>NW_027286070.1:1045000-1502520 GCF_022747635.1 Hetaerina americana
TAGCATAGTATATAAATTAAAGGGGGCAAATAGAGTGTATGAGATACATGGAACATATTTGCATTAGTTTTATAAATGGAGAGCTTGTTGATGAAATCATGACTTTAAATTTTTGTGCGCGTCAAATATTTTAAGAAGGCCAATTGTGAATTCATGGGTGCTTCTCCACGTTGAACGAATTTGAGGTTGAGAGAGTAGACGTTCTCAACGAATATATATATATATATATATAGAACATGTTTTCAATAACTAATATCTCACAATATTCGTAGGGTTTTTCCATCATGCTTCATGCAAATTTTGTCTTTAGTACTCTGTTAGGTAAGTAAAATTCGATTTATTCTCTAACTTAACTACCTTTTGCTAATCCCTATGGGCCTGAAAAAATTCCGGGAATTATTTTTCGCCTTTCTAAGAAAAATTAAAGATACTGATTAAATTCCTTTCTTCCTTAAAAAGGCCAGAGGTTTTTAAGCCTTTCGAAATATGCACAAAACATAAAAAAGTGAGAAAAAATTCCAGAAAAAATTACATAAGAGGCATTGACATTTTCACGAACTCACATGAAGAGAAAACCGGTCTGCACTCATACTAAGAACTATATATCAAGAGTATGGAATTGCGAAATATGCTCCATTTGCCGCTGACATATGGAATAATTTGCGGTGCCATATTCTTCTTCGTGAGTTAGGACTCGTGGATTAAGAAGGGTAAAAGTTGGGGGAAATAAAATAAATGAAAACAACTTTGCGGTAGTCCGAAGAACCAGGCGTCTATAATTCAGCCAATCGTGAGTGTGTTCAAATTTCCATATTGACGCCCCCTCCCCTCCCTCAGTCGCCGGGTAGGCGAGAGTTCGTTCCGCACGCCTCGCTGCTCATGCGCCGGCTGTGAACTTCAGCCCGACGGCCCGGAACGCGTTAAAGCGCCCCCCCCTCTCCCCTGATGTCTACCTAAAGGGAAAAAACTAACTGATCGGGAATTGATGCCATTGGTCACTTTGAGGGAACGAGAAGCGAAGGATGCATCTGACAGAGTGATGCAAGTACGAGGGTTCCATTTTAATAACCGCATCCAAATAATTTCACATTATCATTTTCTTTGGGGGCGTATTTGTTCAAAACGTTTTAGAAAAATGAGTAGAGGTGACGGTTTTTTATCAAATATTTTTGTTTAATTTGTTCAACGCCTGAAAAAGGATATTTTTCAGCATGCAGTTCATACGTGGACCATCTTTGCCGTCATTTGTCAAATTATTTTTTTTTTTAAATCCTGTCCAACATGTATTTCTCATGCACGGGTTCATTGAAATGCGGCCGTGGATTTTCCTATCATATTCCACTTTCCTCCATAAACTTTCCCTCACCCTCAGCCATTCTCGACATCTATTTTGTATTCCTCTCCCTCCGCCATTCCTCATAAGATCTTTTTATTAGTCTCTCATCTTCATTATACATTGCATGGCATGCTTCCGCAGTTCCTCAGCTCACGGAGCTTTCTATAGTTACTTAATATTTACAATATATTTTCTGCCGATTAATTATTTTCGTGAGTAATGGCATCCACTGTTGCCCACATTTCTACCGCCAATAATGATGTACCATTAGCCTACATGGAACGACACATGACAACACTGAATACTTTTGCAATTGAAACATATATAATCTATAACCTCTCAATTCTATGCACAGTTAACACTTTCTATTTACTGATAATGCCATTAATGCCGTTATAATACAATTTTCTTTTTACGCATACCTAAAATTTCTCCTTCATATCGGTGAACAAAAAAATTGTAAAGAAACTATTGATTTCACGGAATAAAAGATTTTTCCTCAGAAAAGCTAGGTTGCACGCTGTCTCAATCCTTAACGCAGCAAATCCAAGCAATCTCTCGGCATAAAAGTTAAAAGGTACTGCAAGACACTGGCGATAATGGACATTCTTGTCTTCATCTCATGCCTATATTTGCCGATTCCGATCCTCCATCCACCAAAAATTTCCGTTACCTGACTCAAACACATAAAAAAATCACTGGGTTGAGCCAACCGAAAACTTAACAAGATAGACTAATGATAATTGCTGATAAGAGGTCCCATAGAAATTTGTAAGGCAACCATTTCAAAACTAGTTTTAATGTTCCAACTACATTTGGAATAACTGCAAGCGTCAACATAGCCGCTGACACAACATCTTTTTGTTAATAAGAGTATTGTGACGATTAATTTTACGACCATTAATTTAAAAAAATTGATGAAAGATTCACAATAAAAAGAAATTTAAAATGGTTTTCTGTATATAATATCAAAATCTTTTAAATCAACTTAAGTTAAATGTAACATTTTTTACGATGAAAGTAGGGACAATTTGCAGACTCTGTTAAAGAAACTCACCTTCCAACGTCACATAAGAAGAAGAAAAAAAGCAAACCATGAAACGGGTAACGAACATCATAACCGGTGTTTGCCCAAGATATACATACACACACATATGAATATATATATATATATATATATATATATATATATATATATATATATTATTTGCCAATCAGATAAGTAAAAGTACCTATTTTGGTAAATAAAGGACAGAATATACAGTTTATTACCCCACTAGCATACACCATAAGTCATAAATTATTAGATGCTGAATATACTGCGTTTCTTCATTGAAGCGCGCTTATCGCCCGTCGAATCCTGTGAAAATCATTATCTATTAAAACAAACAAAATACTTCAAGCGCAGTACGACTCGTACGTCAGCAATTACATTATCTTTGTCCATTATTTTCGAAAGCTTTCCCGTACTAGACGAGAAATCCTACAGATTTTTTCACTGCTAATATCTCTCTCTTCCTAAACCCAGACGGATCTTCGCCTGCGCCCACGCCCACCTTCACACGCATATTTTAAATTAAATTGTTTTACAGTCCCACTGCGTATCAAAATATGAAATACAATTAGCTTATGGCTATCTTCTTTCACCTAACACAGCCTACCTTATTAAACCTCTGGATACAACTCCTGTCTCATGAATATCAATTCAGGGGAACTGAAAATGCAACTTGTTCAATTAAATTGTGTCCCTGGAGCTTTAAATAATTCTACAGAAAATTCATCTATTGAACCCACCTTATCCGCCTTCATTTTCCATAGCGCTTTCTGCTGCTACCTATCTATAATTCACGTACCCACACTACCTCCTTATCTCATCCGCGTTGTAGCCCCTGTATAAATAAGCTTACTGACCTAATATCTTTGCCATAAAGTTCTACTATGTATTCTTTCCACCTTCCCTGCATCTCTTTGGGGTCCATTCATAACTTTCACGTCTTATCTCATGGAGGTGGTATCGTTTTTCTTTTCTAGCACCATGAAAATTCTTTCTCATTCTTATAAAATACCTCGAATTTTATCTATCTCTGAAATTTTTATGAATCTATACACTGCTCTACCCGCCATCTTTCCTTGGCCATACCTATTTCTCTCGTGCCTCAGTTTATTGAATATTTATTGGTAGAAAGTATATTTGATCTTCCCAAATGCTCGAGTGTATTCGTTTCCATTTCACATCCTTCTTCCTAATGTTACTCTATGTATTCATATATTCCCACGACTTTTTAACTCTTTTAAAGAAATTTTATTTTTTAATGGATAAAATATGATTTGACCATGGAATTTTGCTTGGCCGTAATATTCTTTCATGGCATGGGATAGGAAAAACAGACTTATCCCAAATCAAAATAGGAATAATCCATTGTAAGTATATATTTGCATTGAAGATGAAATTATTCACTCTCGAACCGGGGAGCTAAATTTGTAATGTACAAACTCGCTGACTTTGATATATAGTAGGTATCTGCGCGTTTGCCTACGTACTAGAACACAGATTATGCAAATTAAATGTCCGGAGTTGAAAAATGTCACTACAGTCTCCAGTTGATAATTTAGATGTGGTTGTGGAGAAGGATAGAAAAAGTAAATGGATAGAAACTAACACAAACTAAGAAGCGCTAGGCATGGTTGGGGAGTAGAGATGATGGTTTCAGGTGTAAATCGTAGAGAAGGGAGGAAAGGTAGGTGAAGAAAATTTTCATAGCCGATTGAATATTGAAGATTATGATGGAGGAGAGAACTTGCGGTAAGCGAGGACGAGGGAGGAGAAGGATAGAAATATTGGTGAAATTAAAAGGAGAGTTAATGTAAGCAGAATTTAAGAATGGTTTTTTGAATTTTGAATTAGATTGAGCCCTGGGCGAAGCCGGAAAATCTAACTCTGGCGTCCATCAAACACCTACCTTAAACGATAGAGTGCCAAATAGGGCAATTATCCCAAACATACCAGTTTAAGAGAATATATAACATTAGAATTTATGCAGATGGAGTATCAAACCGGCGTGGCATTCCTTTGGAAATCTAAACTCCCCTTGCTCCAGGATTACAATAAAACGATTCATAAAACTCTGTAGCTATGGCCCCACATCGACGCTGCACTAAGAAAGATATAACTAGTAGCGGACCCCTCCGACTCAAATAATCCGTTTCTATTTTCGAAGCCAGCGAGCACGTCCGTCACCAAACCCTCCACACGTGCGCACATTACGCAACCCTTTCACATTCGTCACACTAGTCGAGGATGGCTATCGCGACGACTTTTCCGACGAGATCGACCCTCCGACGTTGTCTCGGGTCCAATCTCCAGTTGGCGGGCTAAAGGGGGATCGGGAGTGAGTTCAGCGGGATGGCGGGGAGATAAGAATGCACGGGGGAGGGGTGGATCGAGGGATTACTACCCTCCCCTTCCGTACCCCGGGATGGCCCACGCGTACGAAATTCCAGCGCTCTAAAAACCTTTACGCGACGGCAAAGCGCTCGCGATTTGATGCGATATTAAATGATCCAGAGTCTATTTTTTTCCATATCTTTGGAGGGAGGTGCGGCATTATTGAAATGCCCTTTTGAATGGGAGGCCTCGAAAACTCGAAAGTAATCGAAGCGTTGGCTCAAAATCGGGGGCAATGATCGATCCAGATGGATCGGTGGGGGTGTTCCATTATCCTCCACCCCACAAACCGTCCATGCCCGATCAATCGGGGTCCCAACGGCGGTGCCAAATGAAGTCAGAGGGGATGCGATGGGAAAGGGAGGGGAGTGGCTGGGGGCGGGAAGCAAACACTTATTTTCCATCGCGAACCTCGTCTCCCGTGCGTTGAATAAAACCGGGTCACTCGTTATTTCATATGCCAGCGAAAATTCTTCGTATGCGATCGAAAATGGGACGCGATAGAGGGCTACCCGCCGCCCAAGGCGGGCCGCCCAGCCGTCCATGTGGTTGATTCCCGCTTCAATGCCCCGTGGTGGTCTGCCTCTCTCTCCGCGCGGCGACGGCCCCTCCGTATTGCCAGGAAGAGATGTCCTTTGATTGCGATGGCCGTGTGTGTCGGCAGAAGTTTGGTTTCGGGGAAGGCATAAACCCTCTTCAAGGGAAGCCATGGAATAACAGGCACGGTCTACTGTTAATGCCAAACCAATAAAATTACATATCACTTTCTGGTTCAGGGGGAGTCGTGGTCGTTCCTCTGCCGTGCCGCAAGGGTCTCGTTCGTGAAATATTTAGTTCTAGAAGACATCCGAGTTGAATCGTATAACTAAAGTAAGACTTTATTGAACCGGATCTCGCGATTTCCATTTCACCCGAAAAAAGGGCGTCAGTAGTTAAGCGCGATCATGGGAGCACACAAACAAAATGAAAAAGGTGATTCTCGACGGATAAGCGGGGTTTTTATTTATTTATCAAGCTAAAGCATTCTCAAACTGGGGCATTGCCCTTCGTATCTTTAGTTTTTTTAAGAGTATGCCAACAGTGAAGGAAATTCTGTTTGAAATGTTCTCATAGAGATGTATCCACCGTCGCTTGTTTTTTTTCGCATGCTGCTCTTTCCTGCAATTTGTTGCAACGTTTACAAGAGGTCTTATGTGAATGGCAAATTTATGAATTCGTTCTAGCCCATAACTAGGGATCGTAAGGACTTCAACTTTAATCTTGAATATGAGTCATCCTCTGCTTTATGTTTTGAATACAATTCCCACGCTTAAAAGTGCTCGACACTAAATTATGTTTCTTGCTTTCTTAGATTAAATGTGTACCAGCCTCGAGACTCGCGGGGCCGTTGGTTCGTTTTCCTCCACTCACTTGGGAGTTTCTACCCAAACAAAGATAGACTGCGAAATGAATCAGCAAGGATAAACGTTACCGACGCATGTAGTAGTTAAATGATGACTTAACAACGCCGTATGCATTCTTAGATATAATAAACGAATGCATCAGTCAGTGAAATAATCAACACGAAAGTTTGTTGTTAATAAGAGAGAGTAGAGCTCGACTCAGGCCCTAAGGCGTGTGGAATGTATGCATTAACGGGATAATAATGTACCCCATTTACAGTTCTATGTTTCCGACAAGGTTTTGTACACAAACTTTGTGGAGAAGAGAGAATTTTGAATGCAGCTAGAAGTTTACAGGATGATCGCCGGAATTTGATTCAGCCACTGTCCCTCACAAACAGACACCGCTAACATTAACTAGCAGGTGTAATTGCAAAAGTGTGAAATATTAAAAAAATTCAGTCATCTCGTTTCCTTTTCACGAGCCCAGTCTCATATTTAAGGCGACGGTTAGATTCAAAGGAGACCAATTAAGCCAAATTAGCTCTAATAATCAATCACGAGGATTATCTGTAAATTCCAATATGACGATTTGCAATAAATAAGAGTCTTAAAATAAGGCCTATGCTCTGATTTAGGGAAGAAAGGAGAGATCTTTCAAAATCAGATCTTTATCAAAGCATAGGTTCGACACGAGATATTTCATCGCTCCCCAGTCTTCAATGTTCACGCGACTGCCTTTCATGCTTGGCACCAAGGATCTCTACAGAATTGAGTGAGATGGCTTTATCCCAGTGTCTGTCAAATTCTTTAATTTCGCCAATCGAATCCTGAAAGCATTCCTGCGCCACCGGCAACACAACGCGTGAGGCGTGCCAAACACAAATCACGGCGGCCCCGCCCTAGCCGAGAAACGAATTAGCGCACTGGGGCAACCCATCAGGCAGCGCGGTGAGAGGCCAAGGGGGCTGAGAAACGCCGCTTTGAACGGCCAATATGCCCCCGACGGAATACTTTATCTCGCCAATAAAAAGCATGCCTGATTTCAGGGTCGACGGAGAGAGGCATTGGGACGAAAAGATAGTCTGGGCGAAATTACGCCCATAAAAAACTCAATAAGGCGGGAAAAAAGGGAGATTGAGCAGGAAGGAGGCAGAGGGAGGGAGATTGGGATGGAGGGAATTGGGAGCGGCCTCCCGCGCCAACACCCAGCCGCCGCTCCCCTACTTGCCCCTACCCCCCTCCGTGCACCGTTCGACCCTGCGCCACCCGCGGATTGCGTTGCCTGGATACGGCTGACCGCGTTGATGGGGACTAAATTCGCCGGAAATGGGCTCCGCTCAAATGGGACACGAGTGACGTAATCGCCCGGAAAAACATGCCTGACGCCGACGACAGTTTTACATATTTTGAGTAAATATATTCACACGCGTAAATTTATGTAAATAAAAAAAAACCAAAACGCAGAAAAGTCGAGGGAGGGTGAGAGACAGGGGTACATATTTTTTTCCTGAGGCAGGAGGCCGCGGCAATGTTTTCATTTGGTTTGAGTAGATTTCAAGCTCACTAGGGCAACGCTGTGCAATGACGGATGCGAGTTTTTGGTCGAAAAAAAGGCGATCCATTTTCCTACGCGCGTTAAATTTTTATGACAAAACAAGGAATAGTCAGGTTACTCGTCGCGGTGGTCACGAAGGTCGAATTTATATACAGGATCGGATGACTCAATGGCATCAACTCGGTGGCCGAATGGATGAAACTTTAGAGAAGCTACCTAATGTGTCTAAACACATCTAGAAAATATCCCGCAAGCCGACGGAAGTACTTGCGGCGAGGGTCTTACAGCAGCAACCAGAGTTGCAAATATTATTCCAAACAGGCCCTTGAATATGTGTTAGTTAATTAGTTTGATAGGTTCTCGGAATGGAATAGAAATGAACCACCTAGTTCAGTTACATTTTGGCCACCTACTGCGCGACTCATCATCTTAACTGCCCCGACCAAACTAAAATTCGTTTTTCCATTGGCAACTGTTGAATATGAAAGATTAGAGTCCCCCAGAATGTTTTAAAATTTGGTATTAATTTCTTTTGCGTTATTACCTTTCCTTGCAAAATATTTAATTCCTGCTCGAATCTCAATTTTATCCATCTTCCTAAATCATTAAAAGGGAGCAATAACAGAGAAGCGTCCGTACCACTGGCACTGATATCTGGTGGTAATTCCGATAACCTTTCAAACTACTCTAGTATACAAAAATACTCGGGTACTCACAGGTACATACACATTATATTGTAATGTTGTGCCTGATAAAACATAACATTTTAGGCTTTCAGTTAATGTATTTGTGCACTTACGTTCGAAAGGACGATGAACGGGTATCGAGAACGAGTACTTCAAAATGTTTTGTGATGTTGTCCATCTCTTTGTTTTATTTCGGAGACCGCATGAACAAATAGAATTTCAGTTCATATTAATTCCATCGGTAATAAGGGAAAACTCAGGTTTCCATTACATTACCAAAGGTCCAACTAAGATTCAATAGATCTTTTTGTGAATTAAGGAGCTATCAAATTAATCAATCCAATTTGTATACCCGTCATGCTAACTCTCCTCTCGTAGCATTATGAAAACATCTGGAGGATTTGTAATCTTCCAACGCTTACGAATATTTTTCTAATGAAATCTGAAAAATACCTTTTATTTTTTCATTACTTTTCCTGCAATCAGCAGCATATGAACAGTTTCCAAGGAGGAATTGGAGAAAGCATTGACGTGGACCTCACTTCATGTTGATGATACGTCGTCCTATAAACCCCAAGTTTGCGGGTCGAATGCTACCCTGTTGGCCCTATGAGGTGATGATCCCAAGGGAGTGACGGGAAACAAATTAGAAACTTGAAATAAGGACAGAGGGAGGTTGTCAACTGAATATTCACCCGAGGCCAAGCAGAGATTGAAATGACCTGTAGGGAGATTGTTACACTGGGGTCAGTTTGCAGTGTATTAATACATCCGCTCCCAACAAGGAAATCCAACTGCTTTTGATGAAAATGCAAATATCTATCAAGCCAAAGTCAATAATAATTGCCACGACTTGCAAGGGATCTCATCTATCACGAGAAAACAGAGTAAAGTTAGTTGGGTATCTTGCACTTCTTGAGAAACATTTCGCGGTTAAAAATGTCACTCAAAAAAGGAATCCTACGGAATGAGAAAGAAAAATATTCATTCCAAATGGACGTGCATGCATACATGTTTACGTGTTTGAATGTGTGTCTGGCCAATGTGGCTCGTTTCTTCTTTTGGCTATACCTGCCACGAAATGAACTGTTCCTATCTTGCATGACGTTAAATGATTGCTTTCCCTAGTGTCCTTTCCTTCCTATTGCGTCATCCATTTCTTCTTTGGTGGGCGATACAGCTATTTAACGTCATCCCCTGGCCAAAGGATCGGGGCACTTGGTTGCATTAACCCCCCGCAGATTTCAGTGCAACTCACGCTTCCTCGATAACTCAATACGAGAATCTTATTAAAATGGGGTTATTATTGTTCTTATTCAAAAGTTAATGGTAGATTTTGGATGAAAACATCCTATATGAGACACCACAATGCATTTACATATGTTTCCTAAGAAAAAATAACCCATCATTCTACTTTACATCAAATCCCCTTTCCATCCCCGTATAATTCTTTCCCCCCTTCATTTCTTCCAACATCACAATCCTATTTCTGTCCCTTCCTTGTTTTTCTAATATCCTCTCTTCTACCACAGTTTTCAACATTGCCAATCAAAATGCCCTGCTTCCATCTTTCCTGTGTTCTTAGGATTTCTCTCAAATATCTCCTCTTATCCCCCAACATGTCCGGAGATTATTTGAGAGATAATTATGGAATAACTTACAGTGGAGAGGAAAAGAATGACAGTACGCTGAAGTCACAATATTGAAAAATGTAGGAAGGGTCATATTAAACTAGATCAGGTGTGTGACGGAATAATATTAGTAGAGGTAAAACTGAACAAATGAACTTGATCATTATTCAGGTCTACATGCCAACAAGAAAACATAGAGAGGAAGAAGTCAAAAAGGTGAACGATTAGCTATAAGAAATAATAGCTAGCATTCCTGAAAGGAAACTTTAGATTATGATGGAGGATTGTAACTTGAGAATAGGCGATTGAAAAAATATAGTAATACGGCTGGGGAGCTCGATTTAGTATCACCGATGGACGGGGGAAGAAAGTAGTGTTCTTCAGTTTAGGCATGAGAATGACTTAGATGGGAATAGCTTAGGGCCAGGTTTACCGGCATTGAAAAAGCACTGAAGAAATTGAAATCAAATAAAGCCGGGAGGATAGAACTTTTTAAGTGTTTTGGAAAATGAGGAACGAAGAGTTTTTATGGAGATTTAGTTCGTAACATTTACGACTGAAGAACTTGGCCGAAAGACTTCACTAGACCGGTGTTAGCTCCCATTCCAAAGTAGGGAAATGCAGCAAAGATGTGGGCTATAGAACCAGAAGTTTGATTCAGAAGCATGATTTAGGATTATCCTTAAGAGGCTGGAGAGGGAGGTAAATTATAGCTTAGGGGATGATCAGTTGGCATTCAGAAATGGAAGAGGCACGCGTGATACCATCGCAGTATTGAGATCGTAGATAGAAAGAGGCATCGAGTACCACTCTTGGAGTGTATTTGTTTGTTTCGTAGGTTTGGAGACGGCGTTTGAACGAGTGAATTGGGAAAGAATGGAAATTGGAGGGGTTGGAGGGGGGAGCGGAAGGTAGAGATGAAACTATATGATGTGTTTTTGACATCTGCTCTGCTTTATAGTCTCAACATAGACTACCTACCACTTAAATGTGAACCCTGGAGCTTCCCGCCATCTGGTCTCCAAGAGCCTTCAACCAACGATGGCCTTAATATCTCGCAAAAATAGATTCTCATCGATCTTTTCACATGGCTTCATCACATTCTCACTTAGATTCACTCACCCCCTCGACTCACCCAACCTTTCACCCCACGCTACCCTTATTTCATTTCAACCGCTTATTTTTCACCACCCTCCGAGGAAGGAAAATCCCTTCATACCTCCGTTTCCCCCCCAATTCCGTGGATCAAGTACTTCATTCTACCCACATTGCAAACTTGAACCAAGCTCGAAAGCTAGGTATCCCATATATATGCATGTTTACTAGTAATCAAGTATACTATGCTAAAGTATAAATAAATATACTTGTACAAACCCCTTTAAAAAGGAAGTTATGTTGCCGCACCCTCTCTATAGCCATGGGCACCCATTACCCTCGGTCCCGCACTTCTGAGCGTACGCGGCCAGCACTCATCTGAGGTTTTTGATGAAAAGTAAACTTATGACATTGTTTAAGGAGTTACTCAGAGGATTCCTTCCATTCCATTGCACAAATAACAGTGGAACAGAAATTCCACAAATCGGTTGGCCAGATGATGCCACAAACAGAGGTGAAATCCTGATCGTCAATAAATTTAATTGCTGAATTGCTGCGCTACTGTTATTTGTACAAAGATGCATTTCATTTGAAGTAAACCGAGACTTCTGTTAAATATAAGCTTTTTAGTGGAGTTGATTACAAACAATAGCGGAAATTCTATTACTTTCTATTGGTAGAATTTTTTTTAAAATAACGATGAATATTAAGGAAACCACGAGGCAACTAATGCTAGATTGTCATATGACTAATATCGTTACAACTATATACTAATAAACAATATGAAAAGCAGCTAAAAAAGGGCATATCATCAATTATTTGATTGATAAACATGCAATAGCTATGTTCCCAAGACCTTAGATTCGCTTTTGTTGCACTTACTCTTCCCAGTTCAAAGTCTCAGCTGTGCAAGCAATCATATCCTCACCATGGTCTCCGTATGCTATTGAAAGTTAACTCATTACTCAATTTAAATTACTAGGAGTCATTAAATGTTTCATCAAGGCAAAATGAGGTCTAAATGACTTACTAAAATGATAAAACTAAAGTTACTGTGAATGAGACCACCTTGAGATTTTAATTGACGAGCACAGCAATGGGAGCCCCGCTGGATTGCTTAAGGCCAAGCGGTGTGCAAAACATGTACCACATATTGGTATTTTCAATAATGTTACCTGGATTACTCATAATAAATTAATGAGTCAGTAATATAAGAAGAAATACTCTTTACAAGAAGAAATACTCTTTACATTTATAAACAAATAAGAAAAAATACTCTTTTTTAAATAGAACTATAATTGATTGGAACCAGCTGCCTGGAGGTTTGTTTGAGCCCTTTTCATCCAATTTAAGAAGTTTTAAGAATAAATGTAAAGCAGCCACTGGGTAATAAATTTCATTGTGGTTATGAAAATATTGTTTGCATGTGATGTGGACGGCATTTTTTATGTGATGTGGAAGTTTGTTTGTATGTGATGTGGAAGTGTCATTGTATGTAAAAATATTTTGTCTCTTACCTGTTTTTAAATGTGTCCGTATGTAATTTTCGTTGTAAAAGATAACTGTGACCAAACTTGACCGTTGTCACCAGGAAAATCGCCTAATTGTAACGTAATTGTGTAAATGAAATAAAAATAATATCTGACAACGCATAATCACGTTAAACTCTATCTGCAAACCCAATCGTCACATTATTTTATTGAGTTTTTGAGTTTCTCCTTCAGCCCTAGTTCCATCGTGTTACTTCCCGAAATATTCTACACATATTTTGTTTTTTTTCTCAGTGATTTAAGCCTATTTAGGCTTGCAGTGATTTTTGCAAACATAGGTGAACTTACATCCACTCAACTTAGGCTAATAATTTTTATTATTGGACGTCACATAATATTTTTTTACCACTGAGTAAAAATATGAAACACATGAAGTTGATGATATGCTATTAATTTTCAAATTAAAAAGGTCTCTTGCCTTACCAAAAGACATTCAAAAATAAAATTAGCCAACATATTAAAATAATTAATTTGATGACTTTCTAGATTAAAACAAGTTATCATTCTTTTCAACGAATTTTAAGACCAAACTCAGAGTATTTTTAAGGGATTCCAAAAATCAGAATTATGTAAATATTATGAATAATGGATGACAAACATGTCAAAGAGGTGTCGTTTTGCGTGAAGATAATGCGATTGATACAAATTGTAAATTGAAGAAGATAAATGACGGCCACCTGCAATGAAACAATTGAAAAATAGCCTATATCTGTTACACAATATTTAATAAATCAATTACTAATGAATCTTTGACGCCACTCTTTTTGTCCAAGCATATTTACCTACGAAGGATATCGTCTTCACAATTCACGAACGATTTCCATATGATCTGCCTCCAAATTATCCAAAAGAATGAAGAAGAACACAATTTTTTTGGAGTCGCAGTCATGGGTATAACCTAATAAAGATTTTTACCTCCCCAACAATTCATCAAAAATATGCATACGGTTACTTGTAACTTGCCGCTATACTACGCCAAGTCTGTGAAAACCAAAATAAATCTGTTTCTCTCCACATAAATGTTTATGCAAAAATGTGGAGTTTCCCTCGATTAATCCTCTCACGACGCTTATTCACGGGATTGGAACAGGTAGATTATACAAGTATCCCTCGGCGGCAAGGGCGCGAGTCAATTAGACAACAAGCGGCAATGGGTCCGAATACTGTAGCATAGAGAGTAGTAGGGGGCTTAAAATAGGTAATTTTTTCCACTGAAGCCCTACCTATCCCATCAAACAAACCCTCAGTTTGATTACTTCGGATTTTTGGCTTGGATACTGTGGTTTTGGGAAGGGTGGGACACTCCCCCCCCCCCATAGACTTGGGTCGATAAACAATCGAGAGCACCATGACCTCTCCCTCACCTCGCACCCCACCCCCTCTGCAAAACCAATTCCACGACCCCCTCCATCTGTTGCCAGAGCGTGAAATAATGATCAAACGAACGGTTGGACTTTATCTCGCTTTGAAACGTTTCCCAGGGCGAGGGGCGAGGGGCGTAGGAGTTTGGTCCGGGTGCACCAAGGGCGGTGTGGGTGGGTGGTGACAGGAGGGATCGGACGGGGGTAGGGCAAGGGTGGAGGGGTGAGCCATCATGCCATTGGTACCCCCCATCAACAAAGTCTTATCAACCTACGATTCCCTGTGTCCGGCATAAAAGCCACACACACACACACCGCCCGGATCACATACTACGCGCATATTTTTAAATCCCTTTATTACAAAAAATATTAATTCCATCAATTTGCTAGACTCAGTCGAAAAATATTCAATTTATAGTAAATGTTTACCATGTCATTTCAGCTTCGCTTATACTTCAAGGTGATTGTGATCAATTTCAACGTGAAGCATTAAAACCTTGGAAGCTAATAAATGTACTCCGAATTTGAAAAAGGAGATAAACATATTATATTTCTGCCCTAATCGGTTTCAAAATTTCATTTTAGAATTGAAGGTAAAGGTGGAATATAAAGTTACTGAAAATTACTTATTATTTCTTTAAATGCAACTGTTTGCTTGCATCTCTGCTGTTTTCTCCAAAACCTTTGTTTACTCCTGAGGAGAGAAGCGAAATACAATACTTTCAAACTGTCATGCACGAGATTTTAGCAACCTGTAGCAACATTCATGAAGAAAGTAAAAATATTAAATGATGGAATTTGATTCCATGATGAATTTGAAAAGACTATCATTTCTCTGAAGTCGGTGGAATGCTCCTGCTTTGTCGAAGACTCGAGAAATTCACGACTTTCGTCATAAAAAAATAATCGTTCCGCACGTACACACACACTATTGGTATGTGAGACCCGAGTATTAATTGAAATCCCCGGAATGTCCTCGCTACGAAAAAACTCCAATGATCTCGCCCCTTAATTGGAAAACCTTTTTGCTGAGAGCATGTTCTGAATGAAATCAATCTGCCAGGTGAAATTTTACAAAAAGGTATTGCACGGGAATGCAGTCATGAATAGGAGTATTGTCCGTGCTGAAATGCAAGTTTAAATATAGTATACCCTCTAATGAAACTCAGATTGAAAATCAGCGCGAATTTTTCGGATTTTTCTTTGATCCCGTAATATGGTTCTATTATTAGTTTAAAATTATTTTACCTTCCCCAAATAGGTGATAAAAAATGGGTATCTTTCCATGGAAAAAGTCCGATTCCATTAATCAAACAGAAAAGAATGCTCGGAACATGTTTTTTTCTTTCATATTCATAAGGCATAGGCATGCACACGCCTCATCGTTTGTTATACAAATTTCTTGGGAAGTGTTAATCGTCCAATTTCTAATTTTCCCCTCACCCTTATCATAAAAGGTGTGCTTCTGGAAGTCCCAAGAGCCTATTCCCAGACCTCTATACACTCTCCATTCTCTTATCATCATGTCAACGTAGATAACTCTCACTTCGTATGGTTTTCCTCTTATCATTTCAGCCATCTTTATTCTTTCTTCTTCTTTACTCCTTTTTCCTTTCCCTTCGCCATACTTTCTAGTAAATCTCTCAAAGGAACAGACATTCTCCTGTCAACATACCATAATCATTTTCTTTTCCCTGTCCTATCCCATATTCAGGAATTGTCTTTCACCACTGTCTTATCTTCAGTCCTTCTTGTTCCTTATTTTATGCAAACATTTTGTGCTCAATTTTCTTTTCCGCATCCTTTAACTCAAAACTTTCCACTGTTCACATTCACACAAATGATTATCCGGAATAAAGAATTTTGACATCTTCTTTTC
This sequence comes from Hetaerina americana, assembly GCF_022747635.1. Lineage (NCBI taxonomy): Eukaryota > Metazoa > Arthropoda > Insecta > Odonata > Calopterygidae > Hetaerina > Hetaerina americana. The sequence continues at coordinate 1,060,924 of NW_027286070.1, forward strand.
ATTGAAATTCCAAGGTTACTGATAAAATTTCTACTTTCAATCGCTAGTGTTTCCTCTTTCAACCAAAATCAAGCTCTATCTGCTTTTTGTCTCGTTCCACCAGTATTCCGACAATTTTTTACGTTGATTTAAAAATATCTAAAACTAAGGAAATGAAATTAAATAAATCCTTCCCTCAAAATTAAAGAAAAAGGGAGCTATGAATTTGTGTACAAATGACTGACTTTGAAAGTGGCTTCCTATCCACCAATCGCAATGAAAATGACTCACTTCAAAACTTCATCGTGATTTTTAAGATTTTTTGCGCGACGATGAAATTCCTAACGTCTATAAATAAATGATTGAAAGGAGAAACTGGAATACAGTGTTCACATTTCGGTTAACAAGATAACCAATATTGAGGAGAATGAGATATTTAGAGACATGATAAGGGAAGACGTCAGAGGGCAGAGACACCAAACAAGGAAGCACTGAGTTTTGGGAGAGGAAGACGACGGGGGTGGGAAATTTCATGTATATTAGTAACAAACTCAATCTTAAAGCAGCGTGTATCCTCGAGCATAGAAACCAATGGTGAAAAAATGAAATATCTATGAATCAGAGAAGGAATAAACTATAATACATCCGTAATATGAAAGAAAAGTAACGTTAAAAACTAAGAAAATACTGAGCAATGACCTCACGTTAAAGAAAATAAATTAAGGCCTCCCATGAGATATAAAACCCCAATTATATCGAATTGATGAATTAAGAGATTATTACCAAAAGTAAGAACGATGGTATATAAGTTGTCACTGGGATGGTTGAATGAGACACTGCCATACGCTGCAGTTGAACTGGACGGGCATAAATTATTAGAAATGATTAGATTGATAAAGCAGATATTTCCATTCCTGACTACGTAGTTAACTCTTTCAAATACGATGTTAAAACGCCTCCGAAATGATGCCTTTCAAACCTGAATTTATGCCTGCTAAACTGGTGAATAGTTATAAAGTCATGGAAACCTACTTCTAGGGACTGTCCCTCCACCCAAATATGGTTATTTACGCCAAGGATTTAATGCTGCTTTTTGGCATAATGTCTAGTATAAAAATTACATTGGGTGCGGAGATGTCAATGTTAAATGGTCAAAATTCATATGATAGAGGCGGTATCGGCCAAAAGAGAGGACCCTCTGACGGAGACGGAAATCCAACAGACAGATGGGTCATATCCGGGAAACAGCTGGTTCGTGTGGATCGGGAAGCTTGGGAACCTCCGCTTTCCTTCATTTGCGATGAGGTGTCTAGAGATTCCATCCAAATTCCCGCATTTAATTACCACAAACTAGATATTATTAGTTGTGTTGAGGGATGAGAAAATTGAATCATACTGTCAAAGGTCGCTAAGCCGTTAATCGTCAGGTTTCGTTTAATTGTACATTAGTCAAAAAAAGTGTATCCCTGCTATTTATTTCCAATATCATGAGTGGTACACCCAAAGCATAAAAACGCCATCATTATTATATTATCAGCATTCACTTTGTAGCCATCTGAATATGATTGAAGACGGAAACTTGATGAGACTGGAAAATTTATAATATCAAAAATGGGCTGGTTTAAAGTAACATGGAAACGAAGTATTTTGTTAGTTCAAAAAAAAGTAGCATAGCAATGAAATACCGAAGTAGAATAGAAATAATAAAATGTGAAATCAAACAAAGAAAATTCCCATAACAAAAAGATTGAATAAGGAGCCGAAGGTTCTCCTCCGGCTAACCCTACCATCGGCACTTGAGGCATTAGCAAATATATTTAGAATGGTTTCCTTCATCGCTTTCCTTTTATAGTAGTTGGACAGGCATGTCATCGAAACAAATAAAATTGGACAAGGATACAACTGCTGCCAGAAAATAAAACGAGAAACTATCACTGATGTATTTATGCTATTTTTTCCAGGAACATTCTTATGACTCAACCTCTTCTAATTAAATTGTCCTACATTATTTTTCCATCATTCTAAACATCGTAATTCTCGTCGCCTCCGGATAACTGCGGCCAATAATACGAGGGTCATCCGGAAAGTAGTACCCGTTCGTGCCGCATGAAGTGCTGACGACGCGAGTAGCCGCTGGACGAGGTCAGATAGCTTCAGTGGCTTGTCTGCCTTCTCTGAGCCAAGTTGCGTGACGCTAGCATTGCCTGTGTTGTTTCTGTGATTGTTTACAATGTTTAAAAAAATTGAGAACGCCGCCAGTTGTGAAGTGAGGGCAGTGATTAAATTCCTCAATGCAAGAAACGTTCGCCCATGTGATATTCATCGCCAATTAAAGGAGGTGTATGGAGACAATGTAATGGACGAGTCGTCTGTTCGGCGGTGGTGTCGCAACTTCAACATGGGGAGGGGGAACACACACGACGATGAGCGTTCGGAGAGACCGTCTGTCATTACAGACCAACTGGTGAGCTCAGTTGACGAATTCGTGAGGAACGATCGGCGCGTCACAATTGATGACATCTGTGAGCATTTTCCCAATGTTTCTCGAACAATTGTTCATGAAATTGTTAAACACCATCTGCATTATGCAAAAATTTGTGCAAGATGGGTCCCTCGCGTATCTCAATGAGCTGGCGGCGAAGGACTATGCAGCAGGAATACAGAAACTTGTCACACGTTATGACAAATGCCTTAATTTGCTTGGAGATTATGTTGAGAAGTAGTTTAAAGTATCCTCTTTCAAATAAAATTTTTTATGTTTGTTAATATTTACTTTTGTGTCTTTATTTCACGAACGGGTACTACTTTCCGGATGACCCTCGTACGTTGTGACGTAGACGCAATCGGGAATTCAGATAATTTGCTTAATTTTATTTAAAATTAATTAAAAAAAGGCCAATAGTGGTTCACTTTGGATCATCAAAAGGGCCACAAAAGAAAGCCAATCTCTATGTGGAGGAAAACCCGCGTAGGCGTGAATTGTTCCTGCAGCAACTAGATTATCAAAGGAGCCGACACACTATCCTACCGACACCATACATTCAGGAGAAACTCAATCAACATGAAACTCATTCAACATTTAATTTTAAAGCAAAATGATAGCGGCTTCCATCAGAAGACTGAGGTCGACGAAAATCGTACATCCGGCTGGTCGTGTGTTCGCGCAGACATACAAACCCTTCGCTAAAGCAGATGAGTGTTTGTCCACGAAGACGATTTTGAGTGCATTTCGAAGAGATCAAACGCGTGAGACCAAATCAGTTGGCCCCCATGTAATCAATCGCTTGTGCACAGACGAAAAACCAAGAGGTGACTTTCACACGTACTGAATAGCTCACTTTTAGCCTTTAACTTTTACTTCGTGTTTTAGGCCGGCTGAATGTGTCATTTTAGCCTCCAAAGTTACCAAAGTTACTGGAGTCGAAATACATAACTACACATCCCTTACGACAGCACTCCGGAGGGGAATATAAAGTGCAAAATAGAATGGATTCAGAGTGGAATATATCAACTGATAAACGCAAAGGGAGATTTCAAAGAAACTGCGGGAGATGCCGCCACAGTAACTTTTAACGGAGTCATCCGCTAATGTACATTTCAATGCAACAATTTCAGAGTGTAAAAATCATTCACCTTGACCGGGATTCGAACCCGGATCCCTCAATGTCCGGTTGAGTGCTTTAGCCAGTTAAAGCTATCGAGGCGTCCTCTTAAACTCTGAAATTTTGTGGGATCCTGGTTCGAATCCCAGTCAAGGCGAATTATTTTTACTGAAATTGTTGCATTGGAATAAGGGAGCATTTGGAGCTGCTATACGCACCGCTGCTGTCCACGTCCTTTGCACGGAGGACCGGAGGATAAATTAGTATAAACGAGGCAATACCACGCGATGAGAACCAAAGGCACAATGAAAGACTGAAGTTTAGGCATGTCCATTCATTCGCGAAAAAAAGCATGAATAGCAAAGAAATGTCCACTGAAAATGGTGGATAATGATCACTCACTTCCAGATCAGCCCCAATTATGTGAAAAAGACCCTCGGAAGCCACAGTCCCCAACCGATTTTCTCAGCCCTTTTAAATCTGTCAGCTACCCCCAGGAGCGTCCGTGATCCTGAATGGGGCAGACTCCGAAACCATCGCTGCGAGCGAGAGGGTGATGGGGTGGGAGCGTGATATTTGGGAACGGCCGCGCGACCGCCGCCACCAAAATCCATTTCGACCTCTCCATCTCCTCCGGCCTTCCTCATCTCCTCTCTCTGTCTCCCTCTCTCACCTGCTACGAACGGAGAGCGAAAAAGAGGATGAAATGGGCGGGGGTCCTTCTTCCGAGCCATCGGGCCTGTTTCCTGGAAGATTGCGAAAGATGTGGTGGGGGAAGTGGGCCGTGGATTGGGGGGGAAGACGAGCGATTGGAGAACGAAGTCATTGTTACGGGCAGAGGGGAGAAGGATGTCGAGGGGAACGGGGGGGGGAGGAAGAATGGAAAAGGGGGTGAGAAAAGGCCTCGTCGAACGGGTAACAATTTGGAATAAAAAATTCATGTCCCTTCGGAGAAGGAAATGGTGGAGGCGGCTAGGGAGACGCGGGGGATGGGGAAGGTAAGGGCAGCAAGAGGCAGAAGACAAAAAGGGAAATGTGTAAGAAAAAACTCCCGAAGAAGAGTTTGCCCCAGCAAGAGGTAGAAGGAATGAGCGGGTAGGTACATACATACTCGTACATCTCCCTCTCCTTTATGTATGTATCCATATATATATATATATATATATATATATATATATATATATATACATAAATGTGTACAAAAGTATATATACGTATGAACAAGCACGTAAATACGCAATAAAGCACGCACAAACACAGGTACATCACGTGATCCTATGTAGGGATGTGCACATATGTACACGCTGGATGCGGCCGGGGTGGGAGGGAGCGGTGGAGGTGGTAGGGTTGGATAAGAAGGCATGGAGGGAGTGAATGGATGATGTATGGTGTGAACACAAGGAGGCGAAAGGATAAATCTCCATCTTTCCGCACAGCTCTCGTTGTTCCGTTCCCGTGTCTTCTTGCGGGAGAAAGATGCCTTCTTCTTCCTCTTCTTATACCCAAGCAGGGGTCCTCCTCCCACTTACCGATCGCCTACCTCCCGCCACACCCATCTTGCCAGCTTCCTCCGGGAGGGATAGAGCCGGCCCGCGAATGGTGCGCTAAACACCGCGAAATAAATAGTCTCGTGCCCAAGGTGCATTTCTCTTTGTTTATCTTATATATAAATATATAATTATATCATATACGATATATTGACATTCGTGTAGTTGGAAAAAATTATAAGTAAACTTATGTAATTTGTTGTTGGCCTTAAGTTTGTATGACCTCCTTGAGGCATATACTTTCGCTGAAAAAAATGGTTGTTCAGCCAAATATTACAAAAAAATTGATTTTATCTTGGGGTCCATGATTTTAGCTTGTGGAACTGTTATGACGTAAAACATTTTGATTATCGCATTCTTAGGTTGGATGTCACCTTATATATTGCCGTGACCGATGAATCCGTTCTCATTTAGAAGGAAAAAGGTTAATAAATGTAATGAGGTCATACACTCTCGATGCATTAAATGGTCTACTCGATAACGTTAGAAACTCTATATCAGTAATGCAGTTCACTTAATTTAGCCCCTTTCTTTGAAAGTAAATACCCTTAAGTGATTATTTTAAACCCTCTTCATTACTGTGCTTCTCCTTCCTTCATTTCGAAGAATCGTTGGGTAATATTGGGTTTAAAAGTCTAATTTTTTTCCTTCCTTTCTGCTCCGCGTTAATATCCTTCCATTGAGAACACACTGCTGGGTGATATCTCTTTTACTTTTAGCAAGATAAAAACACATTTGCATCCATGCATTTTCATATCGACAATGCTGGGAAAAATCTGGGAAAAAGAATGAGATTTATGGTTAGGATTTTGGTCCAGTGGAATATATAAGTGATGCCCTAAAATATGTGTGCAGAGAGCGGAAGAGAAGGGTCCTGAGGATTAGGGCGGATTGTGAGGCTCCATGCATCACAATGCAGCACGCATATTTAAAATTCATTTTTCTCTACAGTAAAATTTGCAATTGGCGCCATTTAAAAAAATGAATTCATCACAAGGAGTTCTGCATATTTTCGTCATTCTCGCCATCGTATGAGCTCTAAAAAAAAAAGATGTTTTAATCGGAAAACACAGGAATTTTGGTCGAAATCCACTACCAAAGTGTAAAATAACACCAGCAGCGTTCATCACTTGTCTGCTCAAAAAAAAACGCAAAAACCGATATCGGACCCTGATTGGTTGACCACTCGAACCTTGTTGGAAGGGTCGGAGGGAGTATTTGGAATAGACCTTTGGAGAATCAAGTTCATTCGTGATACATAGTTGGTTCTTTCATATAAATGCAATATTAGAAAGATTTTACACGCCATTGATTTGGAACATTAGTGGAACTGATGGTATGTAAACCATGGGGAACCCATATGAGGAATGAAACTGCGGCAGTCACTTTCCGTTACCGTGGCCCAATCACGGCCTCCGCATTCGTTTCAATATGCGACTCTTAATGAACGTTTCCCAATCCCAGGTCAAAAATAATCAAGTAGGATTCCCAATCGCATAAACATCTAGTTTTGAGGCGAGGAGTGAATTTCGAAGAGCCACCAGTACTTCCACGCGCACACCGCGAAAGAATTCCACCTATGGCGAAGTAAAATTTAATTACGAGGCGAGTCCCCGGCTGGCGGACGGGCTCGAAGGCACGAGGGTGTTTGGAACCAGTGGGAGCACACGACTTTTGTTTCAAATCATCTAAACCTTTTGCATCTTGGCGCTATGCATGATGACTTTAATGAAAGGCAGTAAATATTGTCAATGGGATGAGAAAGGTTGAAGGAGGGAAACGGATGAGGGAGTATTCGCGGGAAGAGGCAATGGTATGTTCTGGGAATGGGAAAGGCGGGAAAATAAGTAAATATGAAAGAGAGGTAGAATAGCAAACGGAAAGGAGAATACTAACCCGAAAAATCTCTTTCTCTCTTCTGGCGCACCGAAATAAAAAAATGGGATGAAAAAAAATCAACCCTCGCATCATTTATTTTTTTGTGATATATGGCTTTCTACTCCTCCACAGCACCGGGGATAAAACAAGGGGGGAGGAGAGAGAAGGACTAAAAGAAATTCAGAAAAAAGAATGCGAAAAAATGGAGGGAAAAAATGAGATAAAAAAAGGCAACTGCTCACCTCCCCCCCCCCTCTAGCCCTCACCCTTCCTTCCCCTCCATCTTTCATGTGACGAGTGCGAAAGCGTCATCGTGCAGGTGGGAGAGACGTGTGTGCGTGTGTGCGCGGGCGCGTGCGTGTGAGTTCGGGCAGGCTGGCGGGAGAATATGTATAAAAGGAGGTAAAAGAGATACGTCAAGCACTTCGGGGAAAAAATGAAGAACAAAGGGCGGTGCGTTGTCAACCTGGATGAGGACGCACCCTGGAGCCATTGGATCACGTGACCCACCGACGCACGCACGCACACTGACATGCTTGTACACACGCACATACGGGGGTCGCCTCTTTGTCTGTTCACTCTTGCCCCCTCCACCTCCCCCATCCTTATCAGGCCCTCCTTCCGAGCCCCCCGCCCCCCCGGGAGGCAGATCGCGACCGAGATTCTGTTTATATATATCCTGCCCGTTGCCCGGCTCGCCTGGCCGAGTGCGCCGGCGCCTGTTTGCTGGAATTCATACAATATCACACGCGTGTGCTGTGTGTGTGTGCGTATGTTTATATGCATACAAAATGTCGGGCCTTGGTTTTGCGTAAACCTTCTGCAAATCCAGCGTTCATTAATAAGGTTGAATAACTATCAGATAAACAGTCTACTTCCGGAACACGGAATGTCCGATTCCAAATCCAGGTTAAGTCAATTTTTCTCTACATATTCCAGAACAAACTTCTACGATTTCATTTCCACGTACTGACCACAGTCAATACTTGTCAATTTCCAAAAAAATATCTCTGACACATATTTCTGTTCACTTTTCCGGATACAAAATCTGCATTTGCAACGAGGGAATCAACAAATCTCGGTCGATAAATTGAGGCTGGTTGTATGCGTGGATATCCAAATATGTTTAGTCTAATCGCTTGAAGTTTCTGAAATTTGCAATTAAGTACAATGGTTGTAGTGTCTGCGTCCAATCCGATGGGAAATTTAAGAAATCGCACATTTGATCTCTTGGGAGGCATCTTCCTGGATGGGAAGATGGCGGTTATCTTCGGTAGAATGCGTGAGATATATATATATTTGGGAAAATAAAAAATATTCCACTCGACCTTCATAGATCAAATATGTTAAAATACCTGTGCTTTTACGCTTGTGATCACTAAAAAAGTCTGACCTTACAAACTAAGCGTTAAACAATTTTGAAAATGATTATTCCTATGCATGCACTGCCTAATTTCTGATATTTAACCTTAGAAGGAATTGATATTTCGAGGGGATAACAACGATAAGTTATAACATCGCTTTTGGTTATTGTTTTCATTCAAGCTATATATGTATTATGATTATATATACGTACATAAAAGACTAAACACCAAATGAATCGAATAAAATATACGTAAATATATTTTCTAGGCAAACAAGCATATGCCACGCAAAATTATAAAAATATTACAAACTTCAATGTTACGTTTTAACAGTAACACGAAAGAAAACATTGTGAAAAATGAAATTGAATTAACACATAAAAATGTATGGCTTCCCAAAGAGTTCTTTAGTTTCGTAAAAATATGAAGAGGGGGAAAATAAAAATGATCCCTAGAAATAACCCAAGTGACGAACGGCTAAGTCTAAACACTGGGAAAATAAATAATATTTTCCAGCATTCCTAAATTTACTCTGAAGAAAGTCGTTATGCATGTCGTGCAATACGAATTTGCTTCTTAACGGTTTTCAACTCCCAGCGTACTGCAATGATTGGCCACTAACTAGGTAATATTTAAAAAAATGGTTTACCCCTTCATCAGAATTAGTTATTTTTTCTGTTTAAACATCTCATCTCAATACCAAGAACACTGAAGTGGTCTGACTGCACAGAATGAATTTTTAGGTTGAGAATTAGTAGTAAGTAATATAGAACTTGACAAATACTCAAGCATAAATTCCTCGACCAACGAAAGACATTGTCATTGAAAACAAGAATATCTAGTACGAGGAAAATGAAGTTGATTCCACGAATTCGATTGCTTTTTCAGTTCGGTTTCGCAGATAGACTCCTGCACGAGGAACGAAATGCGAAATCTATTTTTTCACACCTTTTGACTCCATAGGGTGGAATTCAAGCGGTTGAGTTCGAGCATGCTATAGAGAGGGAGGGAGGAATCAATTTCCGTGTGCCTCACTCCGAATGTCTTGCGCAGCTGTCTCCAACACTCGAGAATCCGCCTATCACGAGAGAAGTGAAGCCATCTACATTCATTCCAAAAGGATAATCTGAAAGGGAGAAATGCATCACGAAAAATCATATGAAGGGCTCCCTCGGCCAGTTGAGCCACTGGAAAGAAATGCGATGAAAATACTCCCCAGGTTGAGCAAGATGAAGATGATTTAGTGTTACCGCATACGTGACCTCATTTATTTCCATGTATCTAATGATCGCTTACTTCCAAAAGTATGGCAACAAATCCCTCAGATCTCACCAGCCACAGCTTCGTTTTTTTTACAAACTGGCTTATACCTATAGCAACATAATATCAGGATCGCACATTCTTACGTAAATTTAGTTTCCACTGGTGTTTGCTTTGTTATGCTGCGCGGATGTACTTAAATTTATCAAGAAAAATAATTAAGAAAGTGACATACTGACTTCACGCTATCGCGTTGCTATGCACAGCAACTCAGCAAAATCTCGCTTTGCTTGGAGTTTCCAGGAGATAAAACTTTGCGGAGGGTGCAATTTTGTGGGTTGGCGTCCCGCTACGATCTCGACATTCAAAATGTGTGTGAATTTATATATATATATATATATATATATATATATATATACACTCCCCATACAGATGTCTATGTACACGGTTCAGAGCTCGTAGAATTAATACTGGGGACATATTTAAATGAAAAAGTTGAGGAAATTTGTTACGTTGCTTCGGTTTAACGCCAGCACAAGTAAGAGTTGTGTATTTGGTATCTCTAGCAGACGGGCTTTATTTTGGAATTGAACGTTAAAAAAAGTACAGCTGGGGTTTTACAAAGAGTCATTATGGAACAATAAGTGTCGTATTACAGGTATAACCTGTATTGTTGGACGGCCTGGGTTGGGAGGCCCTGTAAGAACGGAGATTACTGGCAATACTACAAATAAAAGCTAAAAAGAAATCATTTGCGTATAACGCTGTCATACAAGCCCAGCATTGTATTGGTACTTGAGATCATGTTGAAAATTCGTGGAAATTGACAGCCGAATAGATATAAAGATATCCCTTTTCCCCCGCACAATTCCAGAACACAGAAGTAGGAAATAGCTTATAAAAAATTAAACATGCCGAATGTTAGTAATCACCATTGACCAGAAACTCCCATGGTTGGCAATCTAGCTCGTATTGCTACAGAACATGCTGGGCTCTTTCAGTGTAAGATGTACATAGGTGCATACGTATTCATATGTGCGTCCCTAAATTCCCTCTCTGACGAAGATACGGTCTTCAGGCTGTGAAAACTTCGTAAGTTCTTTTTTACCATTCATCATTTTTTTCTCACCAACTACTCTGCACTTGAGCGCGGGGACACACTCACACACGTGCGCGCATGGGAACACCGCACGATGTCACCCTCATGCGGCACAAGTCTCACAGCTGCGCCGATGGATTCCAGCGCAGAGGACGGAGGCTGACGAGATGAGGCGCGGAGGGAGGAAGCGGGGACGGAGGCGCGTGGCGCATCCCGAATTAACGCGAAGGCTTTTGTGAATCGGTTTTCGGATGTCCTTCGGGCTGTCGACACGTCGACGGCGCCTCCGAGACCCCGGGCGCCACCCCTGGGCGGCGTTAAAAAGCGTATGCAATCACTTGAGTGAGAGCACTTTTTTAATTCGTCGCTGCTTTTTTTTCTTGTCGTCCTGAATGACGACGGAATTGTGCGCTCTGGAGGAAGGGGGAGGAATGAGGACATGAGGGAGAGAGCAGGGGGTAGGTGGCGGGGAAAGAAATATGGCATCGTCAAGCATTGTCGTGGAGCGTTTTTGATAGAGCGCCTCCCATTTTAAATGAATTGCTGGCATCAAGTTTCGGGCCTCCGGGGAGGCAGGGTGGGGGAGGGAAATAAATAATCGTCTCTGCGCCCAAAAAGTATGAAATTGAAAGACGAAATCGTAAATCCTGCCGGAGGAGACGAGATTTTTTTTTAAGTAGGGAACTGAGATTCAGTTTACTTCGATGGTGTACGTTTCATTTCAATAGAGGCTAGATATGGAATTGCCTGACTTCCGGAAATCTCTGCGTCAAACCTCTTTTACACATCCCTGCCAGCCTTCACTCCAGCGCGTCACCATACATCCTCCCCTCCCCCCCCCCGCCCTCACTCATTCCACCGCCAGCCCGCCGCGCCTCTCCCCCCGGCTCGCACCGCGCCAGTCGCCCCCCAACCCCCCCCACCATTGCTGCGATCTCTCGTCTTCTCGCGATTCTCTACCCCCCTTACCCGTCGACCGCGAGTGCTCGGAATGCCTCCACTCGCCTCGGCCGAAGAAATTTCGGTTTGGAGCCCCCTGTTGGCAAGGAGATCACGTGCACGACTTAGCCTGCTGGAATAAACAAAAATCACAAGAAATAAAAGCAGACGCAGAGATGACATGATTCCAGCTCCGCACAGCGGTTAGTCGGGCCATTCCGCTTTAAAACATAATTGTGCTGCCTCTCTAAGATTGTCGGTACCGATAAAACAAAACTAGAACATTTAATTCAAGAGCTGTCTTGGTTTTCTGGGCAAACATTTGAAAATGGTTAATTGAGCCTTGTTTAATATAAAAATTTATATTAGAATAATTTCATATATAACTGTTCAATGAAAAAGGGGTATTTCCTGGATCAGGGCCTCTGAAAGTGGGGTTTAGCTCCATAGTAAACGCGGGCTGGCAGTGAATTACCTTAAGGACGACAAACAAATAGAAAACTAACTTCTGAACAAAACCATATGAGGGCTCTCTGGGAAGAATTTGCGATCACAAAGGTAAAACGTATCACGTATAAATATTCAAACTCCTCGAAACTGTAATAATATTCTACTTGGATGTAATAATTCAATAAAAGAAGATACAGATGCGGTAATCAACTTTCATCCAACATTTGAACGAATTACGTATGCCAATTGGGACTTTTTCATTGGCGGATGATTCGTTTGACTCTATTGAACCAATCTTTTATCACCTTCAACAACTACCTCCTCACTTCTCCTCAACTCAACATTCTCACTTCTCGCAATATATTTATCCATTGCACATATTATAATATTTTCTATATCCAAAACCATTATAAATACTTAACTTCCTTCTTTTCTATCATCGAGGTCTCTGACGCATATAAAATCACACGTAATGCAACGGACCTAGCATGCCTTTCCTCGATATGATTGGAATCCTTTCGTATTTAACGTAACCTTTAATCTTCACAAATACTTTCCTCCCCATTAAAAAATTATCTTAGCATCAAAACATTACTCCATGCGAAATTCAAAAAAGCAATGAATGTTGACCTTAAAAACCCATATTTGAGGCTCGTGATGCAAGCCGTCGACGGTGGAAGTGCGGGGACGGGTCGAGCAAGGCTTCGTGACGACGAGAGAATCATTGTTGTAAGAAGTTGCATTACTGATAAATATGTTGAGTTGACGTCCAGAGCTACTGCTGACCCAAAGGCTATCATCGCTCTGAAGAAACAATTGATTGTGAAATCACTCCGCCAGCAAATAAATAAGCTAGCTCATTTAAAAATATCTAATTTACTTATATTTTCTCAATTATAGCAACATATTGTACTTTGTGAAATGTCTGGTAAGTACTTAAATTTTAAGTAAAAAAATTTACCCAGTAAAAAATGTAATAAACCGCTTCAATATCTTTTGAGATGCATTAAATTTTGTTTTTCAATGGCAAACAATATTTCTATCGACATGAAATACAAGGTTTTGTGAAAAATACGTTATATAGCTTGCTACCCTGCAGTTAAAAGCTGTTAAGTTCATTACATACGAAGGATGCGCGAATGTAATAAGAGGCCCAAGGTAAATCCGTTAAGATTGAATCCAGGTTTCGCTCAAAATTTCAACAAAAAGATAGCCTTCCACTGTTTTCCACGTTGTGTCTTCACTGTTTCTCGTGCCTTACACTGTGGCGCTAGGAAGAGAACGAGTCGGCCACCCCCAGCGTAGCCAGTCCATTTGATTCTCTCGAAATATATAAATATATTTTTAACGTACACGTGATGGAGCGTTCAACCTCGGAGGCTGACTGAAGGTGAAGAAAAGCCGGGAGATCAGGTTTTTACCCAATGACTTAGGACACCTTAATCTTCACCCAAGAAGGGAAAGTACCAGATCCTTCTTGGAAACCGCAGACGCCACGGGGAAATCAACTGTCCCCCTTCATCACCATTTAAATGAGTGAAATGACATATGACTAAATAAAGAACGGTATAAGTTCTACCCTCGCTATAAAACCAATCTTTGTTTTGATTACTATGTAGTAAGTAAGGAACCGAACATTATTCGTAATGGGGTTACTAAAACATAAGATTTTTGGCATAAATGTGCCAATCAAAGAATGGCTCACTCATTGCGATGAAGGGTTTTTCATATTGTTTTTACATATTGTTTTTCTAAAATCGATAGAAGAAGGCTCAGTTCCTCGCGACTGGAAGCTAGCCCATATAACTCCCATCTATAAATGCGGCGATAGGGATAAACCAACCAATTACCGACCCATTTCTTTAACATCGATCTCTTGTAAAATATTGGAACACATTATTGTCACTAACATTATGAGATTTCTTGATAGTAGGAAAATACTAATCCACAACCAGCACGGATTTAGGAAAAGCAGATCTTGCGAAACACAACTTGGTCTCTTCATTCACGATATACTTAGATCGGGAGAAAACAACACACAAGTCGATGCAGTGTTCCTGGATTTCAAAAAAAGCCTTCGACAAAGTCCCACACAATAAATTGTTACATAAACTTAAATACTATGGGATCAATGAGAAAATAATTAATTGGATTAGAGACTTCTTGTCAACCCGCAAACAAATAGTAGTCATAGATGGGTTGTGCTCAACCGATAGAGATGTAACTTCGGGCGTCCCCCAGGGAAGTGTAATAGGGCCTCTTCTGTTCTTAATATACATAAATGACTTAAGCACACACGTTAGTAGCAATCTAAGGTTATTTGCTGACGACACGGTGATATACAGGGAAATAAGGAGCCAACTAGATCGCGAGCTACTCTCTAGAGACTTAGACAATATCTCTGGGACATATTAAAAAGATAGAAAAAGTTCAAAGAAAGGCAGCAAGATATGTACTCGGAAGGTACAAAAGAACAGATAGTGTCACGGATATGTTAGATGTACTGAAATGGGAGAGTTTGAAAAATAGAAGAAATAGGAGCAGGTTAGGCGCGATGCATAGAATAGTTAAAAAGGACGAAGCGTGGGAATATTTATGGCAAGGGATAGAAAAGCCTAACTTTAAGGGAAAAAACGACCATAGCCACAAAATAAAAATAAGGACTCAAAAAACCAATAAGAAAAAATACTCTTTTTTAAATAGAACCATTATTGATTGGAACCAGCTGCCTGGAGGTTTGTTTGAGCCCTCTCCATCCAATTTTAAAAGTTTTAAGTTTAAATGTAAAGTAGCCACTGGGTAATAAACTTCACTGTAGTTTGGAAAATATTGTTTGTATGTGATGTGGACGGCATTTTGTATGTGATGTGGAAGTTTGTTTGTATGTGATGTGGAAGTGTCATTATGTAAAAATATTTTGTCTCTTATCTGTTTTTATGTGTTCGTATGTAATTTTCGTTGTTAGTAGTTATCTTTGACCTAACCTGACCGTTGCCACCAGGAAATTTGCCTAATTGCAACGTAATTGTGTAAAATAAAAATAAATAAATCTCGGAATGGTGCAATAAATGGGGATTAACACTTAATATAGATAAATGCGCAGTTTTGAAATTTTGGAATAAAGGAAGCGAGGAACAGGGTATGAACTACAAAATAGAGGGTTCAGTATTGACTACGGCAAATCAAGTTAAATATTTGGGGGTTGTTTTAACACCACACCTTTCATGGGGAGCACATATCAGGGCAATATGCGGATCAGCTTTAAAGAAACTTGGCTTCATTAAACGGGTGGTGGGGAAATGTAATGAAAAAGTTAAAGAGAGGTGTTATTTTGCTCTAGTTAGACCTCATTTGGAATATGCCGCAAGTATTTGGGATCCATGGGAGAAAATTTGGCAAAAAGAATTAGATAAAGTCCAGAGAAAATCCGCTAGATTCGTTAAAAATTGTTATGATAAGAACACAAGTGTGACAGGTCTCGTAGGGGATTTAGGCTGCGGAGAGAACAAGCTACACTTAGACTTTTAGAAAGGTTCAGAACAAACGAGTTTAACTATGACACTGAAGGAATTATAATGGCCCCACACTACTTAGGTAGATCAGACCACAAAGATAAACTAAGAGAGATAGATTCCAGGACAGATAGGTACAAATACTCATTCTTTCCCCGAACAATCAGAAATCATAATAGTAAGAAACCGAAGTCACTTTAGAAATATTAAAAACGTTGAATTTACAAGTCGGAACAAAATTAAACACTATAGAGATGTTAGGTATACTTTCAGGTGCATGTGTATGTAAGGTGTAGATTGAGTGTTTGCATGTGTGTGGGGTGTGTTTATGCATGACTTTATGCCAAGTTTTTTTTTATATATAATTTTGTGGTTATTGCATGCGGTTTTTTTTCCTCTTTCTTTTCTAAATTACGGGTGGTGTCCTAACACCCCCCGCCACACGCCCTTGCGGCGGCTTGCGGGGTATTAAGTAGATGTAGATGTAGAAGGGTAGGTAAAAGATAGGCTACTCTGGTTTTCATAAGACCTGGTGATAAAACAAGGAATACAATTACACCTAATTTTATCTCAGGGAATCATGAAACACAACAAATAAGTACATCGAAGTACTGAAGATCTGGAAAATAAATCGTTCCGTATCGATGCTAAATCAACCTTCGAACATCGGATGACAAATTAGCAGGCAGGAAAATAGGTTCGAAAAAAAAACGATTAATATAAATCATTTTTTCCACGAATTAAAATAATTCACAATGATATCTAAATCCCTCAACAGCACTTTGAAAAAACCATCGCTTGCTCCCCTGGCTTTCGTAAAACCCTTCGAGTGATTTTACATTGCTAAAAGTGCGTGGGTGAACGTCAGGCGCGGAAGAAAGAGTTCTTTGGGGACTTCCCAATGGGGAGTTTCGGGGATTGGGGAATTTGCCCCTTGGGGAACTATTCAGTTATAACAAAATGTGAATATACTTAAAACTTTCAGGCTTCACTTCATGGAATTGTTTGATGTCTACATTAAATGAGTTTTAAATTTTCTACAGACCAAAGGATAAAATGTGAACTTAATATTACTTAAATGCCCGACACTGCTTTTGAATGCCTAAATGCATTGTCTTCCGGGCATAATATTATCTACTGCTGGAACTCCTACAGCAACACTAAGAACAGATGTAATATAATTATTTTTGCAACAATATCATAGTGTAAAAATTATTCACCTTCACTTGGATTCGAATCTTGATCCTTTGATGTATTGCTGAGTGCTTTAGCCAGTTAAGCTATCGAGGTCTCATTTCACACTCTGAAAATTTGAATGCTTATCGATTTCGATGTCAATGCGAATAATTTATACCATCTGAATTTGTTGCATTGTAATGCATATTAACGGATGAATCCGTCAATAATTATTGTCGCGGTATCTCTGTCACTTTATTGGAATAATTATTTTTGTTCAAATATGGGAATGGTAGTTTACTAGTAGATGCAGATAATTGATTCTATAGTCATCAGATTGCCCTCAGCAAATCCGATCCTTCGTGCTCCATAAAAGCAGCTGGAGCTTTTTCAAGCGTCAATATAGTTATCTCCGCCCCGTTTCGAAAGAACAAGAATGTCAGGTCGTCTTCGGCGTTCCCGCCAAGCATGGTAGATGGAGTGGGGCATACCAAAGTATGAGTATCGTACAATTACGATGACCTGGCCGACAATCGGTTGCTTACTTTTTAGGCGATTCTAGTCCATAATAGGAGATGCAATACATGCGTACTCTAATGGGTCCACGCAGGAACAACAACTCGGAAGGAAAAGAGGGTATATATTAGGGGTGAGTAGAAGGAAGGGAGGAAGGTTACCTTCTCAAAAAACAAATGTTGCGCCGTGCATTTGAAAATAGGAAGTTATGTTACCACAACCTGTATTACGATTGGTTGAGTCTGTTGGATTCCGCATATATTTGCTCGCTCATTGAGTCGCTGCTAAGGCGCCTAATGTACGCCGAACTCCTCCAACATCTCCTGCACCGACTTCCCCTATCGCGTGTCTCCATCGGCCTCAGGCTATGGCGAACGGTAAATACGCAAGCGAGGAAGAATGCCCGCGAGGGAGAATTGATTCGCCCTACTCAACCCCCGCTTCTTCCTCGCCCTCCAACCCCCTTCTCCACGAAGCCTCATTCCTGCACTAAGCAATTCGAATTCTTTTATTCAGTCGCGGAGAATTCTCGACGACGACCGCCACCCTTCGGGAAGTGTTTACGGTCGACCCGAATGGGGGGGGAGGTCGAGTGGAGAGAGAGAGAGAGAGAGAGAGAGACGGCAGTCAAGTGGATGGGAAGAGGGGAGGGATGAAAGGAGGAGGTTTGGTGAGGGTGCGGAGGAAGGGGTCGTAGGAATATCCGCTCACCAGAGACTACGGAGCGTCCCCCTCAGGCATTCTCTGAGAAATCCCATTCTTCTTCCCACCGTTTACTTTTCTCGACCGAATTCCGAATGCAACTCCGCATACGATGCAAATTTGATGCAAATACGCACTCACGAACCGAGGTCTCCCGCAGACGAGTCACTTTGTTTGTTCTTTTTGAAGGACTTCATTCAATTACCTGCACCGTTCGGGAAACGTAAATCCTTTTGAAGAAAGCCCTCTTCTTTCGCGAAGGGCAGAATTATTTAATCATAATCATCACTTCTTATTAAATCGGTCTCGAGACAAAGAGCAATCCGCTTTCATTCGCGCGAGCGCGCGCATGGGGTAAAATGCTTCCGATTGGATGGAGACCAAAATGATCCTCTGAACTAAATTAAGCGTACAAACTTCAATTGTAGTTTTTTGCCACAGTCTTGAAGAAGAATGTGGGACCGAACAGGCTGAATGTTCACGAGAGCTGGACCCTTTTTTGCTAACCAATTCTATTATCATCTAACTGCTTCCTGTGTTTTAATACTACCACTCAAGCTACTTATTGGCCAAAATCCTCCGAAATCAAAATTTATAAACATTAGTTCTTGCGAAACCATTTTGAAATCGATGGATGAAACTTAGAAAATCGATTATTTTTTGCTCTGATCGCCTGAGACAAATGACCCACTTTTCATTTTAAAAAAAATTATGTTGATTTAAAGAGAGAGAAAAAGACTTTTTTTCCAACTTGAATGAAGCAATCAAGTGGATAAAATGTTATGTTGATTGAAGAATACCTAATGCCGACAATAACCATTAAGGTATGAAGTTATGAAGGAATAAGGAAAAGGAATTAATACGAGAATGTGATGGAAAGACTTTTTTAAAGTGATAACTAATTTATATCCGCTCGTTTTGACGAAGATATTACCGTTAAGTTCGTATATTGGGCTTAATAATAGCTAATGGGTAGGGTTGAGAATGAAGGTCATGTGAAATACAGCGATAATGTTCTCTGATGTTTCACAAATTCTCTGTTTGAAGGAACTCGTAATATTCCTGCAGGCTTTTCCATTACAGAGATGATCCATTGGCAGAGTTTTTGCTGGTGATGTTTGCTAACTTCGTTGGAGTCGATTGAACAATGCTAATAAACTCTGACCGTGGCACGGAAGTACCAGTTTGGGGATGCATGACTTTCCCGAAATGAACAACTCGATGGGAAAATACAACAAAATGGATCATCAGTACAGAGCTATAAAAGCAAAAGCTGAAGTATAAACTGCGGGTGCTTATAGCGTTTGTAAAACGTACGATTCCCTTAATAGGCCGCCAGGCAATTTGTATTAATGATTAATCCAATCGAAGGAGTTCGCAAACATTTACTCAATGCAAAAGCAAAACATCTTCAGCATACATCCGTTAAATTTACGCGAAATCAGAGGGCGATAATGACTTTACTACACGCAGGTAGAAGGTCCCTCAGTTAACTCTGATCGATAAAATCTAAACGACTCACTTTCGGGCAATGAGACAAGTTCTTTAATTAACACTATGAATTTGGAAAGTTACTCGCCCCGTCTCTATTTAATCCCCATATAATTAAACCTGATCTAAAAATCAGGAAATGAGCCTTAAAAGTGGAACGCAATATTCATTTATGCACATAAGGGTGTATGAATGGAAGCACTACGGGGGATAACTGTAGTGAATGAAAGAGGGATGACGACGAAATATAACACAAGTGATGAATGTGGATATCTGCTAAATATTCGATCACTGGGTTCAATCCACGGTAATGGACACGCAAACGCTCCAAAATATGCATACGTACATCGCATAAAATTGTGTCATAAAAGTTATGCTAACAGTTTGCATGGCATGTTGAGATTATACGAGAAAACTAGATCTCTCGATATTAATTTCCAGTTACACTTATTTTACTTGACGTCCTAGGTCATTTGATTCAATCTTATGTCAGTTATACGTGATTGCTTTTAGAACTTAGGTTGATATTATACTTTACCTTTCCCCAATGCCTGGATGTACATATTGGAATAAAGAAGATTCGTTTGAATATAACACCCATTTCATGCTAACACAAGTGCCTTCACTTTCAATATTGTCGAAGAAATGTAAAACAATTTTGACATGGTATTATTAAAAAGGGTAGGAAACGTGATTTGAGAGATACTGACAAAATTAGTGCAGGCTGAAGACGATGATAGAAGGGAGAATTGCCGCAAATCGGGAAATAGGAGGGAAGAGAATATACTCCATGGTTAAAAGATCATGCTAGAAAAACTGATCACACCTGATAGTTAGGTAATGTTATTGAAACGCACTGCACGCAATTGATCAAATTGAAAAATTAAATTATTTTGCAATATAATAGACATTTAAGATCGCATGGAGGCGGTAGGAATTATGAAGAACTGGAGGAGTAAATTATTGTGCGTTAATCAGAATATTTTGGTTTGTGGTAGTCCACATATATCCTAGTTGTGTTTTCTTGCAATACCGAGCCAATGATTTTACATGCCGCCTTGTACCAAGCAACACCTTAAAATGGTATAAAATAAGAGAGATAGATACCGTCGCTGACACTTTCAGGTTCTTCTCTTTCCCTCGCAAGATACGCAATTAGAACTAAATCGAACACAAATCCACGAATTTATTACCTTAAAGACCAGATTCTAATGATTCAATCAAAAACACGAACAAATGGATGATTTGTATAAACTTATATCCGCACGAACATCTTTTGTATATAGCTAACATGTAGTCAAGTGTCTGCACGAACTAATACTCCTGTATATTTGGCTGCTGCCAAAACACCCCCTGCCACACTCCCTTGAAAACCATGAGGGATGTTGTGATGATGTACTTGTTATACTGTGTGCTGTCCAAGTCCTACATTTGCTAGGTGGACAGACCGCAATTAATGATTAACGATGCCTTCCGTTCCTCTCCAAGACCTCCTTCTTCGAAGGTTGTCGAGAGGGAAAGGGAGGATGGTAAACGGGCCGAGCGGGGCGGCTCCGTCGGGGTGCCGACTCCGGTGTTCGCTCATCCTGCGCGCCTAGGCTTTCCCCACGCTTCCCAATCAGTTTGAGTGGGTGGCGGGGGTCGATTGGTCGCCTTGTCCGACGCGCGGGCCTCCGCCTCCGAGGGCACCAAAAATGTGCCGCGGCGCTATTATTTTTATTATTTTGATCATAGTGTGTTGCATAAATGCATTCATATTGTCTCATTAGACGAAGAGCTAGGGATCAACGATTCATTCCCGTGGAGAGCCCTTATGTGGCGTGAGTCGGCAGATAATTTTCGTATGCGCGATTCCACGCCTCGCACTCCGCTTCCTCTACATCATGCCCTCCTCCCAGGATGATTGGGAAAACTGGGCAAAATTTTATGATGCAAATTTATTTCTTTTGAATGCGAACTACACAAGAGAATATTTTTAGCGGAGAAGTTTTGCATGAAGAATATCCATCGCTAATTCATGGAGAGATATCACCTTCTGAAAATAGTACATTTTCGTGGCAGCGTGAAAACACATGGTGCCATCAAGGTTCAAGAGAATGACGCCAGGCATGGTTTCGCTGGAGTTATTAGAAAGCATTCCCGAGTGAAAGTTTGTCTTAAGCACATCCGGCGGTGAATATTATTCTCATATTTTTAAACCATTGAGCTAATTTCAAATGATTTTTAATTCAATAAATATGAATCGCAATGAGATACGCGTTGATAAAAATTCCCCGAGTAATGAATATAACACCCACGTTGCATTAAGGAGCACATGGCTTTCAACTCTGGAAACGGTTTCTTTCTCCTTTCCGAAGCTTGGAAAGATCTCTGCACAACCCTTGCTTTTTAATGAAATTGAATGACGAAAACACATATTTTGAGTGACATGATGTGGTAAAAGACAAATTGGATATAATAATGCTTTAAAGATATTTCAAACGCCTTTTAGTTGCCAGAGCACGCTAGTGCTAAATATCCACATTAATTAAAAAAAATAAGGCGTGGTAAATTTAAAAAAATGCGTAGGCGCTTCGATTAACGAGTCTTTGGTCAAATTTAAGGCAGGTTTTAATATCAAATATTAATCATTCAGATCGCAATATATTTGTGCATTCATTTGAATTGTCAAGAATATTTGCATCACGGCTTATACCTGTACGTATACTGGTAACAATTATATGGATATCCTCATTACACCCTTCGCTCCTTACCCCCTGCGAAACAGACAAGAATACTCTTTGGCTGTGAAGAATCCGGGGGAGGCGAAGCGCACCCGGGAGGGTTGGGAGAGGGAGGAGGGCGAGGGGGCAGGGGGGCGGGGCAATGTTATTCGGCGGGATCATCGCCTCCGGGGAGTGTGCGTAGGTGGGTTTTCGGGTGGAAGGAAGGGATTGGAGAAGAAAATAGGGCGCCGCCCGGAGGAAGAGGATCGGCGAAAATATTACAAGAGGCCATTGGGGATTCGTGCAGTCTAGAGGGCAGGGGGAGGGAGGGGGGAGTTGCCGCGAGCGTCACATTTACTGGGACTGAAGAGGATAATAGTCAGCGTGGAGAAGTAATGTGAATCACCCGAACGGAAACGAAGGAGACGTAGCATATAAATTTGCATTCACTCAACGCCCCCTTAACCCTCCGAAAGGACATTTGGCAGGGGATGTGGCTGGCACGCGGGAACGCACTACCAGATGAAGGTATGCGCATGGAAGGGTAAATGTGTTCTCTTATGCGTATGCTTTCTCCTATCGTCTTCGTGGATTAAGAAAGTAAAACGACTTTTCAAATCTCTCAATTTCGCAATCTCATGCTGGGTATTACTGCCTTAACTACTCATGTATATCTACTTCTACACAATGACCCGCAAGCCGCCTCAAGGGCGTGTGGCGGGGGAAGTTCAGTCTCAACCCGTAATAAATTTTAAAGCCACATGCTAAATGAACAAATCAATGAAAATCTACATCCAAAGATGCAAATGCGATATTCATGCGAAAATATTTTCAACTTAAACGAATTTAAATACAAATACTACCAACATATGCACCTATGAATAAGCATTACGTTTACCCAACGTTTAATCTTGTCCTGACTTGTTAATTAAAAGTCTTTAATATTTATAAGGTAACTTTAGTTTCTTACTATTATCATTCCTGATTGTACGGGAAAAGAACCAAGTATTTGTATCCATCTGTACTGGAGTCTATTTCCCCTGTCTTTGTGGTCTGGCTTACCTAAATACTTAATGTGGGGTCATAATAATTCCTTCTATGTCATTGCTTAACTCGTTTGTTCTGAACCTTTCTAAAAGTCTAAGTGTAGCTTGTTCTTTTTCATCTCAAAGGGCACATAACCTAACTCCACTTAAAGGCCTTTCATACTCATCTCCTTATTGTAACAATGTTTGACGAATTTGGTGAATGATCTTTGGGCTTTATCTAATTTATTTTGACAAACTTTCTCCCAAGGATCCCGAAATACTTGCGTCATATTCTAAATATGGTCTGAAAAAAGCGAAAAAGCACCTCAATTTCAATTAATCATTACATTTCAACACCATACATTCAATGAAGAAAGTTTTTTTAAAAAAGGATCCACATATTGTCCTAATTCTATGTTCTCCCAATGAAAGGCGCCCCAACGGCTACTCTGGCGGAGGTGTTGATTATTTCCTAGGTGTTGAATGTAAAGCTGCACGATTTACACTCTTGCTAAAAATTTAACAAAGCATCAATTATCCTTACTTCCAAGGGCTCCCGTCGGCTTTTTCAGTAACTGTGTGAAACTCAGTTAGGAACTTGTAACAGCTTCTCTTGAGCTGTCCGGTTCTGAATTGTTGTACAAAGTAAGCGGTACCGCGCTAGTATTTTTGGTAGAAAGCCCTGGGATACAGTTCTCGGATGTACCGTTTTCAATTCCTGGAATTGAAAACGGTTTTTTTTTCAATTCTCAGGAAATTAGTGAATTCCTTTCCAAGTTTAAGATTTACGATGCGATAGCGGCCCACAAACACATGTACGCGAAAATTCACGCACATATGAGCACCTACAAAGGAAAGAATCGAATATGGCGTCAGCAGTGTCACATAAAACAGGGCTCCTCGTATGTATCTTAAGGAACATTTTGCTTTCTGAGTCCACCACCAGCATAGGAAAGTGGAACCGAACTTTGATTACCTATTTCAGCGAAGATAAAAATACCAAAGAAACTGCGGGATATGCCACCACAGTAACTTTTAACGGCGTCATCCGCTAATGTGCATTTAGATGCAAAAATTTCAAGGTGAAATTTAAAAGGGAAATAGTGAAAAGCTATCGAGGCGTTCTCCCAAACTCTGAAATTTTCAGAGTTTAGGAGGACGTCTCGATAGCATAACTGGCTAAAGCACTCGACCGGACATTGAGGGATGCGGGTTCAATTGTTGCATTGTTGATAAAAATAATTTGTAAGTGAAGAAAGAACGCATTAATGACATGTGAAAAGAACCTAGGTCTGAGAACAGAAGACATTACGAAATGCTTACCCAATTACATATTATCAAGAGTAATTTACTGCGTGCCATTATATTTAATAGCCCAAGGCTTTAAGCATTGCTGTACTTCTAAGTCCCGCTTAATACAACAATATAGACCTCGTAAAATTTATTTATTTATTTAAAAACATTATTCACATACAGCAGTAGCGCCAATTTACAGTGAAAAATATAACAAACATGAAAGAGGACAAAAGACAATAACAGCATAACAATAACAACGAGAACCAAACATGGACCGGGGAAAATTTTAATTTATTGAAAGGTGGGATAAAGCTTGTGTGGTGAAATTATTGCATGATAAGTTAAAAGGATCGACAGTGTGACGGAGTGAATTTAGAAGGGAGGAGAGGTGAAATAAAGGTGAGCACTTGGTGAGAGATATTCTAGGAATAGACAGATGGAGCAGGGAGTGGGTGTGGGTGGATCAAGTTGGTATCCTGAAGTTGAAGAAAAAAAGGAGTTCAACGTGCTATATATGAAAATGAAACACTCTTCAACTTACTATACTTCCTTCTTCCGTTTCGTCAACCATTCCGATTCTTTCCTCCCCCTACTTCAAGAATAAAACATTTTAACCTTTATCAAATTCTTCAAAACTGCATCGCTACTCTCTACAATTTCTTATTCTGCCTTCTTTTAATTTTCTCTAGAGCCAAAAGCTCTTTCTCCATCGTTACCGTGCATAGAAAGCATTGTCCCTTTTTTTTCCTTTCCATCCGTTTCAATTATTTTCATATTATCATCCACGTCTGTTCGAAATATCCCCCAATATCTGCCCATCCCCCAATAATATGTATATGAAAAAACCATACACACAGTAGTCAACCCAAAGTAGGTTTGGTAGATTATGGTAGAGTTCAGCCAGTACTAAGCCCGACAGCGTGTGAAATTCACACATCAGGGCAGGGGAGCCAGTACCTTTCCCTGTAATATGTATATAATATGCAACAAAAATTGGTTCTTTCAGTTTGAGCTTTACGAAAGCGTATATTGTCAAATTACAAGCTGGAAAAAATAATGAAACAGCTACATTTAATTAGTAGGATTGTATTAGACTTGAGCTTATTTTTACATCAGTTCTCTTTTTCCACCATCCTCTAGGTCAGGGTCAGTTACCAGCAGGCAAAACTCAGGTCAATCGTTAAAATTAGTTGTATCTCACAAATGCAAGGGTTGATAAAATACGGCCATAATCACGGAGTTTCACGCCAGACCGAGTCCCGCTCCTCACCAAAGTGCGTGACGTTTCTGGCATGTAAGGCGCCTAGGACCGGCAGGCGTTTGGAGAGGAGACAAAAGGCCTCGCGCAGAATTACCCAGGCCCAGCACACCCTCTCGTACCGCTCCTGTGGCATTCTACCCGGCCGTTATCACCGCGTTCGCCGGGAACGGGGGACGGAATACGCCGTCGTGGAGCAGCCATCGCCTTCCCTTCCCTTCACCCACCCCCATCCGCCAACCCCTTTTTCACACCCGTAGGTCGCGCTCCCCCTCTCCCGTTGGCGCATCCCTCCTAGACTGGCAGAGAATGGGGATGGGGGAAGGGAAGGGGGAGGGTGCCGCACGGCGCCCACTTGAGCGCGTAGACTCCCCTCGACCGGCTTTTTGCAAAATCCATGCGAATCCCTTCCTTCACGGCACAAGATGTTTTCGCCGCGAGACGCGAAGACTCGTGCTACACCCGCTACACTCGACGCTTCTGCCGGTCACGTGAATGTCAAGCGTGGCCTAGAGTCAAAACGTTGGTTTTTTTCGCCTAATCATAAAACGATGGAAACAGCATACTGAGAAAATTGTTTTTCTTTTATGTACACGGCTTTTACTTCGTCACATCTCCGTACGTTTATTCCCCTAAGTCAAACGCAGGCATGTGCAGGCGTTCATAAAATTTCACTACAAAATGTCGGCTATGTGGAACGGTAAAAAATTTACCTCAATGTCACCGACGGAAGAAAACATGAATTATTTTTCTCCCATGCACAGAAAGAACGCTTTTTTCAATTCATATTTATTTTATTTCGCGCAAGAACTTATATTCCTGATTTACTTCTTTACTCATCTACAAACAACTCTTTCTAAATGGTCCAAGCCTATTTCTCTGAGGTCGCTGAAACCCTGATGCAGAATGATAAACTATTCCAAAGGTTTCAAACTTCTGTTTTTTTTATTTACTTGAACTTTCAATGGCTCCAAATACTTGTCCTCGCGTTATTCTTAATTATTTGTGATTAAATTAAATTATTAATTTATAATAAATTCTTAATTATTTGTGATAAATTTTCCCTCTGCCTATTACCACAACTATTACATATTTCAGCCATTTTCTCCTTGAAATTTCATCCGAATGGTATAACGGAACTGGACGAACTTTGAACCGCGAGCGTTGAAAGTTCCAAGAACTCGTTTTCCTAACAAGGGTACTCCCCATTCTAACGACGAAGAATTCGCTCTCGGCAAATTGACTTTCTCCAGAGGTTGCTTCTTTCCTCTCTTTTATTCCTTTAATCTTTCCTCCACATGAAACCTTTCCAATCTTATCACGAATCTACTGAAACGAACGATCGCAGATAGCGCCAGAAAATTGATGACCTTTGACGAAATATTCTTTGTGACTACTCTGTAAATTACATTTTAACAAACATTTAATAAAATTATTATTATTAGGTAATCTACCGGTTAAGGTAGGTTTTTGGATGGACACAGCTACTAATTAAATAATTTGTGACTCCTTGCAAAACACAACATCCTACTCTACATCATTAATAAAATTACAGAAACTAATATTGTTCAACTGTTCATTGCCTTAGAATGGTGCTTGGATGTGCTCGCGGTTGCGTAGAGTTTTTTTAGATCTTCATAATAACATCATTACTCATACACATACATCTCACAGATGTAACTTAGGGTCTGATTTTCATTTCCCCAGAATAGTTTCCAAAGCTCTATTTTCCTCCGATTTCAGGGATAAGTATAATTTGTAAATACCCCGGATTACGTGGTGATTTTGGACAACTTGAAAACTAAATTTTTGACTAAATGACCAATCAATTAAACCGCACCGATACACGCTAAGCTATACTCTCAAGATATGCGGCATCACTTCCAAATCACGGCGTCACATACCAACACTGAATTATGCACCCGGCTTTATTACTTATTTCTCTGAAGGCATATGGATTTTTTAATTCTCTATTCCAGGAGGCCACGGAAAAAAATTCAGTGTTACTTCAGGTATGCTTCCACAAAACACAGCCAACGAGACAGATAATTATGTAACTAGCAATTATTAATTCTGATCTTTAAAATTTAATAAATTCAATCTGCCACATCTTACAGCAGGCCGTTAGAACATTTTTTGTTCAAAATCAACATTCAGCGGCAGTTGGTAATTTTTTTCGCAACATTTACTGTTTAAAAGTAGTAACCAAAACGAAAAAATAATAGTTTTATTTGGCCAAGGAGTGCCCTCCCATCCTCATCTGCTTCTTGAATCTGAGTATATGTGCCAACTTTGTATTAAAACACTTGAAAATAATACGAAAAATGGTCAACTGTTTCGAAATGTAACGTGGTGTCCACGCAAGTATCCGAACCTCGGAACTGAGGTGCCGGTAATGGACGAGACAACGATATCAATCTCTGGCAGCGAGGCCATCACTCACCCCCTTCCATCCCACTGTGGGCTCTACTTCCCTGCCCCGAAAAAACTGCCCCCTCCATCCTAAACCCAATCGAGACGAAATCCCACCCGTCATCGGTTCCTTCCGCGCGCCCTGCCAACATATCTCGTGTGACGATATTCATGAAAAAATGAACTGGGGGTGGGAGGATGGGGGCAAGGTAAGTGAATAAAAGAACACTGGAGAAATCATCTTTCGAGGATGAGGAGTTGAATTTCCGGGAAAATAAAATTGAGATGTGGCAAACAAGATGATTGACGCGAATTGTTATGGCAAAACGTGCAAGTTACGGTCATGGTAGACCCCGAGGATCGTTTTGAAAGTATGCCTGAATTTTCACAGAAAGTAAAAGAATTGAGATACCACCCTCGACCGCGTGACCATGAGACACACTATTGCATCTCTAATAAATAAGGTATTTCTCATGCTGAGACTGAGTGGAATGTCCAAGCTTGAAAAATGAAGCCGCGTGATATTGGAAGTCGATGGTTATAGCATGCAGAGTTTCTCACTAGATTTCTGAAAGGGTCGTTTAATTTGAAAAGGCTTGTTTGAAATACCATCGGAAAAATCAAACCCTTTGAATTTACGTGAAAATATTTTGACTGGAATGGAGTGAATCTAAAGATGCTATGGTAGGTCATTATTTGGTAACTGAAATGCATTCCTAACGAAGGAGGATATACACAACAACCAAGTTTTTCACTAATTTATTGCGCTTCCAGTCGTAATTTAATAAAGACTTGAAGCAGGACTCATAGAGACATATTCTGAATGATAAACGAAAAAAAAGGTTCGAAGGGGAGGCAATAATATACCGTGGGAAACATTGTCTTCGAAAACTACTATTGATACTTGACTATACACATTCATTTCAGAAACCTGCCTGTAACCATTCTGTTTAGACACATTCATTTTTTATTGTTTTTATGAATTGTAAGCTATATATATACATACATATATATATATATATATATATATATATATATATATATATATACTCATATATACAGAAACATATATAAGGAAAAGGGATAGGAACACGTATAAAGGACGAACACAATAGAGGTGGGGAAGGCGGAATCGAACGGATCACAAGAGTAAAAATATTTCCTCAACCGGGACTCGAACACCGGATCTTTCCACTTGCCGGGCGGATGCTCTTAACCACTTGAGCTATCGAGGATATGTAATTTACCCTGAATCCCTTTTCCTTATATATGTTTCTGTATATATGAGTATTTATTCGCCGTTTGGCGGGATTTCGTGTTTGAATGTGTGTGTATATATATATATATATATATATATATATATACATACATATATATATACATACATATATATATACATATATATATATACTATGTGCTTGTGTACATATATATATATATATATATATATATATATATATATCATATACTATCATTACTGCTATATCTACCGATGAAGAAGGAGCAGAATTCCGTCGAAATGAACAAGAAATAACGTGTGAGTGATTTTCTTATGTGTTTCTATATTATTTGCTGCTGTCCAATTTATTATACAACACCTCCGTGTTACGTCGACGAATTATATATTGTACGTCTGAGTGTGTGTGTCCATGCACTGATGTACTGATCCCTTATCATTCGTAGGCAAAAAGCGCATCTTAAAACGGCCATTAGTCCTACACCTCATCCCTTTAATCCTAGTTTATATGATTTTGCCTAACGTAATATGATAAAAGTAATAATACACCTACGTCTACATAATACCCGCAAGCCGCCGGGAGGGCGTGTGGTGGGGGATAATACAGTTTCGACATCATCGCTAAAGAATCATATATTTCGAATTCATGGAAGAGGTTTCATCCGTAATTTAACCTTCAATCAGTGAGTGATTCCCAACCAAGTGCCTCTAATCATCTTGAAATGCTACTCAGTTTATCATAAAAATGTTTTAAAAATCTAGCTCCTCTTTTCTACACACTTGTCGGCAATAAAACTGGCTTCGTGAGAACCTCATCTACTAGCAGCATATTCTAAATGAGGGCTAGCAAGCGAAAAATAGCATCGATCTTTTACTCTCTCGTCACAATTTCCCAGCACTTCTATTAAATCATAATTTCTAGCTATCTTACCCATACACTCGTGCAATTTCCTTCACAAACTTCACCCAGGAGAAGGTGTGAGCAAGGGGAACGCCTAAATATTACATCGAGTCTACATTTTCTATTTCGGTATTTATGATGAAGTAGATGTCTGGGAGGGAACTACTTCTATACCAAAAATTCATCACTACAAACTTCCTCAAGTTAAATTCTAATTTACATGGGTCGCAACGGCTTTATATTGCATTAAGGTCGTCTCCTGCTGCTACTTATGCTCCGGTCTACGAATATCTCTGTAAACTATTGAGTCACATGCAAATAAGCGAGTTTTACTATTTACCAAGGCGTTAATATAATTAGCGTAAAGATGTATAAAAGAGGTCCTATGACCTTGGGAAACTCCTAATTATACATTGACTTTATCAGAGCTTATACTACTAATGACTACCCTCTAATGCGACCATTGAAAAAGTCTTTAATCCAACATATGTTTATCCACGCCACAAAGGATATTTTTATCCATGCCACAAGCTTTAACATGAATTTTAAATATTTTGCATGCGTGATTAATGAATGGAAATCTCAATTTAGGTAATAAAGAAAAAGTGATTACGAATTTTCATTATCGTTTAAAAGGTGAACTGAACATGAGATATACGACAACTTAAGTAAGAAGTTGGGCGCAATGGTACATACAGCACTAGTTTACAAGGTGTGATCAAAAAAAGACAGAACTGATTTTATAACTTTTTTATATCGCTGGATACAGCTTAATCGAACTTGTCACCCTCAAAGTACATGCCTTGGCTAACGACACACCTTTGCCAACGTTTCTTCCAGCTCTCGAACCCTGCCTGGTAAGCCACCTTAGGGATCCTCTTCAGGTCTGCCGTGCAATAGTTTAAATGTAATCGTATCGGCGCTCCTTCAAGGTTCATTTTAACTTTAGAAACAAAAAGGTTTTAAGAAACTCTGGGTCGGCATTGGCTCGATCCAGGAGCTGTCCACACGTTTTTGCCTCTGTTCATCAGCAGCGCCCATGGGACGAATTTTAATGCGACGCGCGTCATGCCCAAAATGTCTGTCAAATTAGTTTGACAGGATGCGAAACTAATTTTCACTTCCTCGGCTATCTCCCTAACAGTTAAACGGCGATTTGCCGGCACCAAATTGACATGGCTGGGGTCTGTCGAAGTGGAAGGCCGTCTCGTTTGCGAATCTCCATCTATCAAGGTCCTGCCCGATTTAAAACGACTGTACCACTCAAACTACTGGCTTCGACTCATAGCTTCATGAGCAAAGGCTTGCTAAATCTTTACAGATGTCTTTGTAGCACTTTAGCCAAGTTTAAAACAAAATTTCACGCACACTCGCTGTTCCTCTAGCTTCTTCATTGCTGCCCTTACACGCGGTGACGAACAGGTTAAGACACGTGCCGCTGCTGCTGCGTAACAACTCGACGTAAACAAACGCAACGCCTCTCGTTTTAGTCGTCAGATGTGTCACTAAATGGCGCACTGTCTCGTTTATATCCGTGTAACAGTTTTCGCAGAATAAAATCAGCCCGGTCTGTTTTCGATCAGACCATGCATTTGATACAGCAATTCTATTAGTTAAAATATCGCTTACCCAAGAGGAGCTAATTTGTTCATTCGCTTGCGCAATATAGCACCTGCACAGTGTTTTTAAGTGGGTAAATATGCTGGCAATTTCCTCTATTACTTGAGCTTTACTTTGGTAAAAGTGTGTCATTTCAATCACTTAAATAAATGTTATCATCTTATCATGTCTATGTTATTATCTTTCCTTACTTTGGAATCACTTTTTACGTGACAAATTTAACAAAGCACAGGAATTTTGATAAATAAACAATTTCTAACTGAGAATGCTTGTAATTTCGCAAGTGAAAAATAGCTGATTCTGAAATAATGCCGACCACCAGAGTGTCGAAAGAAGGTCGCATTTTTCCTTGAATTAATTTCCTACCAACCTTTCTCCTCGCACATTAATAAAGCAATGGTATTTTTTTGCAAATTCTTCTTCTCGCAAAAGCAAAACGTTCAGCATGTCTCTATCTGTCAGCAGAGGAGAATAATATCGTCAAAAAGATTTTTGCTAGCAAACGAAAGAAAATTTCGTTTATCGAGATTTGCAAATGAAAACAAGAACCCAAAAAAACCGAAAGCGTGTGTGTGTCATTGGAAATCGGCCAAAAACACATGAAAGGCGTATTTCTCTTCGCTGAAAATTTGACAGAGCCACTTGCAGAGGTTACTTGTTTAACTACTAACGCCCCGAGCATGTTACATATCTCGGATGAAAGCAGTTGTTTGCAGTAATTTTTCCAGATGTCGGCTGGTAGTTTCGTAGGAGTTGTGAAACATTTTAATAAAAATAGTCGCATAAAAATATTTTTCACAGTAACGGACAATGAAAAAATAGAAGAAGACCGAAAATTGTTCACATTTTAGATGGCACATATACATCTATGTACATCTACATAATGCCCCGCAAGTTGTCATAAGGACGTGTGGCAGGTGGTAGTGGATCACCAGCCATTCTAAGTATTTCCTCGTGCACCTGGCACTCCATGATCCACCGAAAACCATGTGGAAAGGCGGTGACCGTACACTAATCATGCAACAGGCCTACATACATACATTATGAGTATTACATCGTTAGCAGCTATTCCTCTGCTTACACAAAGAGGACAAGAAAATACCTTAAAGGAGGTTGTTGATGTTAGTCGTATCTTAATCGTCAAGCATTCCTTTTTATTACATAAACAGATTAAAATTATGCCAGCTAAAATGTAATCAGGCTTCATTTTTCTGTTGATATCATTGAACAGGCAAAGAAAAATTGTGCAAACAATGGATTGGATTAATTGATTGAGGAGGAGGAACGGCGTAAAACTGCATTGAAATATTTTTTCATATGAAATGGGGAAAGTGTTTGATTTCGAAGAATGATTAATGTTAACAATGCAACACATGAATTTATATGGATGTCTACCTCCAATTTACAATGAGTAAAAGGGGAATTTTTATTTGAAGTTGAGGATTTACGGCGTTCGTCTCACGCCAAAGCTACGTAATGAGAGACATGGCCGTAAGGTGTAGGCGCCAAAACCTGAAGCCTGGGTTGACACAAACCAGTGCCCAAGGGTGGGGGGAGAAAGGGGTAACCATCCAAACACCATGTCCATCATCGTGGCAGCCACACAAGCCCCTACCCTTCATGCGCCCGGGCCCGCAGCGCGCTCCGCGGAGCAGCCTCAATGGAACGGTGGAGAGGGAAGGGCAGCCACGGGAAAAGAAATCTGTCTTTTGTCCTCTCCCGGGTATTAACGCCTTTTGTGCGTCCCCCACATTAGACGAGTGGCTAGCCGGTTCGAATTCTCCGTTTTGTAGCGGGCGACTTCGCTCGTTTACCTGTCAGACACACCACCCCGGGGTCGTGTGTGTGTGTGTGTAACTGCATTCTTCTCTCCGGGAAAGGATACGGACCTCCCGAACCCCCTGAATACCCTTTTGAACCAAGAGAGGCGATTACCGCCGAGCGTAAAGCCCATTGTCCCAAAAACATGCGCCAACGTGCCCGTCGACAACAATTGTCAATTTCAAGTGCATTAAAGGCATGTAATCAAAGAGAGTATTTTAAAAAATGGTTCGCGGATCATAACATGCGCGCTCCTCCCGGCAGTTTAGTTCCCAAAATTTTACCCTCCGGCGAGGGATGGAAGTTCGTGCGTTGTCGTTGTTGGCCCAAGGAAGGAGAATTAGATGTGTTTGCGAGATCATTTCTTTCTAAAGCTATTATTGCTTTAGACATATTTGGATTAGAGTTACGGGAAGAGTGTTTCAAATTTTCGATTGAATTTTTTTAAAATGCTTGTCACTGAATTAAAAAGATATGGAGAGGTGTTTTAACGTATCATCGCATGTCAGAATAAAACAAAATGGCCCGATTCTTAAAAAAATCACAATGAGGGAACACCTGATTAATACGAAATTCAACATGAGAAGTTGTGGAACACGCATTAACACGCAATTAACTTGTTTCAAGAATAATTCTAAAGCATTTATGTCAATATTATCAATCCAGTCTCTGGTAGGAAAGGTAAAGTTCTCATTCTCGCCGTATACACGTAGAATTTGTTGCCTACGTGTTTGCAAAAGGTAAATTTAACGAGGGACAGACAGATCTGAGTAACGATACAATTATCCTTCACGGGCAAAGATAAACTGTATTTTAACTGATGAGATGAATAGAAATAATATGTTCTGCTCTTTTTGTACCTTTATTAAAATGTGCGTAATAATTTCTTCTTTAATGAGTAATATTCATTTTCCCTTCACTTCCATAATCGAAAAACATTCTCCGATAGGGATGGGCATATATATCACGAGAAGTCACTAAGTTACCGAGAAAAAAATTGAAACTATATTTGCCTTGGATAAAAAAAGTAGCCGTTTCTTTGTAGGATATCGAAGCCAGAAATTTCAAAATAACCCTTCGTAATGTGAATATGAAATCACCGCTGAATGCAAGCAAATTTTAGCTCAAGTATGACAATCGAGTAATACTATTTTGACTTCCCTTGAGGACTTTGAAGTAGCTGATTTAATGTTTTGTTTCGCTTTTGTTCGTCACCACGTAGCTCTCTGAATAGCAGAATAGGGACGGGAATAGATTTATCTTAATGATGGCGTTCAAATATCGACATGGAAGCATGCTGTTTGCCTTCCGCGGACGCTCTTCCACTAAAAGGAAACCTTCTCTGTAAGAGGACGTAAAGTTGTCTTCGCGGGGAGCCAAAGAAAGAAGATAATGCAATGAAAGAGCTTCACTTTGCGAATATCTGGACACAATAAGCAGGAACGTCCCATGAGCAAACGGCACGCATGACACGAAAATCAAACCCCGTCGCCTGTTTCAATGCAGCACGCTGCCACGGAGGGATTATATGACGTGCCCAGCTGTGCTTATTTGGTAAGCAGTGTGCTGGCCGATTACGAGCATGCTCCGTCTCTGGGGCCCTTTGAAAGCAGTATGCCTGGGGATAGCAGTGAAAGTGTTTACGCGGGGTGTTGAATTCTATGCTCTTTGATCACTCAGTATATCTTACCGACACAGAAATACGTGTGACGCAGTGCATTGAGTGAACTACGGAAGCAGTGAATGAGGTCACAGCTAAGACAAGCGGCACCCTAACCATTGATACATGGTAGACTTTCATAATGGAGAAAGTGGGCGAAGAGTGTACAGGTGGATAAGCAAGTAGCAGTACATCAGATGGTATCATTACATGCACTTTATTAAGGGAATTAGAAAAAATATATTTTTGCGGTTTCCTTATTCTTCATTTACTCGTGTTTATTGACGCTATAAAAACAAGAGGGTCCCAGACAGCAGTATTTCTCGAGTAAAAATGAATAACTCAAAGTAACGCTGTTTTTTAAGCACTTAAACACATTAATAACCCAAAATATTCAGATTTCATTACCTAAAATGATCGAAAAGTCAAGTACGAAGTGACTCGCTTTTGGCACGATACATATTTATGTTGTGGTGTGCATTTATGCGTAAATTTGATCATTTGTTAAAACAGCAGATGACCAAAACGCCTTGGTCACAATAAATTCGTCGTTCATGGAATGAATTTGATTTAACCACTGAAATAAATCCTATGAAACATATTAACTGATTTTATGTGATCGGGTAAAATGTACATGTAAACTGAATATTTTGAGGGAG
Source organism: Hetaerina americana (assembly GCF_022747635.1). NCBI lineage: Eukaryota > Metazoa > Arthropoda > Insecta > Odonata > Calopterygidae > Hetaerina > Hetaerina americana. Next base: position 1,097,036 of record NW_027286070.1, read on the forward strand.
CTAGAGAGGAAACTCACTTGAATAGTATTTGCAAATAGTTTTCAAAAAATTATATGGACGTACATATATTTGAAACACCGAATACGTATTGCATATGAGAAAAGAGGGAGTAACCATGGAAAGGAGACACATTTGCAACATATTCTTTGCATCATCATTCGGAGGCTTAGAGGAGGAATATTTATGAAACATCTAAAATAAACTTTGAAATCAATGTAGAGATGTAAACTGATTTAAATAAATACATTATTTACACTTTCAATGCAACATCCAATGCGATTTCTATCAGTCAAAATTAAACGCAGAAATCTGAGAACGTCCTGAAGTTATCAAAATATTTACGTTTAATATTTGGAAAGAGGAAATTAATTTTCCATTACCTTAACTTGTTTTCAAATAGTTTCATGATAATAAGCCGGGCTGTGGTACACCCTCCCCGAACTCTTGCGAGCATAGTACGCGAAGTGAAGATAGACATGCAATCTCGATTTTGATAAGTCCGCAATTAATCCATTCACAGTTGCTGTGGCAACACACCACCTTATCCTTCGTATTTTTGGTAAGAAGCATACCTCGTCTTAAGCCTCAATTGATAAGCCCCTCCGCAGCACAATAAACGATTCCATTGACGGAACATCCCTTCTTGCAGTCCTAGTTCAAAAGTGAACCCGAAAAAATAATGCTGTGCGGATATTACTGGATGAGTCCAGTTTGAAATGGCAGAAAAAGTAGGAGGCTGCTTTAAAAAAACATAAATTACGGGGATCAAGACATTCATAACGTTCACACGAGGACACACTCACAATTAAGAACTTGTCGGCTATGTCAGTCGAGACAGAAACTGAAACCTTCTCGCAAAGGAGCAATCGGGGTCTGCTCAACATTATTTGAAATGGTCAAATTAGCCAGTAGGCGCAGAGGACAGAGATATTTCAAAGACGTATCCAAATTGAAGGCTGCAAGTACGTAATGAAGAGTTAATCAATATTTTTCGACAGGGATTACCTTTTAGCCTGCTTCCAACAGAGGAGCAATCTCTGGCAGTTATTTCTGCTGAAAACAAATAAACAAATAACTTCAATATTTTAATGTAAGTGGTTTTTACTTCTATTGATCGAGTTTTAAAAAACAATTTGAGGAACCAGATAAACGCTTTATTAAAAGTAAATTTAAATTATACCTTTATTAATCCTACATTTATGATTTGAAATAATATTGATGTTAGTATGAAAGTTTTCATGAATTCGATACTTATTGAGGGTTCAAATTTACTTAATAATTTAACTTTGCATTTGTTCAAAAAATCTTTTTTGCAAATTAGTAGAAACCGGTGGTCGTAGTATAGAAATGTTTTGTGAAAAAAATATAGCTTAACTATTCAATGAAAGTTTTCATTTTCAGTGTTTGATATAGCATTTTACTTACTTTAGTTTCAAAAAATACTATTATTGCAATTAGTACACGGTATTTATTGGTAAATAGCACAGAAGAATATTTTTTAATGCTCTATTTTGGGCCATTATGCAGGTCATAAAAAAGTTATTTAACATCATTAGATGTTTTTACACGAAATGTTTTGATTGTTGTATTTTTTCCATAGTTTGATTCTGATTAATTCCTGTGTTGACTTTAAATTTGTTTAAACCTGTCTTGAATTAGGTTACTGCCTAAGTTAAATTATTAATTTTTATTTGATAATAGTTCTTGCTAATTTAAGGTTAATTTCATTCTTCTTCAATCAAAAATCTCCAAATTTTAATCTTTGCATACATAATTTTATCACACAACGCAATTTTAGCATTCCTCCTCAATAGCATAACCCCTCCTTTTTCCTTTCCCTTGCCAAGGAAAACATTATGACAACTCTGGAGTCAATGCGATTTTCCACCGCTTTAATGTTTAACAGGGATCTTATGCTATATGCTAAGCACTCTTTTATATTCACAAATTTCTCTCATGATTCTATAGTTTAAAATGTCCTCTAGTGCTAGAAAAAATTAGTAAAAGTGCGCATCAGTTGAGCACTTCTATAGCCCGTTCGTATCAACCTTACCTATGGTGTCAGGCGTGAGGGCAAACAAGGGCGGGAGTATGTCTGAGGGGCACGTGTATAATGGACGCTGTGCAATGTTGTCTGCACTCAGTTCGGGTAAGTCCAAGTTTAGAAGAGGAGGCGAGTGAATTTCGTGTGTTCACAAGTAAGCGGATAAAACAATCTTGCCTTCTGGTTGATAGTGGGCATGAAACCGACCTCACTCTCCTGTTCTCCGTATTCTCTGCACCTGCTCTTATACCTCTGGGATGCAGCACGCACATGTCTTCCCCCTGGATCAGCATCATCTTACCCATTGCATCCGGTATAGGCTAGAGTCCCAACTACTCCGTACACAACAGAGTGCTTGCCAGACTATTCCGAAAGGACTACGGGACTTTAAATAACTTGTGCCACTCAAATACTGTGGAACGGCTTAAGGCAGTGTCCCCATAAGCCTGCTTGATCATATCGAGGGTCTCGGTTGCCGTCTTCCCGAGTTTCGCACAAAACTTCACGGAATAACGTTGCTCTAAATTCAAATTCATTTTGTTTTTCGACGCGGACAAAAAACTTGCTTCACTAAAAACGGTGTCCTCACTCAACGACAGCTCGCAGGCGACTGAGTTTGGTGTCCGTCTGTTGCTAAGAGCCCCCTCCACCTTATCCTGCGAGGCAGACCCCCCTCTATCACTCCGTTCGCCCCAGAGAAAATCAGTCCTACCACTTTTGGGTGCGACCCTGTATATCTGGAGACCTCTTCACCTGAATCCTGATTGCATGCTTCTCTGGTAACAGTCATCGGCGGCTCATCAAGGTAGGGTATGTGTCGTTTTGAACACGCCTTCAGTATTTGAATCAATGGTGCCCCCTAACGCTTAACTAAAGCTTAGGAAATTATTTCATGGGTACAGAGATCAATGCTACCCATTCCCATGGAACGTGTCCGGCCGTTAGTTCATCATTCAGGATTTCACTGCGGTCCCCGGGGAAAAGAGCATTCCGGGAGTTGCCTGGATCCTATAATGGATAGCGAATGTTGGAATGTCCTTGCGAAATCATGACTGAGGAAGTAAGCTCCCCCACTGCATATTCATTCCAAGCCAGTTACCACTTGATCACGCGTTGCGCGATATAAATTGCACGAATTCCAGGTTTAAAAAATCATGAACTCCGCAGGAACCTCTCGAAGTCTAATTAAGTCTACGTGATACAAAGTTCATACGCACGACGCGAAGGCGCTAAAATCCGAAGAGGGAATTCGGCGAAGACGGAGTGGGAAACGAAAGAGAATCGAAATTCTGCCGTCGAAAGTCCATCAGCCGACTGAGCTATATATCGTTGCTTCTCCGGTGGTGACTCGCCGTCATTGCCCCCAAACTTCATTTCCCACTCCTCCCCCTTACGTCCGTCCGTTCGTCCGCCCGTCCGTCTCTCTGTCCTTCCTCGCGCTCTTCTCACTCCCACGCACGACGTCCATTTCCTCCTCACAGATGAAAAAATGAGACAAAAAAGGAGAAAGGGAGAGAGAGAAAAGTGTGGGCGAGGGATGAAAGAAAGGCGGCGTACAAACACGGGAGTATGTGTGGGTTTTGGTCCCCTTCTCCTTCCTTCGAAGCAGAGAGGGGAAGAGATAATAGAGGAAACAAAAAATATCGAAAATATCGCCCTTTCACAGAGCAGGGTGGGGGCAGGGATCTTTTCCACCCCACACTCCCGTCCAGATCCCTTCAACGCCCCCGACCAAAGCACCCCTCCCCCCATTCAACGCCCCCAACCCATCCCCTTCCGCCCATTAAAAAGGCATCGCGCACACAGTTCAAGCGCCCCCCCCCCACCCACACGAACACCCCCATCACCAGCCCCTCTTCAACCCCACCACCCCCTCTCATTCCTTCCTCCAGAGCTCCTCTTCCTTTCCCTATCCTCGAAATGGAAATCTGTTGCCGGGGCTCGTCAATCAAGGCAGGGCCGACGGAGCGATATCGGCTGAAGGATGGAAAAAAAAGAAAGGAGATCTCAGATGGGGCGGGGGCGGCGGGGGGACGAGATAAGGGGACGGGAAGGAGGGTTAGGGAGGGAGCGTAGGGACCCTTTCGATGGACCCCGCTCCAGGGGCTCGCTAAAGCATGTACTGGGACACGGGTCTGACCTCCCTCTACCGTTTCATATTCCCCACCTACCTCTGCGAATCTCATGACCTTCGGAGGAATACTATAAACACACCGGCGATGAATATTTGCAAACTCGAGGTGGAATCAGAAAGCTCTCTTCTTGGCGAAATGCTCATGCATGGCCCCTGCTTCACACACCCAAGCACGAGGCTGCGAATTAATGAGGCTTTGACCATCTATCTGAATCTGGTTAAGAGGCTTAATTGTGCTTAATTACGTATTAATGACGGAAACCTCAGCCAAAATACCAATCCTCACACCCTCCATGACTGTGAGAGTTGTATATAGGTCGTAAAGCTTAGTTCGGGATGGTCTCTTCTCTCATCTGGTGAAACCCACTTTAGGGATGATTACTGTGGTGCCGAACTCCTGATTGATCGAGAGGGATTGGTGTAGGTGTGGTGATATTACAGAACGACTTTTTCGTTTTTATATTGCTTTAACTTACTCTTTTAGACATTCCTCGTTTGTTGGCGCTATAATGTGGAATTAGTATCGGCCATTTGCCTGAAAATAGCGCAAAGTGGCTAAGGTAACGGCCCCAGCTATATATTAATACCGGTTGGATTGCCGCTCTGCAACAATTGGACATATGAAGCTTATCATGGGGCAATAAAGCCTGACAACTTAATTAAAATTAGGATTCCCTTTAGAACCGTATTGATTGTCATCATTAATTATCAATATAATAATTAAATCCTGTAATCAATAACAAATGAATACTGAAAACAATTTCATGATTAAGTGACTGCATGCACTCAGGTTCAAATACTTACAGTCATTATATTAAATAATAAATAATTGAGAGGGAACACATAATGGCAGTTGGCGTCATAAAACAACATTTGGGTCTCAGTAAATAATCAGCATTAGGTTTTTGATTTAATTCCATTCATGCAGGATTTTCAATAATTTCCAATATTTACCAAGCACCGTCAAATTTCCAAGATTCCAACGGATTGGACAAGAATCGACTATATTTCCTTCCTTTAAAGGTGGTTCTGCCGCCAAAATAATAAATGTGCCCTCTTTATGTTTCTAACTTTTCTATGCCATCGTCACCTCAGTGATATATATATATATATATATATATATATATATATATATATATATATATATTAAGGTAATCTACCGGTTAAGGTAAGTTTTTGGATGGACACAACTACCAAACAAACATTTTATTATATATACATATATATATATATATATAATTATATATATATATATATATTGTACAATACACAGTAACACACAATATAGAAACACAAAAAAAGAACACTCACACGTATTTTCTTGATATTTCGACGGAAACAATCCGTCTTCCTCTGAAGATATAGAAGTAATTATATATATATATATATATATTTATATATATATATATTTTTTTAAGGTAATCTACCGGTTAAGGTAGGTTTTTGGATGGACACAACTACCAAACAAACATTTTATTTTATATATATATATATATATATATATATATATATATGTATATATATATATATATATACACGCACACACTTTCCGCGTCTCACAGTTATGTAAAATTATTTCATTCTTCCTCTCTCATACATACCTAGTTAATTCTTAAAGCAAAATGTTATATTTTTCCCCAGAAGGACTGAATAAATCTTTAGCTGCCTCTAACGAAACGCAGGCTTAAGTTAACACCCACACAAAATATAAGTGCATTTGGAGAGAAGAGATGAGAGAGACGGAGGCATGGAGATGTATGCTCACATGTGGAAGGGGGTGCATCCTGAAATACAGGGGCAATGCGAATATACCTCACTAGTTGACGAAGCATCAATACTCATCGCTGCCAAGGATCTCGTTTTGAGTACCGACCGTGAGGAACATAACATACTGTGTCATCCTCATTTCGGCCCCTATATTCGACGAAATAACCTTTCCTCTTCCGAAATTCCTCATTAAAATCTACTCCGCACCATTCCCGCGAAAGCATGAGATCCCAAATCACCGTCTATGAAGCAATCAGATCAGGTTTATTAAGTGAAATGTCGGCGGACGCCGTCGAGATGATTTCGGATTCCATCGCTCACTATCAGATCCTGTCGGTCCCTGTGGTCTACAGCAATCTCGTAGTTCGCGAGGTAAATCAATTCCTTCCCTGCTATATGCTCGCCATTCCAATATCCCTTTGCTAAACAATTAATATTGCTGCTGGCTTCATACTACCGGGAATCCGGGAAGGCAGATTTCAAGGACTGAATATTTTAAGTTAACAAACCAACGCCGAGGTAATCAACCTAAAGATTAGTTTTGATGCGCGAAGGTTGGGGCCCGCCTAAGAACTCAGGGTTGGAGTGTGCGAAATATGCGGCACACGGATCACTTTCTTTTTCAGTGCAATTTTCCTCTGAGTTCTGTTGCTCTGTTATCCACAAAATCAAACCCCTTGGATTTAAATCACTGCATCTGAAATCAAAACGATTTTGACCCCAACTCCCTAGCCAAATGCCCGAAACACACGTAGACTTCATCGCTAAAAGAAAACTTTGCTGAGGCACGAAGACCAATGACCGGCTTAAACAGGGTGAACAAAAAAGAGCGCAGCTATTATAATAGAATTTGGAATGCCACAAAGAGTTAAACCAGGCATTTTTGAAAAAGTCCGGAAATTTAAGGAAAATAATGCCCTTTTTTCTTTGCTTAAGGATCCATTTGAACACAGTATATATTTTGATTTGTACCATGAATGTTTGTAACCAAAGATAAGCACACCTACATGTTTTACTTATTACGCTCCTTATACTTCTAAGGCTTAAACTTTAGCTTCATAACTTAAATAACACGCCAAAACAATAACAAGCGGTTAATAAAAACAAATTCTTTAGTTTCAGCATTCCTACTTCATTTTCCAAGATTGCCATTTCTCTGGTGGATGAAACATTTGCAGGACTCTTTTTTAAAGAATTTAATGCCACGATTTCAAATACGATAGGGTTAAATTTTCTTCTGCAGAAAATGTAATGTGTAGAAAATTGGCATATGTTCGTTCGCAGGTTTCCGCAGCGATGAGTAGGTGATTTCCACATTTTTCGGGCTGCGTCCGCGTATGTCGTTTAAATGCACAACAGTTTCGCAAGCTATCCTGCTGGCGTCCTCAGGTCAAGGATGAAAAGAAGCTTTTAGAGAAGAAAATTTAACAGAGAGGATGGATATCCACTCCACAGTGCGTGGAAAAGAATTATTCCGCGCAAATATGAGGACGTTCCCTGATTGGCCAAGAAATTTCCCGGTATTGGCGCCGGATTTTCCCTTTATAAGACGGGACAACAAGCTTCTTTTCATCCTTGACCTGAGACGCAGCAGGATAGCTGGCGAAACTGTTGTGCATTTTACGACATACGCGGACGCAGCCCGAAAAATGTGGAAATCACCAAAATTGGCATATTTTTATATTATTTCAGAAGCCGTGACAAACGCTTGTACGCTTGTGAAATATTTTTAAGTATAACAAACATTTCTCTATATAAAAATAGAAAGTTGGAAATTAATGGCGAGGAATAACACTACTGGAAATTAATCGCGCAATTTGAACCCACTGAAATTAATCAGCAAACACAGCCCTTCCATCCCCGCGATTTCCTCGGCCATCAACTTGAGATGTTGGAAATATAATCAAGAATAATTCATAAAAATCGTTAAAAATTGCCATTACAGAATTTACAATGATATACATATTACTGCCCAAATTTAAAATTTCACCGTTTCCACAAGAGAGCTTCGCCCAAATCCAAAGAAACAACACGTCAGAACAAAAGAAAGCCTCAAATGAAATGTTTAGGGTACGACGTAAATATTTTCATTATAAGATCATATTTAAGTCTAAGGTAATTCCTACACTAGATAGGGAGCATACTAGATGTGTATCATGTGAGAATGGTGTGATTAGAATATTTATACTCAACTCTGTGGCACATACTTAGAACATGCGGGTAATTACCTTTGACGGGCGCGTGATTCGAAATTATTTTTTTCCTAACAGAGAAGAGATACAAAAGGCAAACCAGGAAAAAAAAATCTCAAAGAGTTAATAAAAAATGTCCCAGCAAACGGCGGTTGATCAGTATCTACCAAACAAGTACTAACAGTCTTTTGAATTAAAAAGAAAGAAATTAAAATACGATGCATGCAGAATGAGTGCATATCAGTAAAATGATTCTATGGAGCATTATAATATTTCAAGGTAATAGAAAACAAGTATGGCTATTTTTGAATGAGCAGAATCCCTTTTTTTTAAGAGTCAGAGGGGACAAAGAAGAGTCAAGGCAGGTTTGCATTTAGATTAAATATTGAAGTCATGTCACCATAGATATGTGACACGCTACTAAAATAATTTTTCTACTAACTCTTATGGTTTTAATTTAAACGTATTTTGTTTCATAATATTTCAAGTTAAAAATTGCATCGATTGAACCCCGGAATAGTTCATGCTTCATGATTGTAGCGATGAAATAAATGTCTGAACATGGCTATACCGACGTGAAAGAAACTCTTTGAAACATCCACTGGGATTTTAAATTGATTTCTCCTTTGATAATTATTAAAAGAACAACCTCGACCGAAATATTGTAAAAAGGGGAATGTAGGCTCCGAGTATGTGTGGGAGGGAGAGGACCAGAAAAGCAAAGGGGACTGGGGAAAGGAGAGAGTGGGAGTGAGGCAGAGGGAGGGAAACGATAAAAATGTGTGACAATAATTGGAGCAATAATTTAGGAACATATCAGGGAGTAAGGCAAAGGGAGGGAATCGATAAAAATGTATGACAATAAATGGAGCAATGAGGTGGAACATATCATATGTAATTTAATAGGTGGGGTCATACGGCCAAAGCAAACAGAATAAGCGTCTATTTCCTAGCTGTTGACTTACTCCGCTTAATATGTGAGTTTCTCTTATTGTGGACGCAACCCAATAAAACCTAGCAGACAAATATAAACAAATAAATTCAAATGTACTTTCCTTATTTTTATGAAAACAATTGCATTACGATAGAAAACTACTTGCTATTTTAAGTAAAATTACTTTCATAACACCAGTTAAATGTTTTAAAAATTTCTGTAATTACTAGTTATTATGCTCCAACTTACGTAAGAAGCAAGATTTGGGGCATTTCCTGAAAAAGTTACTGTAGGAAACATTGCAGATCAATTCTATGTATTTTTGTAATGGTTCCTTTCCATTGCTTAGCAAAGAGACTATAAGTCTTCTTATAAAGATACACAGAGTATTTTGAAATATGAGGCCCTGTTCCCCAAACAAAAAGTAGATTGTTAGATAACTTATTATTCTGTGGGATACTTCATAAGAACAAATTATGAATATTCATTATCTTTGATCGACCTTCTATATATACGAGTACAAGTATCTATCGAAACGGTTTCATGAAGAAGAGAAAAACACAAAACCAAAACATGGCCATCTTATTAACATAGGGTTACGATATCAGCAGAAAAGTAAAGCAGGTATATTAAACGCGCCAATACTACCTTGATCAAAAGGTTCCCGGAATAACCACCGTGTGGCGCTCCCATCGTTCCGATTTGAGTTCTGTTTTTTTTGTTAAATTGGTACATCTGTTGTTGATATTCCCTTTAAATCTTAGTGTCATAACTTGACATTTGCAAAAGTTACGTAGCCAAGAGTACATCTATCTCTGTGTGTGTTGGCGATTTTTTACAATTTCAGAAATGGATTTAAATTTGCAACAACGAACTTGTATTAAATTTTGCGTAAAAAACGGATTTAGTGGCGCACGGACGTTGGAAATGTTGGAAAAGTGTTTCGGCAACGATTCTCTAAAAAAAAACCGGTCGTTTACCAGTGGAACGAGCGGTTCAGAAGTGGTCGTGAGTCCAATCGAAGATGATGAACCATCATCCAGAAAAAGGCAGACCATCGACATCGAAAGTCGGTGAAAAAATTGATAAAGTAAAAGAAATGTTGGTCAATAACCGCAAATTAACCATCAGAGAAATAGCGGAGGATTTGAACATTGCCTATGGATCCGCCCAAGACATTGTGGTTAATGATTTGGGTTTCCGTCGTGTAGCAGCAAAGTTGGTGCCAAAAGACCTAAATTTCATGCAAAAAAGAGACCGTGTTGACGTCGCAAAAGACATGATTTGCGAGGCTGAATCCGATCCCACATTCATCAAAAGGATCATTACTGGAGACGAGACGTGGGTCTATGAGTACGACACGCAATCCGGACATCAGGCAAGTGAATGGCGTTCACCAAATGAGCCGAGACCAAAAAAACCACGTCGTTTTCAGTCAAAAAAGAAGGCAATGCTGACGGTTTTCATGGATTACAACGGTGTAGTGCATCATGAATTTTTGCCAGAAGGCGAGACAGTAAACAAAGAGTATTATTTGGGCGTTATGAGACGTTTGCGTGAAGCAATTCGCCGAAAGAGACCAGAAATGTGGGCAGATAACTCGTGGATTTTGCACCATGATAACGCACCGTCGCACAGTGCTATCATTATTCGTAATTTTTTGACGAAAAATGCAACAAATACCATCCAACAGCCACCGAATTCACCTGATTTGGCTCCCTGTGACTTCTTTCTGTTCAATCGAGTTAAAAAACCATTACGGGGAACGCGTTTTAGCAGCCGAGAGGAAGTAATGGAAAAATCGCAGGAAGCACTGATGGACATACCGAAACCCGAATATAAAAGATGTTTCGAGGATTGGATCAAGCGCTGGCATAAGTGTGTTGCAGTCGATGGGGATTACTTTGAAGGGGACAATATAGATTTAGATGAATAAACTTGTATTTTTAATTTTCTGAATAAATTCCGGGAAATTTTTGATCAAGGTAGTATTTTTGTGCACCTCATAAGGGAACAAGACGAAACGCGGCGAAATGCAAATTTAAAATTCTTATGCAATATATCATCCATTATTAGCTTGTTTGCAAATTTTAAATGACAAATTTGAAAATATTTGTATTTTTATGGACTGTAATAGCTATTGATGTATGAACTTTAATATTTAAATAACTATAATTAATACCTAAAACAATTATGAATAACCTCAACTATTAAGGAACTATAACTACTCTTGGTGGCTAGAATTGCATTTGATACTGCGGTTTTGCAACTATAATGACATTATTCATCTACATATACATACATCTACACAACTACACCCCACGCCGTCCCAAAGACATGTGACTGGGGTTGCTTGGTCACCTGCCCTCATACATTTGCTCTAACAATTCTAGACACATAATGCAACCTAAGATTCACTGAAAAGTTAAAATTATGAATCCAACGACCGTTATAAAACGAAATCACTGAGTCATTCCCCCGATATATTAGATTGGCAATAGAACCAGGCGGCAGCAAACCCCGAAGCAGAAAATATCTAGAATCCCGCGGAGTGTTACTCATTGCAACATAACCAGGCGCCATGTGATAATTATTTCAACTTGCGGATACGGGGATGAGAACGGAACCGGAACAGCCAGTCTGGCGGTTGGATGATGGGCCGGCCCCAGCGAATTCCCAGAGCCGCCTCCCCGCGTGGGGTCTCTCTTGGTTCGGCCCTACGGCGGGGGACCGCCGAGGTGAGAGCGGCCTTAATCACGCCTCCTCTCTCGCCTGCCCGGCATCCCCCCGGCCAGCCTCCCCACCCCTGGCGCCCCCCTGCTCCGACACCCATCCCGATCCCGGATGGGCCCGGCTCGCGTCCCATGGCGTCACAGAGGGGGGCGCCTCGGAATCGATTCCCCCTTTTGCCAATCTGGTCGTGCATTTGCATAATTTTCCCATCAGTCGGAGGGATGGGGGATGAGGTGGAAGGGACCGTGGTTGTGAGGAAGGGGCGGTGATTGATGCCCCCTGGGGTGAATTTGGGGCGAGGGGAGTAGGAGGGAGAGTGGGGGAGAGGCAGCGGGGAGGGGCTGGGTGGGAAAACGTCCCCCCCCCCGCCGCGATACTCCCAAACTGTTACCCCTTCAAAGCAGGGTGCCGCTCTCCCCTTCTCGTCAAACGGGGGTCAAAGTGGCAACGCCAAGGGGACGGGCATGGGGGCGGCCACGTGGTGTTACTTGACGAGCACTGCGCATAAACACTTCTAAAGAATAACTCTAATCAAAGCAGACCGCCGAGGTTTTGTTCGGCCAGAGCGTTCGGATCGTTTGCCCCTCGTCTATTTGGGGGAGAGTCTTTAAAGCTGATTCGTTAATGACCGAATGATGCCAATGGTGAGCTTAGTAGAGAGTGAGTGGGACTGAGTGGCTGTGGTATATTAAATACTTATAAAGAAAGAACGTAGGAATGGTTGGCAAAGAAGCTTTGCTGCAATGTTATAAGTCCGCTGCAAACTCTGGTCTAACCGCCAGGAAAGAATTCAGTGCCTTACTCAGTTATGCAATGACCCAGAATAGTAGTATAATTTCTCTTTTACGGGCGGTGACACTAACACTCCCTGCCAATCGCCCTTGTGAGGTGCTATGCAGATGTAGATGCGGAATTCCTCCTCCCACCAAGGAATTGATGGCTTCTGCTACACTCTTAAGCGCTGTAAATATGACTATAAATACTCTAAAATCCGGAAGCACAATTAATCATTCCTTAACTCCATAAACTTCCTGCTACCTTTCATTCTGTCTAGCATGCTGATTCTTTTCCTGCCTTCCTCTGCCTTTTCCGCGGTCGGACCCTGTTATTCTGATCCCTTATCATTCGTGGGAAAAATGGCACCCATAATCCATCTATCATACAATTAACCTCTCTAATTCAACTGTCGTGATCTCGCCTACCTTAGAACGATGGAGCTAAAAATACACATTCAGCAGTATTGATAAAGGGATATTCTTCCAATTCATGCAAGAGATACAATTTGTAATTTAGTCTTCGCTCTATTGAGTGATTCTCAGCCTAGCTCTACTATTATTTTGGAAACTGTACTTAGTTTACCATTGCATTTTACAAATCTAGCTCAGCTGCACTGTACGCGATCCAATTTGGCAATCAGTCCAACTTCGTTAGGATACCATATACTAGCAGTATATTATAAATAAAGCCTAACTAGTGAAAGATAGCATTTCTCTTTCATCTTGTCATCACACTTATCCAGTACTCTTCTACTAAATTCGAATTTTTTGTTAGTGTTTCTACATATATCATGTCCTCCATTTTACGCAGCTATCTTCATGGATATATCCATCCACTTTTCCGGCATTCACACCCGGATTCTTCCACTAAAATAGAAAATTTCACTAATAGTGCGGCTCCAGTTGTTTACTTGCATAAATAATATTAATTAGAGTTTTTGTTTGTTTTGAGACATCACATCATAATTGAAAGAAGTTTGACAATTTTAATCATGTTCGCGGTCATTATTTTATGAAGTGGCCCCGCATTGGGTCTCCATGAGCAACGGTTAATCTCTGCGTTAAGATCGAAAGAACGCTGGGCCCAACATGAAAGCCCACTTTGGATACCACCTGTCGATTGAGACGTTAATTTCATATCGTTGTAGTAGATTTCGTTCCAATTCGGTCACTTCTCCCTTACACACATTTCTACGAAGATAACGAATGTAAACGCAAAGAGATGAGAAAACGCTCGTTCTACGACTGGAAATCCATACCTCATACATGATTGATACTTTTTTGAAAACACTCGTAACTTCTTTCAGTATTTTACAATAGACTTAAACTACATCCTCAAAAAATTACAACCGGTGTTAGGTCACCTCCGTCCATGGTTACCGGAATACCTTAATCTGATTAATACGGACACATCCGTCCCTGTACTCGTCATACTTTAACTGTCGTGTTCCTTTCTGTGGCATGAAATGTGTCATTTGTTGATTCCCCTTAGCCTTTCCTTTACCGATCATTCAACTTTCGATCACAACCTTTAACATCGGAATGCCTCGCAATAACTCTTCGATTAAATTTTGCTGCCTACGCAAGGCTTCAACCTTTAATTATTCTCTTTCCGAAAATCCAACACTTATTTTCCTTGTCGTCTCCTTTTTCGTGTAATTTGCTCCGACATTCTGAGTACCCAAGTCCCAAAGGGCATACAATTTAAAACCATTCTGTTTGCATAAGAAACAGCATTTGGTTTAATGGAAAGTGACACTTCATTGATAAGTCTTTACTATAATGATTTACCTAATTCTCTCTCCACTTTGCTATTTTTTCTCAAGCTAATGAAATTCTTTTCAACCTCACGGAAACGTTCTCTTCCTGTTTTATACTATGCCAATATCCTGAATCCTGCTCAAATAATGCTTTAGCGTTCTGCCAGCACTAATGCATAAACTACTTGAATATTGAACTTGTCCTCCCTATTACTAGATAATAAATATCGATTCATAACCGATATTTAAGAACACATGCATTCATGTATTACTCGATATCCATTCGAATTTACGACTCTTTCGAAATTTAACCGATGGACCTATATGATAACAAAAGAAATACCGCATGCACTCACAAGGTGAGTAAACTTCTTCTTTCTAAAATGAAGCTAACGAATAAGAAAAAAAAATATGAGCATATAAAAACATTAGAAAATTCACCGGTAAAAAAGTACATATTAGGCACCATAAAAGTAGGATCATATACAGATTCCAGTTATTTTCATGTTTTGCGGACACAACGGCGGCGTTTACAATATAGATTAAACTTATTAAAAACATTTAAAGATGGGTCCTTCTACGATGACATCCAGAACATAATACGAACCCCAACGCCTTACGGGCGGAGGGATCACGAATATAAGATTAGAGAGATTGACTGCAGGACTAACAGATTTAATTGGTCATTTTTTCCAAGAACAATAAGAGACCAGAATGCTTGTCATCGAAAACCCCCAGGAGTCGCCCTGACATAATAAGTATTAACCTACAAGGTAGCGACAGTGTATGGTTATACTAGTATATTTATGTTTATTTTTTTGCAGGTTCCCCCCACCTTTCCCTTTTCAGCTGAAAAACCCTAACTCCCTCATCCCTTACCCTTTTCTCCTGGTGCTTCACCCCCTGCCACACACCTTTTTGGTGGCTCGCAGGGTATTGATGTAGTTGTAGATGTAGAAAAAATGCTGGAAATAAACTTATAATGATTTCGGCTTGTATGGAAAAAGGGGAGAAATAATTAAACTTAGATACTTGTACAAAGTCAAAGGACAGTAGAATATCTCCATTAAAACGATGTAAAGACAATACAAGTTATATGTATTTAACAAGATGAATAGCTTCACTCTTTATAGACCTACTATAGAGCACTAGCAATGGAAGAGACACAAGAGGAAAGGTGAGCCAAATGTAGCAGGTGAACCAAGATTTCTATCAGAAGAAACGACGACTGACGCCGCAAGGGAGTGTGGCGGGGGGTTTAAGGTCTCTAGCCATGCATCACAATAGAACTTGAACAGGGTGCTAATAATTACATAACGTACATCATCATCTGCTCTTATATATGCAATTAATTATGGACAATAACGTCAGGATTAACTTAAGGACAATCCGAGAACTTTGAATCAGTAAGCATCGTGATTTGTCACTATTAGTTTCTCTCAGGATTGCCGGTTACGACGCATAGGTGACATCATCGGGTACTCGATGACTTTTACCCATTTGGTAATTTTCTAATAAGTTTAACGGCATATCCAGCCTTTATTTTCTCTGTAATTAGATAGTAAATACATAATTTAGTGGCTTTCGAGTAGAAGGGTGAAATTCTGCCTCAATAGGCACCGCCAGAATGCGTGCCATGGAATGTGAGCAAGCCCAAAACGTGGACAGTCTACACTCCAGAGAAATCCAAAGATAGAGCTCGCACGCAGTGCGGGGGGAGGGGAGCTTCCGCGAAAAAGGCGGGTGTTCGGAAAACGGGGCTCCACGGCACTCCCCCCTCCCCTTCTCCCCCACCCGGTGGTGACCCCTTGTCCCCTCTGGGGCACCAACGGATCGCGACGAAGGAAACAAAAGGAACGGGGCGTGGTACCCCTCTTGCCGGGGCCACCCCGGTCTCCCCGAAGGGCAGACCACTACAACCCCTGACACATTCCTGGGCGCATTCACCTCGGAGTGGGCAGCGGGGGACCTTGGGGGCGCCTTCGTATACCAGTGTTTCTCTCCCCGTGACGTAAATGGTATCGCTTGAATTTTTCGCCGAGATCAAAGGCTTTGTGCTTCGGTAGATGAATGAAGAAGGGGTTTCAATCCAGGGCAAGAATTTTAAAAAAATTATGCTCCCACCGACTACGAATGCAAGGTATACTTGGATATCTTTTGAGTGCTGCTGGAGGAAAACACGTACAAATTTGAGTACTTTTTGCAGAAAAGATATTTCAAGTTTCAATATACCAGATATTTTCAATTATGAACGATCATACATTTTTTATTCACATGATTTACTGCAAAAAAATTAATTTTTGTCATATTGTCAGTTAAGTTTCCTTAAAAATTATTAGTATTACTATCCTCTAGCATAGAGTCCGCGGGATCCATTGCAAGTTGAAACATATTCAGTTCGCTTACGGCAACTATAAAGGCAATATGCGATTCCGCATAAAGATTTTGTTTTCGCCTGAACAAATCTTCAGCCAAGATCTATGAAACACTATAAGCGACTTTCGGACAGCCCATTTTCATAGACCGGAATATGATTTAAAATGGTAAAAGACGGAAGACAATCATTTTCATATGAAGTTCGACCAAGAACTCTAGTCGCTGTTGGTAAACATTAACTTCGATGTTACGATTATGAAAGTAGAGATCGTCACCTAAAGCTAAGGGCACTCTCAGAAATATTAAGAATTACACTAATTACCAACCACACATTACAAACATAAAAAATGCACAGGGGGATGGCTAGGGGGTGGGATGTAGTACTGCTCATACCCGAGAAACAGGACGTTCACCTGCAGTTTTTTTGTTGAAGTTGATGGTATTGGAAGCTCGGAATTTCTTTCGAAGGTTGTCGACATCTGCATAAACACCCATCCTACTAAGTGCAGCTCGGGAAGCACTCCCTACCACACAAAATGTAAATTAAACTTAGCTACATGCATTTTATCCTGAAAGAAACAGGTACAGCTCTCTGTAAAAATCTCCAATTACTACACAAAAATAGGTGGCGTTGGCTTCTGCTAGAAAGTCAAGGTCACATAATTTTTTAATATCCAGGAAATATTTACCCGCATGTTGCGCTATCCGACACAACAGTAAATGGAGATTACAACTGCAGTGAAATGAGGATTCTCCAAGAGCATACGAATTACAAAAGAACAAATTTCAAGCTGCAGGCTGAATGATGCATTCTGAAAATACATGGCCTCTCATCGCGAGTGTCGTTGCTGAATTTCGGCATACAAAGTCTTACGAAAGTCAATGTGAAATGTAATTTAAATCTTCCCACAACCCAGACCTAATCCTATATGATTAATTAAAATTCCTTAATATAACACCTCCGTGAAAATCGCTTTGCACCATCAACATCAGGCGGAGGTGCCAACAGCGGCAACCGTTGCAAAATCTAACGATAATATAAAATTAAATTTTCACGCAATAAATATGCGATTGAAATTTATAATCAACCTTTCTGAACAGTTCTCATATGATGGTTTTTTTTTTAGCAGTTTGAGGTTACACATACACACAATACATTCCATTTCATTACTACTAAAGTCATAATAGTGTAGATTAGAGATTGAATAACCTAGGATTAAAAAAAACTGCTGAAACGTTAACCGTCGTAAGCCTCGATGCGATCCTACTATTCACTCGTGTCCCACCGAAAGACAAAAAAACACTCCTAGAGGATCGATTTGACGGAAGCACAGTCAAGCTGTTTCAACATGTGATGATTTCGACCGATTACTGCTCAAATTAAATCGACATAAATACCACGCCATCCACCAAAAAGGTTTGAGGTAGGGAATGTAAGCACCAGGGGGGTAGCGTAGGTGATAAGATAGAATGTGGTAGAGGAAGTGAAGAGGGAAAAATATTTAGCAAAACACTATCAAATAACTTGAAAATTTGTACACCTGCTATAGGAAGACTCAAAATCAGAATTAATTCACCTAATAAATTAATTTTTTGTTACACCAAAAAAGGGAATAAATATTAACCACAACCATTTATACGGCAGGTGTCCACCATAACAGGACAGGTCATACAAAATTGAAAAGTAAAAAGGGGATATTCTACTTTCACATGGACATGCAACTCATCGTATCCTCCCCTAAAGTCACACGCAGGAAAAGTGGCACACCGACGTAGACAGCGGACGGCGTGAGTTATCCTCCCCTCAGAGAGACCACGGATGGAAAATAAAGCTTGAAAACAACAAATAAAGGCAGGCAAAATCGTACCGAGCACTCCAGTCATTAAATGACAGTCCCATGGGGTTATGTGGTAATGGATTTGACCACAAAATAGACGAGATTTGTGAAAATGCATTTTTTTTGGGTAAATAAAATTATTCTTTAGACGCTGTGGGTCGCAAGATAGATTTTTTCTATCTCTAACCCTGCAGTTCCTATCCCCCATTGTCCAAGAAGGAGTCTGCTAGTTCTGACTTCTATTTCCGTATTTTACATTCATGATCCAATCAACCAATGCATTTTGGAGTGCGAATAACTTGCAAGACCAAGTTAAATGAACAGAAGGATAGGACCTACATCCATCGCCAACCCCCTAATGATAGGCTAAGGTTAGGAAGCCCTCATTTCAACACTCCAGCGCCTTCAATTTCGTCCGGATTCATGGATAACACGTTAATTGTGTGGCAGCAGAGATTGGAAGCTCTGGACGGGTTCCTCCCCCATAAGAGCAGCCACTAATCCAGCCTGAGCTTCGCTATGACCTCGCGTTGACGTGGAGAATATTTCATCAATTTTTTGACAATGTCATCCGTCCAGGTCTACCGCCAGCCAATAAATACACCGGCATGTAACTCAACGGTCGCACTAGGCACCAACTTAGCCAACGTGGGGCGTTTTGACGACCTTTATCCAATGAACCCGTCCCGGGCAAAGAGCCTGTTAAGAGTAAGCTAATGTCACCGCCGGGTCCTACTACTTCACCCTTCCTTTATTCCCTGAGAAACCTGCCTTTACCAAATTACCCACCTATCCCTTATAATGACCTCCGATGTCGGTCGCCTCCCCTAGCTACTACTACTTCCATGAGCCCGCCCAGAATACTGAATTACCTAAAGACAACAGTTAAACAGAATCGAAGCACGGAGCGCCATCTTTAACTGGCTCTGTGATTTGCCTCTGAACAATCGAAGGAACAGAGTAGAAAAGAAAAAGGTCTTAGGAGAAGCCTGCAACCCTTACATCTGGACAAGGTTTGGAAAAGCATCGGGGATTAAAAGGAAGTACCAATGAGTAAGCATCCATGGACGTCCAAGTAAAATGAAGGACCAGCCCGTGAGAGTGAATGACTACCTCGACTTCATAACTTAAGTGGTTTACCGGATTCCATACAACTGTGGAAACGCATATATGAACGATGAGACGTCTCGCAACATAAATACCAGACTCAAGGAGTGCAACAGATAGATCAAACTCTACTAACTAAGGAAATCAGCAATAGACGAACACAGTATAGCTCAACAACACACAATTGATTTTCACAGGGCGAAATTATTACGGCATTTAAACAGCTATTTGGAATCGGCTCACAGAGGAAGCCTTCGATATTAGCCTGGAGAAACACACTCTCAACTGAGGCTCGGGCTTCTCGCCGAGTAATACTTGGAATCCATTAATCAAGGAGATAGAGGAGAAATGCAGGGTTTGAGTCAATCAGAAGATGAGGAGAGGAGGAATGCAGCGCTAAACAATCAGTTAACACCTGAGCATTTGGCAAGCCTATATATTCCATACGAGATTGAACTCGATACCTAAAACCCTGAACACAATTGACATGGTGCCCGTCGATGGAGCCGGTAGAGAACCCGAAAAACCCTTATCGGAAATTCCTGGAGCACTTTTAAGAGTATGATATTCCCGTACTAGCTGGTGATAATGAATATTTTACAGGTAATTTTAATAATTTTAAGTGCTTGCGCAAATATATCCGATAAATTATTATTTTAAAAGTAATTGAATAACTTTCGGAACGCACCCTGTATATAGTGAAAGTATAAAAATAATAGGTGGTATTTCAATTACCACAATTCCAGAAGATCCAAGATTGCTCAATGATTCATATTTTATCAACTGGGTATATTACGAGTTTTCCTACCTATCGAACAATGCACGGTCCACTGACCATGCCGATGTAGGCACGGAGGAGTACTGCAAACAAAATTAGGTGACGCGAAAATCTGTAACGGCGTAAAACGATGTGACATCCCCCCCCCTATTCTTATGTGCGCCAAAAGGAAAGACAATTCACGTGAAAACAACCAGTTCCTATAACTTACGATCCCTCAGTTGAACATTTCCCTGAGATTATTCGAATGTAAAATTGGATATCAGTCTCGGACGACGCGATATCGGGTGGTCAACATAATTTGCTCAACTGAGGCGCTGTCACATTAAAGGACGCCGGCGAAGATTAACCACACCCCATTAGGCTTAGACTTTTAGAAAGGTTCAGAACAAATGCGTTAAACTGTGACACGGAAGGAATTATAATGGCCCCACACTACTTAGGTAGATCAGACCACAAAAATAACATAAGGGAGATAGATTCAAGTACAGATAGATGCAAATACTCATTCTTTCCCCGAACAATCAGAAATCATAATAGTAAGAAACCGAAGTCACTTTAGAAATATTAAAAACATTGAATTCACAAGTCGGAACAAAATTAAACATTGCAAAGATGTTAGGCATACTTTCAGGTGCATGTGTATGTTAGTTGGTAGTTTGGGTGTTTGCATGTGTGTGGGGTGTAAGTGTTCTTGCATGAATGCATGGCATGTTTTTTTTGTGGATGTATGAATTTGTGGTTCTTTCATGCGGTTTTTTTTCTTTTCTAAATTACGGGTGGTATCCTAACACCCCCCGCCACACGTACTTGCGGCGGCTTGCGGGGTATTAAATAGATGTAGATGTAGACACCCCAAATTCCACACATCAACGACATCTTATCCCTCTTCCTCATCACAAACACACACACAACAAACACACACACACACCCGCGCGTGCTCTGTCCGATTCGTTTTATTTTCGCATCATCTCGAGAAATTTCATTTTTTTTAATGCAATCACAAATTAAAAGAAAAATAAAAGAGATGAGGGAGACAGTCCTTTTTTTTCAAAATTTCCCCCGAGCACCACCGCGTTTGAGAAGTGTCATCCATCGATAACCACTCGCTATTCATCTCCTTCGTCTTCAGTAGGTTTATTTTTTGTTTTATTGTTTTGTGAAAGCACTTCCTAATCGCTTGACGGCGCGCGCGGTGGATTCATTTTCCAGCTGTCCGTCACTCATAATCAAAGGAGGGTGTGGTGCGTCGGGTGGTGGACTCGAGAGAGGGGGACGGGAGAGAGGTGACGGGAAAGGGACATAGCGGGTGCTAACGAAGAGGAGGGATAAAAAAATGGCGAAAATAAGTGGGGATTGGTGAAGGATTTGGACGCGGCCAATAATTACAGAATATACAAATACGCACGCCCGTCCTTTACTCCACACACAAACGCACACATACATATACACACAATTGTACGAACTCCCCATTGAATATTGGAGGCATTTGGATAAACATAAATCAATATGGTTAATAAAATATACCGAAAATATTCTTATGCCATACCAAAAAGGCTCTTTTATTCATTCTAAATCATTTGCCATTAGAATTAATGGCTAGAAATCGAGGTAGTAATGCGGAATCGCCAATAATGATAGCCTAGAGACTCGCAGTGCACCAAAAAGACCGGATAATAATGAAAAATCATAATTTATCCAAAATTCTCCCATTTTTGTGATTAAACATATGCCCTATGGAATGACTTTACCACATATTTAATACTTAATATGAGAAATTAAGTCATAATTAAAAACTAATATTTCAGTCCAAATAACATTTTCTCGCATTCAACGATTGTAACGAAATATAGTATGATTTATGTATCTTTTTAAATTCTTCTGCATTCTGTCTTTTATCTTGAATATCAAATTCGGGAAAAAGATGCCGGAACTAATAAACTCCAGGACTCCATCTTCCCACGGAAAATATGGGATTGTAACTGCAGGGTTATAGCAGAGAGCAAAAATCCCACTTGCCACCCACTGGGTCCAGGGAATAATTAGTTTTATCCAAATACCTGCATTTTCACTAATCTCGTCTATTTTGTGGTCAAATCCCTTCCCACATCACCGCATGGGACTGCTGTTTAATGAAGCAGTGCACGGTACGATGTTTCCCGCCTTTGTTTGTCGTTTTCAAGCTTCTCCTCCCAACCTCCGTCTCTCTTTGTGGGGAAGGGGACGCGTCATGCCATCCGCAGCCTACAGCGGTTATTAGCATTCCCTATCCGTGACTTTAAGGGCAGAGACTATGGGTTGCATGCCGATGTGATGGTGGATTCTCCTCTAACTTTTCAATTCTGCATGATCTGTCTTGTTATGGTGGAGACCCGTCGTATAAATGTTTGTGGTTCGTTTTTATTCCCTTTATTCGGATAATAAATAACTAAGTTAATTGGTGAATAAACCTTAGCTCTGAATTAAGTCCTCCTATAATATGTATTCAAATTTGCACGTTATTTGGTAGTTTTTCACTAAATATTTTTTTTCTTTCCCTTTCCTCTCCCTTTTCTCTTACCTTTCCCGCCTGGTGATTGTATCACCTCCCACATACCTTTTTGTTGGATAAAAGTGTGTCAATATCGATGAAAGATTGTGTAACTATTTATATTTCTAACTATTGTGTAGCTATTGTGTAACTCATGCAAGAGAAAAATGTGAGCTAATTGAGAAAACTACGATGGACTTGGACAAGTATCGATATTTTACAATACAAATCGCGGTGAAGACTTCTACGCCCCTTCTTGGCCACAAGCTAACGTGCAGAGCATGCTAAACATAGACCACTTACTTACGCAAACATTCAAGCCTGATACATTTGGTGTAATCAATTTTTATACATATGTTTGGCAATTATCAACCTATCAGGCACGGTTTTAATATTAGTGCCAATTTTTATATATGCATTTAATAGAAGTTTGGATAAATTGAAAAAATTATTAGATCCGATACTAATGCATTATATATTACGGCAAACAGCAAACAATTATACAAATGATGATGCTTATAGTGACTCGTCGAATTACATCTGAGAAGATAGTGACAAAATATTTTTTCAGGAATTAGGATGGTGCGGTTGCTAATGTACTGGGTTCCCACCCAGATGACCCGGGTTCAACTTCTAGAGCTGGGAGATATTTTTCAGGGATATTCCGATTTCTACCTTGAAGTGCTTTATCCAGAGCACTTTGAGTGAGTACACCGTCCGTCGGGTGAGACATTAAACTGCAAACCCCTTGGTGCCTTTCTCTAAGAGTTGACTAATACCGACGCCGGTTTTCTCTCCACACTTCCTCCTTTTTCAACCATCCCTATGGACGCAAATGGCTATTGGCCGCGTCCTCTAAAACTAACTAATAATTTTTCGAGTAAAAGAAGATTCATATATGGAGCATAGAGACAAGAGGAAAAACTTGACAAATTCCATGATAAAGACTAAAGAAAACATAAAACGCGGTCGGTATAGTGAACATTTTTTCTCATTACCATTGTAATGAGAACGTTATGGATATGGAAGAAATTTACAGAAAAAATTATGAGAAAGAAGAAAATAAAACCTTACGCAAAGAACGATTTTGATTAATGCCTTTACAAAATTATAGTAAAAATACCAACAAAATTTGCAGAGAAACCAATAAAGTGCCTGTATCGTACTTATTAAAAAGCTAATAATGGATTTCCATTCACTCAATAGAATATTATAAGTAGCTTCAAGAGGTAGTATGTTACTAAAGCAACAAAGAAACGACTTCAGCGGACTTTGATGGCGATTGCAATCGTAAACGGTAAATGATGATATCAAGGTCTCAAAATTGATACAAAAAATTTTTCATTCGACAAGAATTCCAATCATCGCAATTTTTTGAGAGACTTAACTTGCGATTTTAATAAAGATTCAGCGTTTGAATACGTGGGTATTCCTCCACCATCGAAAGGAGATCGTGTATCAAGAAGGCCTTTGGGACGAGGCTGGCTGGCGGAGGGATGAGCGACGCCTGTGCCTCGAGAGACTTCCCAACCGCCGCCTCGGGCTTAATTCCACCGGAAAGCTGCGAGATACAGTACGGGGCGTTCGAGAGAGGTCGAACTGGGATGGAGGGTGAGGAGGGGGAGGGGGAGGGGGAGGGGGAGGCGGATCGCGTGTGGAAGGCGTTGGAGTAGGAGAGGGGGCGTAGCAAATGAATATAAGCGCTCCTCCCTTCGTGCCCCGTCTGCACAAAAGGTGGTGGGAGCCACCTCTACCTAAATACGCCCCCGCCTTTCGTGAACGCGATCACACCCGCCATTTCCCTCCCTCAAGGCACACAATCCCTCCCAATCCCCCCTTCCCATCCCCCCCCCGACCCACCCGTGCCTTGCAGACGCCGTCGCCTATCTCGCACTACCGGAATTCACACTTAATTAAAACGTCTGCGATGAGTTCCACCACGAAGTGGAAATTCCATCAACAACGCAGTCTCACTGTAATTAATTATAAGGAACTTGTAAAAGAAGAGCCTTCGAAGGACGTCAAACCCACAAAAGTTGCCTAAAAAGGCCCGGGCTCCTCCGCAAGTAATCTTATCGCTTGTGCACCACTTCTTCCTTCTTTCCTCGCCCTGTGCTCAGTACCAGCCTTCTTGCTCGTCCCCTTTCATCCGCCGCAGCACCTTGATTCATACAATCATACCATACCTATAAGCACTCGCACAGCAATCGACCCTAAGGTTGGTGAGATAACTTAGGCGTACATCTCGCCTAGCACGGAGAATGACGTCCTGTGAATTAACAATTACGATTGAATATTAACGGGACGATTGTCTTTTATCAACTGAGGTTTCTTATAAATTCTAGTTTCGAAAAAACTACGAAGATTAGGTTTAAATAAACCGTTTATTTTGTCAAGAATCAAGAGGTAGATCCCAGTCTTTGATCAGAAACTCAATCTTCAAGAGCCTTATTCAACATTGAACAGCACCACCCACCTCAAAGCGTGTCAATTGGAATAATTTACTTCGCTACTTGTAGTTCTGCCTTCTGTGTATTATGATCGTGCCCCTTGAGAGACTGACGATGAATTTTGACACTGTTACCACAATGTTGTTAAAATCATCTTGAATAAAATCTTCAATTCTCAAGGCAGCTGATGCGGGATGGTACAGAAATATTGGCAATATATGGAGGCACAAATTACTTTCGTGAATTAAGTACTCTTGATAAGGAAAAACAGAATTATTTTGAATGGAAACATTTCAGCGAGTGAAAAAAATGAACCAGATACCATAATCACATCTAAGATCTAAAAGGAGTTTTGAAAAGAGTTCAAGAAAAGAGGTGCCTATGGAATGTTGTATTGGGGAGAAGAGCTAAAATGATAGGCTGTTTAATGAGACATAAAGGCTGTCTAATAATATCAGAGGAATCAGTACAAGGAAAACCATAGAGGTCGATCAACAAGACAGTATATCAGGAGAATAATTGTAGTTTTGACGGCAGGGATTCAAGTGGGGAGAAAGAAAAGCGATGGGCCGATTACTTCACTATCCTTAGATATGAAAGGTAGCGCAGTTTTCACCACCACCGGTCAACCAAGTATTCTATAACCAGTCGGTATAGACGCAAGGCTGATGGTATTCATGTAAAATATGTTGATATTCAGATTTACATTAATGTAAATAATTAAATTTTAAATCCCTTACACACATGAAAAAATATTATTGAATCGCATCATGCATATTAAAATTACTAATCCCTCTACTCTGAATCTTTCTACCTCACTTCATTCAATTGAAAATGTCTCTTCTTTTCCTTCCTCTACCTCGATTTCCCGGCTTCCTCTCCTCTACTGTCATTTTCAGTTGCCAAGCACTGACTCGCAGTACCAACTTGTTTTGTCTTCTTCGATCTTCTCCCAATCACCGTTTCTCTTTCTCTACAATGTCTCCATTGGATTGTTTGTTTTCCTTTCCGAATTCATTCATTTCGAAAGCTTACCATCTCCTCATACCCTCCGGCCCCGACAACCAAGTTTCCAAGCCAAACAAAACCACGCTCCATTGTTAAGATTTCCCCAGAATTTTCAACAAATTTACTAAAGGCATCTGTCATCAATGTTAATCTCTTTGAAGCGTTTTTTTAACGTGTACACAATGTAAATATTTTTTTGATGTTCGTATTGCACTCCTCATCTCCTAAAATGTATTTCCTAAATACGTAAGGTGTTCATTATGTTCCAGTTCATGTACCTCGACATTGTTGATTATCTTAGCCTTCCTTTTTCTTGGGAACCTCTTAACCTTCGTTTTCTAATGATTAATGTTCCTCTCATACCTATCTCACTGATTTTAAAAAGCACAAGCAAGGATTGTAGACCTTTGGTTGACTACGAGCTAACTTGTATCTAAACAACGTCTGTTCATCCGTAAATCTAACTGATCATGAGAGTTCCCAAAAATGCCCAATATAGCCTCCATTCCCTCTCCCTTTATATTTCCTTCGCATGTTTTTCAGGAAGAGTTGATGATTAGCATTACATATCGTTCGCGGAAAAAATGATATCTTAAATCTATATGTTCTCTAATTTTATTGGCATGATCTCACCCACCGTAGTATGATGGGGCTAATAACACATTTTCAACATCGTTGCTAAAGAAACACCCAACCAATTCATGCAAAAGATTCAGTCTGTAATATAACCTTCGCTCCGTGAGTGATTCCCAAATTAGATCCGTTATAATTTTGTCCTCTTAGTTTATTATAACAACGTTTTAAATATCTAGCTCCTCTATGATGCACGCGATCTGACTCGGCAATCAATACAAGTTCATAGGAACCCGTTACTAGTAGAATAAGTATTAAAAATGAGACTTAACTAGCGAACGATAACATTGCATATTTACAAAGTAAAGGGTTAGCATATTAAAAGTTAACTTTAAGAGAAAAGATGTCATATCCCAATAGAGCTAAAACCTGTCAACTGAGTCCTTAGTCGTAGATCCTCTCAGCATACGAAGAGACTACCTTGGAGAGAATGGGTGATCTGTGTCCACCTAACCACGAGTTTGAAGACCGAAGAGGGAGGAGATGCTGTATGCGCCCGTGGCGGCGCGTTACCTTCGGAGAGTGTTCTGCCCTCGCCGATTTGGACGGCACTCTCTGTTTACCTTCCTATCCTCCCCCCAACCCTTCTAAACCTACTCCCTAGTCCTTCTTTTTCACCTGGGCAACTTTCCGAACGTCAAATACCGTATCTCCTCTTGCCTTCATTTCACCCCCCTCCCACCCTCAAGAGGAACATCCCTAATGGCACGCAGTTAACTTTTACACTATTTTGGAACTCGGGACAATTTCAGATGAGAGGAAGGAAGTTGCGACAACCCCAATCATTTTCCTTTTTCCCTAACAGGTAACATTGCTTAAAAGCTCTCCCCCCTTTTATTCCCTGGACCTTTGGATAATGAATTTCGCGAAACCTTCCGTAACAAGATTCTCGCTCAACGCCCATCACCAATTTCGTCGCAATTATTCCACGCTCTGAGAGAAGTTTTTAACCCAAGGCGCGAACTAATAGAAAATAAAAAAATACAACACTAAGAAAATTAATTTCTCCTCCAGAATATTCTCCTCCATGTACGGAGAATGAAAAAAAACAGTGTTCTATTCCTTAACTCCTTCTTTTACCAGTGCATGTTATAAATTAATGCGCTCTCACATCAACGGCAGTGTTATAACTTTCCCAGACCCTCAAGAGACGTGAGTGGCCACGCCTTAGGCGATCACGAAAAACAAAAAGACTTGAATTTGAGTAATTTGTGGCTGAATGATATGAATGATGTCTTCAGAACTGTTCCACTAATTCAGGAATTCCTTGGCTTTTTACTTCTCACAACGTTTCAAAGATTTTTTCTACTACATACCACCTTAAGTGATCCGTCAAATTCATATTCAAGGAGTGTATTTTCAAAGACAATACAAAAGCTTTGGGAACAAATTATTTTCACTGCACGTAATGACAACAACGTTTTATAACTATATCTGCAAGACTGTACATCGTTTAAACCACAACCAGGTGACTTCATGATTGGCTGATGGTAGACTTGTATATCTACTTATTTCCTTGAATATTTTTTTAGTCGGGCGCCAGTTTTCGCGATTCGATGGCGATTTACACGACAGGGCATGGCATTGATTATATTGCAAATATGAACAGTGCACATTTCGACACACCGACATCTAAATCAGGCAAGCGTACATAAAAAGTACGAGTAAGCCTAATGATGAAGCCTACGTATTGCAACATTGCATTGGAGTAAATGATTATACCGATAAAACTATGCTCATACCATCTTAGTACAACGAAATTTTACCGGTTGTAAAAATCAGAAACGTGGCCTCTAATCTTTTTATTTTAACATGGCACATGAAAAGTTATTTTAATTTAACTTCATCCAAATGGCAAACGAGAGAGCACAATGGATCGTGAAGCTTCTTAAAATCAGATTCAATTGCCTCTTTCTTTCCAAATTGTTTTTATTACAGTCCATAAAGTGGTGCCATCTACGTCTTGCACGAAGTGAGTTTTTTTCTAGATCCGATTTCGTTCTTAGATATGATATTCTTGCTGGATATAAAAGCCAAAATAAAAAAATGTAGTGAATTTTTATCCCTAGATCCCTAGTATTATGTAGATGTAGATGTAGATGTAGATTTTATTTTTTGTTGCACTGAGATGGATGAGATTGATCAGTAAATGCTACGATCTCCTTTCTTACTTCATTTCTTCCAAAGACGAGAGCGACGAGAAGCATCTCCCAGCAGTGGGGGAAAATACCCTCGGTTATCGACTCGCTAAATGTATTTTAGAGAAGCGGTGTGCGGCGCAGTGACCGAGCTCTTTGAGAACTCTAGTCGTAGGCGTCTCCTTCGGCTCGGCGGTTCTCTTTACTCCACTGCGAACGCGTCGTTGAGCCATGCATACCCTCGCCATGATACTTAATGCCACTCATCCGCGTTTTAGAGGCGAGGGGTCTTTCCCTGGGTATGCTCCGATGGGCAGCCAGTGAAGATGCTCGGGAGGGAATTGTTTAAAACGTTCTCCGTTCAGTGTGCTGTCTGTTTCCGCACGGTAGGTGTTGGTGGGCTCGGGGAGTTTCAATGTGTCCCGGGGGCGAAATCCAATTTCGCACTCCCTGTTCTGGGGATTAGGGTTGAGGAGGGTGTGTGTGTGTGTGTGTGTGTGTGTGTGGAGGGGGGTCTGCGGGAGGGAGGAAGAGAAAGGTGAAAATTCAGAAGAATTCGGAGCGGAAGGCGATTGCTCCCCAGGAGAGGGGGTCTTGAAAGGGCAACCTCGACGGAGGGAGGGCTGGGTTATCATTAAAAACAAGACGTGAGCGAGAGGGGGAGGGGTTGGAGGAGGGAGAGAATCAAAGGAGGGAAATGCAGAATGGTGGGGTGAATTCGTAATTGTAGTCCCTTCACGATTTTACATTATATATCCTATAATTCCAATCCTCACCCTTGCGGCACATTTGATTCATTCCGCATATCTACTCCTGGTAGAAAATTATTGGAAACAGAGAAAAACGATCTCCCAACTCTTCAAAAACCGTGTCAGCATAATGCGGATGGAGCAAACAGAAGTTAAAAAAATAAAGGATTTAGGATAATATGTCAAATTTCATTAATTTTTCTCGAAATAAGGGTATTGTGAAGAGACAAGGAAGTGGCTCAAGGGGCAGAAATCAAAGACGGCGAAGAAAGGAAAGGAAATTGCGGTGATCTTTTCCGCATTCGAAATATTGCAGCTATACCAGACTTTACAGGAGGCTTGGAGAATCGCATGAATCCACCGTCAGAAATGGCTCAACCGTTTCAAGTACATGCACGTATATCAATAAAGGGAAGAAAATAATCTCTGAATTCGAAGGGAAAACTGAAGACTAGGCAAGAGGTATTAAAACATATAAATTTTTCAACGAAATGGAATGAAGTTAAATAATTTTCAAGCCATGAAGGCGCTTATGGTGAAAAACGGACAAATCTTATTAATCTCATACATAATGACATAGAATCATAAAAACCTATTCCGACGTCATATTGTGTCAAGTCTTGACATCTATTACGAAATTAAACTTATATGTTTTCCACAAGTTTAAAATTACGAGGATTTATTTTGCAGAGGAGGTGGAAATGTATTGAGCGATAGAGAATAAAATTGGAATTGTATATAAATTAAGAAAATAAGTTATGGCATCTTGGTAATGAAGAATTACATTGAAAAAATCGGGCAAATAAATGGTAGAATCATTACAAGAACCGGCGGGAGATGCCGCAAAAGTGACTTTGAACGAAGTCGTCCGCTAATTGTGCATTACAATTTTAAAGTGTAAAAATCATTTAAAATTAACCTCATGGGCTGTGGCGCTTCGCTTACGACTACGAACGCCAGTGGCATTGTATATACGGTATTTCGTCACAACATCTTGCTCTTTTAAAGCTCCCAATATTTCAAAGTTGAAGAGGACGACCTCGATAGCTCAACAGGCTTAAGCACGCGGCCGGACATCGAGGGAGTCGGTATTGAATCCCAGGCCAGTCGGATGGTATTTACACTCTGAAATTGACGGAATCATTCTTTCGCTAACGAACTCTAGAATTAAATTCGTTCAAGAATGACACCTTGAGACACTAAACAGGTTGTTTCTCCAATAAACCTTTACTATCTTTTGCAAGTGAAGAAGTAAAAAAATAGAAAGGAAAGATAGGAAAAAGTATAATAAAAGACGAAAACGAGGGTGAAATGTAGGGGAATTAAAGAGCATGAAGGAAAAATAAGACGAGAGAGGGGAGAGAGAGCGTTAGGGAGTCAACAAATAGCGTGAATAAATGTCCAGTGGCAGTCACTTTCTGGCATGTGCTGGGAAGAGGAAAAGAGCCTGAGTTTTCATCAGGAACGGGGTGGAATACCCCAAAATCATTGCATGAAAGAGAGTGCCACTAAAAAATTGTTCCGAGGGAGTCACTGCGGGGCCTAAAAATTGACGGGGGTATTCATTGGACACCAGTCAATACCATAATTACAATGGTAATGACTTGTTCGTACTTAAAAGAGTTGGCCAAACGTGTTTGAATGAATGGATGACTGGCGAAGAGCAAATCAATCTTCAAACGTTTTACTCGTGTGATTTGGGTATTATGAGAATGTGTTAAGCCGCGTCGGGAAAATTCGCCGCGTTGGCCTTTTAGTCCTGAATGATTGGTTACATTCACAGAATTCAGCAATCACATCGAGATGAGATGTACCCTCATCGTTTAAAACAGACCCTCGGGCGGATCTCTGAGGAATGGGTTCGAGGAATTGGACCGGAATTGGAAATATGTGAGTCGTCGTTTTCTCGCGTAAACGCGCGCCTGTAATATTAGTACCGACAAAAATAGCGGAAAAACATTTATTATTTTAGGTTTTCAAAGAATTTCATCTGCGTTCAAAAGGTTATTTGTCAGGGTATATATATCGTATTATCTCTTCCCTCTCGCTTAAAACCGAAAGCAATACATTAACTGGTTTTCGCCGCTTTCATTCATATTCGGTGAGCATACGAAGTAGCCAACGATGCCACGGTAGGGAGAATCCCCGAGAAGTACGCCTTCGGAATCCGCTCTCGAAAGAAGGGATTGATTTCGAAGGAAGCAAGAGCGGGGCGTGAAAACGAAAGGGGGTTGCCAAGGGAAAAATTAACGAAAGGGATAGCCGTGTTTCCCCGATAATTAAATTTTCGGAATTAAAATCTTCAGGAAAACGAGCAATGAAATTGAAAATATCACTCCCTGAAATATTCATGAATATCTAATTCAATGAATATGCAAATGATGGACTCTTGTTTTACGCAGTCAGAACGGTCCACTTTTATTAAGTAGGAAAAAGAATAGGCCATATCTGATGACAAAACGATACCTTATTACCACTACGCACCTACAAATAAAGTGAATCCAGTGATGCAACCACCATTAAAAACAATGGAGAAAAGAGTCGGTCATCGAAAACCTTTCCAGTTCCCAGATTACGAACTAAAATGAACTCACAATGTTTTGACGGAAATTTGCGATGCACTTTGGGTGTAATTTGAACTCAATAATCCTCTCCAAAACCCTTGAAGGGGATGAGGATGCACTACAATCGACTGCAGTGAAAAGACGACGAGAATGTTATTGGGCTCAAATTTCCAATTAATTGATAGATATCGTAACTATGTATTCAACATGCATCTGGTCCGGCAATTCTTTCGCGAAAATTGTGATGGTGGACAAGTTCCGTCATATATTGGCCACACTGAGAGAAATTCTCATCAGCGCCTCGAATGGAATATCTTCCAATCTCTTGTCTATTCAAAGATGACGACAATGCCTTCGGGAACTAGGCATATCGACTAAAGCAAAACTCTCTCATTAGGAAACAAATATCAGCAGGCACTACTGAATTCAACTCAGCAAATATGCTCGAAATAAATGGACCTACTCGAATATTCAAGCTAATAAACCTCCACTGTCAACACTGACATTTTATCCAACGCGTGTTTTACATTTTATTGAAAAAATTACGGCTCCTTTTATTTGGAGTGGCTACCTCCACGCCAAAGCCCGTGGCGGCGAAAGCACGCCCGATACCCCGCAAACAAGGGGGGGGAGTGAAGTAAGAGAGACAGGGGCCCAAGGGAAAAAGGAGAGACGGGAAGGGAAGGGGGGATATAGAGGGGGAGAGAAAGCACTGGGGAAGAGATATCGAACGTAATCTGCCGGGGGAGTATTCTCAACCGAATCGCTTCCGACGTCATGCGACTCGTATTTGAATGACACTCCCGTCCCATACCCTCCGACCACTCGATCTTCACTCTCTCTAACACTAAGCCACTGAACTTCAAAACGGTTCTCCTCCCTCTTTCCTCTGCCATTCTCCGCGCATTTCGATCCCCAAGAGCGTTTGACTGTGACGCTCAAATTCTTTTACTTTGTCATTTGATCCTTCATCTTTTCCCATTAATGTCGTCGCTTCAAATCTGCTGCAAGAACTTAACAAAGACAGTACTTTATTCCGAGTTAAATATATGACTGGAAACGGGTCCGTTCACACTGTGACTTATGGACTTTATGAATTCGAGAGATATCTCAGATTGATCTTTTAATCCGAATTTCAGCTGCCCATACACAGGCAAGAGCGTGATCTAAAGCTGCCCAATCACGTACGAGCCGCGATGCCGCGAGGGACCAAATATTACAATATCCTTGAAAAAATTTAAACCAGATAACGAATACCGTCGGTAAAGGATAGAATGAACCAATTTATTTTCGCAATGGATTTTGGATATTAAAAGTGTTAAGTGTAAAAATATATCCCATTCCACAGCATTTTCAAAAGTAAAAATTAAACAATAGGTACAATGTTCCCACTGGTCAACGCAAGAAAAGAGAAGCATTGGCTGATTGGCTAAACTTGGAAGATAATCATTGTGAACAATACAGAAATTTTAGCTTAGTTCAAGCCCACATTGGGTTTATAGCTGTTACATTGAACGTGAAACTGCCTTTTCCCTCCTTTGAGGCTCAAATAGGGTTTCCGACACCTTATTCAGCCCTCGCATTCTCCCTCCTCTAGGGGTTCCCTCTTCCATTTTACCTTCTTTTCTTTAAAATCCAGTATTTCCAAGGTGGGCCTTATCCAACTGGTTTTCTTCCTTCTTGCTCCCCTCATCGCCTTTCCTTACTCCGCTCTTCTGCATGAGCCTTCTCTGCTCTCCAGCACGAGAGACTCTCATAGGAGATTCAAATATTAATAAATACCTGTAACTACCTCCGAAATATGTATACGAGATTCAAGACATATCGATTAATAATGATTCAAATCTATACTACTTTGACTACTACTTTTAAATGGAATATCATAAAATATTTGTCTGGAGGCTGTCAATAAAGGCTGTAGGATTCGATTTAGTCACATCAAAACACTATATTAAAAGAGTTATAAAATAATCTAAGGCAATTAGAGAGAAATATTATTGATTGGTCAGCGCCAACTAGGATTAATATTCATGGAAGTAAAAAATTATTCCAATCATAGACTCATGCAAGAATTATAGGTTTGCATTAAAAAGCATTATATGATTGTATCAACTGGCTACAAATAATGATTTAAGTTGTAACGTAAAGAGGTGGATGACGAGTATTCAGCGGTGAGAGACTCGGTATTATTTAATAGCTAGATCAGAACCAATTTTTTCAACAATGCAGCCCTATATCACGCTTTGCCATTCAGCGATTACTTAACTACATGTGTATCCATCTTGCCTTTTGAGTACAGGGTAAACCACACACACACACACACATATACATATATATATACATATATATATATATATATATATATATACATATATATATACACACATATATATATATATATATATATATATATATATATATATATATATATATATATATATATATATATATATTTTAGGTAATCTACCGTTTAAGGTAGGTTTTTGGATGGACACAACTACCAAACAAATATTTTACTACTCCTACAAAACACAAAATCCATCATCCTACTCTATATCAGGTCCCTCTTCATCTCTGAGTACTTTCTTCCTCCCTTCATCCCGTCCAACATCCCTATCCTGTTCCTTCCCTTTCCTCTTTTGCCCAACATATATATATATATATATATATATATATATATATATATATATATATATATATATATATATATATATATCGGTAGTATCTGATACATATTCCGATAAATTTGTTCATTTCCATTCCGAGGCAGGAGTTTTCAAGGACTTTCAACGCGTGTTCACCCCCTCGGGCACGTTTTATACACTCAAAGGCTCTCGATGTGGTGTGCGAGCCACGCCCTCTCATCCCATTCCACTCACCCCATCACACCAATCCGCCTCGCCCCCTCTCGTCGAGACGTATTCTTTTCCACAAATTTACAGTCACTGCTAATCTCGGTCAGGAAAGAGAGAGAGAGAGAAGAGAGAGAGAGAGAGAGAGAGAGAGAGAGAGAGAGAGAGAGAGAGAGAGAGAGAGAGAGAGAAATGGAGGGCAAGTAGAGAAAGTGAAACATTTACTTTCACGTAACGAATCAACCGACATCGCCCTCTCCCGCGTCCCCCGTGAGACTCCTCCTCCCAGCGGGAATGCGGGGGAGGTTGAAAGATGTGGGGGACTGCGGGGGATGCGGGGGAGGATTGGTGGTGCGGGGGAGGATTGGGGATGCGGGGGAGGGTGTGGGATGCGGGAGCTGTTGGTTGAGGGGAGCTAAGAGGAGGTGAGCGGGAAACAGGAGAGGAAGCCTTATCACAACGGCAAATTCCGCGTGATATATATGCGTGGGTGTGTGTGCTCAGAGCCAGGCTCCTCTCCTCTCCGCGTCCTCTGGGGTCGTGCAAAATTTAATCGCTGCTCTTGTCTCATTAAATCTCAGCTCAATTGTGCGTGGATCGGGGATTCGGAGCAAATAAGTGCCCCACCTCCCCGCGGTTCCCCTATCTCTCCCCGCCCACAAGCCCCCTCAGAAGACTCCTCCCGAATACGGCACACTTGCCACTCTCCGAGGAACACGCACTCACGAAGGTATCCAAGCTTTCTCTCCTGTTTTACTTCCTTTACTGACGAAGTAGGTGCAGGGAAAGTAATGTTTTCATATAAAATTTCGACTGCCGTGTTTCAACGGATATAAATGTTTTGCTGGTCCCTGAACACGATCTGAACATTTGCCGAAATAACTCAATCTATTTGTACCTAAGATTCTTTTTTTTGTGGGCTTGTGAACTCGTAAATATCAGCTATATTAGTACGTAATTTTACATTAATATTTTCAATTAAAGGTGAATGGTTTGAAACAGTCTGTATTAGGCCTTAGTCAAAACTGATCCATCAGAAGTAACCGTTTCAACCTCATATAACAGCAATGTTGGCGTCAACTCAAAAAATAAAGGATGTAAACTATTCAATTTACGCAGCAACTTATTTGCGTGAGGCACTACATTATGTTTTTCAATGCAACCTGAACGAGTTTAGCTGCTTGCGCAGGGGTTTTAATGGTATAAAAATGAAGGATGAAATATTCTCATTCCGTCAAGCATTTACCGTAAAATAGTAGGTAAGTTTATAGAACCTAATTCATATCCGGATGGCTAGTGTTTTACTGCTGCTGAATGACTTTATCACTCTCTCCACCGACATATCAACTTTAATTGCAAGAATACCAAATTACTTCACCCCTGGTGAAAAGAGATGTCTAAAGGGCTCGAAATAAAAAGCAAAATACAGAAGGAGGTGATTTCTTTGCCATTCCGTCAAGACGTCTCTCAGATATAATGAAAAATTTATAATAGGCGAGGGCACATAATATTTAGCGTCATTATTTTTGGCGTGCTCTAAATTCAGCTTTTTCCTCAACCTCTTCATCTTAACAAATAACAAGAAAATCTAGGAAATCTACCATAATATATTTCTTCCAAAAGTTGACAGGATATATTTTGCTAGTATACATATACTTACTTGTATAAGGATTCTCATGAGAGCAAATGCGTTTCTCCAAAGTTTTATTATTTTATGGTGATACGAAAAATATGTTTCGAATTTTCTAATCACATTTGTCCTAATTTGAAAATCAAAATCAATCTAACATGTCTTACATTATGCATTACTTTTCTTTGGACCGAAATCGGAAATATTCTAATTGTTTGTTTCTGTTACTAATTTCGATGCATTCCCCGTTTCCAATTTGTACACCATCAGAAGGATTCTGGTTTCATGTAAATAAGCAGTTTTTAAATTCGCGTTTGAGACATGGCGACGCAGTACGCAATCACGCCCGAGTATTTTCAAACCAACGTAAAATAACACAAATCATACGTTGTGTGATAGGTTGACCTCCGGTATTCAACCCCTATAGGGAGGTGGGAAAATTTGCTCGGGGTCTTAACCTACGACGCCGCTTCCTCAAGTGCGAAGCAATTTATCTTCTTATGCACTAGCGTACGTATCTCGCTTCACGAAATGGGAAATCGATACAAAAAGCAACGTCGTTTTGATCGATGGTGAGGAGTCGTCAGTTAGTTTCTTTTCGCTCTTAAATGTGTATGCATAATGACTATATGCACAGACAGAAGGATTCTGAGATGTGGCTGTGGATAAGATCGGAGAATATTGAAGTACCAAATGGATTACGACAGACGAAAGGCTAGACATGATAGGGGGAAGAGAAGGGTCTCGGGAGAAATTCGAAGAAGGTAATACAATCGATGGAAGAGATATTGAGATGCATTGGAATGGCGAACACTCAGATAGAGGGTTAAACATTGGAGGCACGGGGAAGGAGAAAACCGAAAAATTTGATGGAAATGAAAGACGGTTAGGGGAATGTTTTTCATACTTGAAGAGTCCAGTAAGAAGACCACGGCTTTGAGAAACAGTTTTGAAGGTCCCTTAGAATATGCCTCTGATCGGTAGTGTTCTCCTAATAATAATATAATCTGCTTGCCTCACATCAGAAGAAGATGTCTGAAACATATACAAATGATAAAGCTTTTTATCAAAATTCGTTATTCCGCCTTAGAATAAACGTTCGTACCTCTTTGAATCATCTCCGAGCGAATATGTATGTATGTATACAGCAATTATCCAAAGCGTGCTAATCAAAGCGATAGCCAATAGTTGTTGCAAAACCATAGAAGAATATTTGCAGGAAACAGAGGCCTCGAGATGATTTCCCCTTCTTTTCCTGCCTGGATATTTCCTAGGATAACGAAAGTTGTATGGGAATGGAGATTGTCATGAAGTTTTTAAATTTCTAATTTGTACGCTTGAAGCATGGCATTAAGGAAATACCTAGTGTAAATTTTGAATTTTTAACGTTTCGAAAGAGAAGGGACATCGTTTCGATACATTAAATAACAAACCAAACAAAGGAAGGAAATAACATTCTAATAATGAGCAAATTAGTTCAGTCAGACAATCACCAAAAGAAATATAAAAAGAATTTCGTGTAACCAGAAAACACTGAAGAGACAAAAAGAGAAACACACCTTAGCATGTGAATTTTCAGACTTATTATCTCAATTGAAGACGGCTAAAAGTGAAAGGAGAATTGAGAGAGACAAAGACCTTTTTAAACATTTCACGGATATAAAAAAATAAATCGAATGGGGGCACTCTTTGAGGCGGAATGTATTTCTTGGAACATGTTATAAAGGAAAGCGGGCAGTCCAATTTGTTACGAAAATAAATTCTAAAATCAAAGAAGTGTAATCATAATATGTACATTCCGATACATAAAAGTGACCCTGAAAGTGAGAAACTCAGAGGAAATGATTTGACACTGTTTAATAAAACATGAAAACTTACGAGGTGACCTGAGCATAGATCAACATCCAAAAATATCTCTTAATCCTTTTTATAGTAACTGATTGGAACAGGTATATAAGGTAAATGATCAGGCACGAGTATCTTACACAATACATTATTAGGCATGTTACTGTTTTTATTCGACAATTACAGAAAGAAGCAACTTCAAGACTTGCAGTTATTACCCAATCCATACTAAAAGGAAAGACTTGTACTTTTCCACAGATTTTATTATACGGTACAACGCGTTTCACGGACTTGCGGCATCATCAAGCAAGTCGGTATTAAATACTTTCACGAAGTGAAGCCTGAAACAATAGAATAATACCCAATCCCTTTCAAAATCCTACTTCCTTCTGGTCCATTACAACGCACTCACATACCCATGCTGTTTACCCTAGGGTATCTTACAGGTTATATATGCAAACATTAGAAAAGAAAGCTGTCAGGAAATAGAGAACAATAGCAAAAGTTAAACAATGGGAAGAATAAGAGTCTCGCATGCCTCTGATCTTCAAATTGAAAGATTGAGAATGAAGCAATTAATTTTCTGCTTGTTTGGTAAGAAGAACCTTCGATGGTACTCCCGGCTAGGAAGTGTCTACTCCCGTCCTCGTAAGAAATATTCCACCTCCATCGATATAGGGGAAGTATTAAAAATACTAAGGAAAATAAAATTTTAGCGGCATAACAAGGGACAATTTTTTGGAGCGTATTTTAACCTTCGATGCACCCAAAGCTTGAAAATGACATTCAGGGACTTAATCAGGTTCTTTACTACCTTTAAAATAATTATTTAAATTATCCGATTTTAATAAAGGGGGTAAAGCGGTCTAAAAGATTTTGTGATGTGAATTTCATTGATCCCTATAGTGTTGAGCTCAAGTAGCTCAACTTCTAATAATTTTATCAAAAAATGGTGTGAGGCTCATGTTTAAAAACTAAAAAAATAAGACTTTTTCCTTTTTATATTGGACTAAAACAATGAAATAACAGAAAAGGAAGTCAAAACGTTAAGCGAAGGAAAACCCACCGAAGTGAGGATCGAACCCTACCCCTTAATTAGCAGACGAAGACATCCGTGCTCAATCCAATCTCGCAACGTGATTATTAGTCTTTGGATGTTTTATCGAAAGCACGTGTGAAACATATTTAATAAAACTCCATTTTCAGAGTAAATATAGCAACTTAAACATGCTTAATATGAAGTAAAGGCTGAGTTTAGATTGGTTGTTTCCCCCCACTGCAAAATACGAGCCAAAGACTAATCTTCTTTCTGCCAACGAATTTAGCACGTGTTCAATTTTTCAAAATATTCCGGTGAATTGAGTGAAAAACAAAACTTGAGCCTAATATTTAAGTCCTCGTTTTCAGCGATTTTACTTTAATTTCCAGGATTAAAAATGAGAAACCAGAATTGGTGGGTTTTATTATTGTTGTTTGCTTGCATTGATGCTGACAAATTGCATTGTGTGGTGCATTGAAGCTTCCGAGATCAGATTGGTTTTGGGGGCTGATAATTTGCAAATGTACTCGCTTCCTTGGCAAAGGCTTCGCCAGATTTCACTGTACAAATACGGTCATGCAATGTACACAGACAAAGCCGAAAGAGCACTTCCTAAGGCCAGGATTAGACTATGGTAATTGATAGGATTTACTCGACCCTTTCTCTCCTCTCTGAATGTGCAAATGAAAACATTTTCCAATTATAGCACACGGAATGCTAGAAATCATTTCTGAAGCAGTGCGTCTTACAAATCTCGTCCGATTTACCTCATTCGGTCTTTGGCGCCCACGGGCGGACAGCAATACTGGCCACGACCACTTTGAACAAAATATCCAAGAATCTCTTATTTTCATTTTTATGTTCAAATTTAAGTGATCCATTTTCCATTAAAAAAAACTGATTTCGATGATGAAGATAAAGGAAGCAGAAGGTTCACAAACGGGAACACCAAAATTCATGCTTATTAATATATTCCTATTAGAATACTATAGAATTCTAATAGGAATATAGAATAATTCTAATACATTCCTATTAGAATCCTAATCCTTATTGATATATTCCCATTCCTTAGTACATATTTTAATAAAATAAAATGGCATGACCACGGAAACAAGACAAAATGTACCAAAAATGTTATAAAACCTTTGAGTGGTCATTTATTCGTCACAAATTTAAGACCCTTGAGCATGAATCTAGTAAAAGTAACATATTTTGAATAGCTAACGGGCTACATTTATGTACGATGACTTGCGTAAATCAGTATCCCTAGAGAGCAGCAATACCATCATCTCCTCCTGAAGTTTTACTCTCCCATTCCACATTACAGTAAATCACATTTTTATTCAAAACGTATTACCGTAACTCAACCGGATTACAAATAAAAACAATTTTATTTCCAGATATACACGTAAAATCACTGCACTATTACGTTGAAATCTATCGAGGCATTTTAGAAATTCGCGGAAAAATACAAAACGGTCTATTTTTCATGCGTTACAATGCCAACGAAAAACGAATTATCACAGTCATCTCAATTTACAATCGTTTCAAAATCGATCGTACATTGTCCGCAACAAAAGAAGTAGAACTAAGTCGATTTAAAAAAATTATTGCCAGAATTGTCATATTCACCCAAAAGTCTTCGAAGCAGCACCATTATGCATCCACAAATTACAAGCCAGCGGGTTTTTTCCACGCCTGGTACGCCTTCTGCAAGGCCGTGCCCAGAATGCTGCTTAAATCTGTCATCACGGCCTGTTGTAACGCTTACAATGAGCCGTATTACCGTCATTATAATTAGGATTTGAGGTAGGGGAAGAGGTAGAAGTCTGGTTGGGCATTGCCTAAAAAATTTGGATTCTCACTCACATGGTCGAGAAGCTCATGGTAGATTCGCATGCAA
The DNA here is from genome assembly GCF_022747635.1 of Hetaerina americana. Lineage (NCBI taxonomy): Eukaryota > Metazoa > Arthropoda > Insecta > Odonata > Calopterygidae > Hetaerina > Hetaerina americana. The sequence goes on from NW_027286070.1 coordinate 1,138,816, forward strand.
GTTTCCTTTTGTTCGTCCGAGAGCATTCGTGGAGCTAATCCCGCCCTTTGGTCACTTATAAACACCCGATATATCCATAGTGTTATCACCATAACTGCCTTGAGCATTTCATAAGTCTCTTTACCGGTTTTGTCCGGTTTCATTCAAACCAATTTGGCGTAGTGCATTCTAATAACCGATTCATGATGGAGGGTAACGAAGTCACTTTAGAGAGGTTTCGCAAATGAACAATCCGCACTCCGCAAAGGCCTGGAGCCACCTACGACCAGCCTCCAGCCTTTCCTGAGACTCTCCTCTCTCGAACGCAGCCGGAGAAACCACCGCCATTCCGTCTGTTTATCCGGGAAAAAATTAGTTCTACTACTTTTTCGACAGACATTGTTTACACGGATAAACGTATAATTTATTTAGAACCGTCAAAAAAGCATTGCAGTAAAGTGAAAAATATTACAAATTCGTTAATTTTTAATTCAACTTTCAACACAAATAGTCCACCAGTAATCCCCTAAATTTATGGTTGCTTTCAAATCAAAAGTGTGCAGGAAACGTTTTAAATTGTATATATTTATGTTTCAAACGAACTTAAAAATACTTTTAGAAAAGGAGATTCTGTACCAGAGGATGAAAATGACTCGCAAATTGACTAAAAGCTTCACGAACCGTCCCACGGGCACGTCCCTCTCCCTCTCTAAATTTCATCCTTACTTCCGAAAAATGAAAGCGCCTGGCGCCTCATCACGGACAGGGACCCTCCACGGCGGGCGAGCGAGGGGTTATTTATTTCATTCGGGATATGCCGCATCCCTCTCCCTGCCGCAAGTGCACCCCTACCCCACCTGCGGCAGGTAGTCACCGTAGCCACTCCCAGACCTCAGGGAACGGGAAAGGCAATAACATTGGGGGGCGCTGGGTGGGCAGGGGTCTTCGTGTCTCCCGCCGATGCAATCTCCCATGTGAGCGTCAACCCGCGCCGCACCCTGCCGAGATGAAGGGTAAGTTAGCCCCCGCCAAGCAACCTCCATGAGAGGAGGTAGGAAAAAGATAAGATAATATGGGTGTAAGCAGATCCAGCGAAGAGACCATGTCCCAGGGATACAAGGCCCCATGCCGTGTGCAGAGAATGTAGGGACCTCGCGGACCTTGATGCACTCGGAACTATGCTTACATAGACAAGGGAGCGACGCACTGCGTTTGAGGATGACTTGCAGTAGTATCTATGGGGGAAGGTGACCGGCAGTTCATATCATTTGCGTCAATAAGGATGGATATGAGTAATTTGGGGGAAAAGGAATTTTTAGGGAACTGGGTGACTAGTAACCAAACGCTAGCATTCACTTCCTCTACTAATAAAATGTGCCAGATGACCACACAGTAAACAATCGACGGATGACTGCATTCAAAGTGCCGTTTCCACAAAATAACGGCCATAGGGCCCCGAGTGCGTCTACGGAGTGGCGAATGAAGAGTCGATCTCTAATTAAGATATTACACACGACATAAGCCAGTACACTTGACCAACAATCAGTCGTCAATCTTACGTGGTGGGACTAAGAAGAGGAGAAGGCTATTCATGGGTAAAAGTGGCTAAAAGTTCTACAAAAGCCTATGAGAGCGGAGTCACTGCTGCCACCACTGAGTGGGCCTCCAATTAACCATAGGACGAAATACCACTACATTAATGCCCCGAGGAGCATATTTATACCACAAATTTTATCTTTTTATTAAAATAAAAGGAGACATTTTTTAAAATTTTAATCAATTAAATTTTGTTTAATTAAATGGTAGACCTCAAGCAACTCTCATGTATTCATTAAGAGTCAACGGGCGAGGTTTACTCGAAGGAGCACACATTCAAATATGTCCATAAATATGGAAACGTAACTTAAAATATCCAGCTAGTTTGTGCTCGTGGGAAGTGAAAGAATTTCAAGGAAATACTGGTTGACTATGGATAAACATCTTTGGTGCAAGATGAATGAAATGTCCCAGGGAACTGTCCCGAGCAGCTAATCCGTGATAATGATTTCAATCGATTGTAAAAATAATCATAAAATAATATGCGGAATAATTTTTTTGCGATTTTCTATCCGGATCTAATATCCTGATTAACCAAACTGACCTGAAGTTACGCCAGTTAGCATAAAGGTAACTGCTGCACAGTGGCGCCACCAGGCGGAGATTTCCGAGAGTGGGGGAGGGGTGGGAGGTTGTAAGTTGCGACCAGTGGCTAGCGGCGTTCAAGGGAGCAGGGGAAATGAATGTTGGTTACCACTTTCAAAAGTTGAGCGAGGAATCGCAAGCTGTTTTCTTTTAGGCTTGAGGGAAGCGTTGGATTATTTGGGAGGTATTTGGAACGGCATAATTGAAGACCATGCCCGCCTCTCTCCCATGAATAGCCTTATCTTTAATAGTATTATCTTTTTTTCTCAGAAGTGCCCATATATTTTCTCAAAGGGTGTCTCTCTTGAATAAAGTTGCGGTTTGGAAACAAATTGTAAAAACACATTGCACGCGAATATCTCACTTGGGATTACGAAAGATATCTTTATCGGTTATGAAATCATTAAACTGGTCAAAACTATCAAAAGAGCAAAGAAAAGGTTCTAAACAACCAACTCTACCTCCTCCACCACCACGCCTACTACCTCTTCGTTTGTTTTCCTTTCTGTTCATTCCACCTTTTACATCCTACTCCACACCCACATCTTAAAAGTCTCCGATCAACGCCTCTCTCCTTCCTTCATTTTTCCGCACCGTACTGAACCCCCTTGAAACTCCTTGAGTGACTGGCTAGCGGATGCTTGATAATCCACAAACCTAACAAATGTAATCTATTCTCCCTCGCTTCCAATCCAACCTTCAGGTCTGCCGAAGACTCAGTTAGCAATTGCTCCACGATGGTACGTAAGATAATGGATCAAACTCTCTGACTCCTCTTCAAAGCAAAGGCTCATCGCGACTGTCCGTCCGAATAGTTGAGAATAGGAGGGCAATGGTTAAGGTTTTCATAATTGATTCTTTTGCCTTGTTATAATTTATCAAATTTAAGTTTACTCATCATTGTGTCAGAAATACTGTGAAATCCAAATGTTTTTGAGTTAAAATGTATCCAATGAGTCTTCACACTTAATGAATAAAATTATTTCACTCTAGCAGCGTTAAGGAACTACCCCGTATGCTTTAGATTTTGTTCCTTAAAGGGGTTAAGCCAATACGATAATAAATATTCCTATCTATCCGTAATCGATTTGAAAAAGTTAACTCACTTTATTTAAATATTAGATATTTTAAATGAGCTTATTGAAAACATAAGATTAATTTCAGTCAAGTTATTTCAGTATTGCCTTTAATGAATAAAACACTAGCGGAAAAATAATGGTTTTTTTACCTTAATCAATTAATGCGTGACGGGGTACTTCACAAGACTTCATATAAAGAAGATATCTCTTCAGTAAATAAAGCCACATATTATGAAAATTTGCGAACGATAAATGCAAGAATTGAGTTTGAACCGCAAAAATCGAAGTTTGGCGTGAAAAAGTGAGTCGCTACGCCATTTGGCAACGTCATATACATCACCAGTAAGGAGGATGGGAATGCTTCAAAATTACCAAGCGTTACGCAATGTGCATAATGGACGACCGATTTAGTGCGCGACGCTTGACGCACTGGATCGCGGCCACGATGACTATTCCCTCCCCAGCGAGCAAATAAACGTTTGCACTGTCACAGAAGGGTCGACATCTCAGGCAAATTTCCGGAATATTATTCGAGGCATTTTTTTTTAAAGCGCGCTCGGCCGACTGATTCTAAGCTATTGGGCAGGTCCTTCAATATTTGAGAGGCCTAAACCCCATCTCGCTCTCCCTCTCTACCCCCTCCCCCACGTCCGTAAAGGGGGAAAAGAAATAAATATGGACTTTTGGATTGAAACGAAATTCGAGCCAAACTTCCCGAAAAGCTCTTACGGCGTAGTGGTATCAAAATATTGAAAGAGGCAGGAAACTCTGCGGAATTCAAAGCGCTTCGACGTGAATTATTGCCCCGAGAATTCTAAGGATGAATTTGACGTCGAGCCCGTGAGATATAACCCACCCCTACCGATTCTGAGAGCAAATATGGAGTAATCGATCCTATGGTGCACTCAAGGGAGTGAAACTGATGCTTATTGATCTAATTTGAGGAGGGGGCGGGGACGTTAGGAGAGAAGGGGATGCCTCCGAATGATCCTCGCAGGATTTTATGCTTGGACTGATCCTTTCAAATGAAGTTAATCCCCCACCAAAGACCGCCAGGGCAAAGCCAGGATAAGATCCAAAGGATTCGTTTATGGGATTTTGGAAACTAAATTTGCTGCCTTAAAATTCAATTAAATTGGTACTAATACTAAAATCACATTTGAGAACATTTTTATACTGCTTAATACCGAGTTGCATATTTACTGCATCGACAGTGTCTCCTTGACATTCGGAGCCTCTCCAGTAATTGTACAGTGAGCAAAACTATTGTGGCCGAGACATGAAGTCATGCGCAAGGTCTGATTCGACTCTCATTACGAAGGAAGAAAAGCCTCAACTACAATAGAATGCACTCATCAACGTACACGCATGGAATAGAACTACGTTGGAATAAAAAAAGAATAATAGATGGAAAATAATTACGCAATTACGTGCGTGTAGTTTATTAAATTATAATTTAGAACAATTACTCCAATAATTTCCTTATTTATTTAAACATAATCTACAAATTTACATCTAGAAAGGTAGAGATTTTAATGAAAATTTACAGAAATAAAGTGTTAAATATTAAAATATGATCGTAGAAATTGATTCGTTCAACTAACAATTTATACGAAAAATTAGTACAATATTTATATTCTGCATGGTTACCTTCTGGGAATTTGAAGCTTTAAACAGTACGCTGAGTTATTTGGTTATCAAAACAAGTTCGTAGACACTTATTACATGGGCTCAATTCCCTTTCACATGGACAAGTATTAAATAGTTGCGATTGATTAGTTATTTACTTTTGTTTTTAATGTATATATTCATACATATATATATATATATATATATACAGATATATATATATATACATATATATATATATATATACATATACAGATATATATATATATATATATATATATATATATATATATATATATATATATATATATATATATATATATATATATATATATATAACACTTTTTGAAAGACTCACGGACGTGAATAATAATGTATAACACTTAGCACTAGTGGACACAGACAAAAACACAGAAACACACAAAAAAAGAGACTCACTATTTTTCGAATTTTCGGTGGTCGTTGCCACCTTTATCAAGGAGGAGAGGGACAGAACTGAAGGGAATACGAGGGCTGGAGCGATGGATGGAAGGGGAAGGTGGGGAGGGAATTCCGAAGGGACGGGTTTGGAGGGGCAGCGTTAGAAGGGTGGGGAAAATGTAGAAGGTGATGGGGGTGGAAGGGGGATGAAAATATAATTAGAACAGGGTAATTAGTGCCTAATATTGATTCCTGGCCAGTTCCAGGACTCCAAAGCCAGATGAAGGATTGCTCTAGTGTTTTCAGTTTCAGAGGAGGATCAGAGGGTGGGAGGGATGCTATGATTGATACACTATAGCATTTATCAAAGGGAGTGTTGTGTTCGGAGGCGTGTTTGGGGATAGGGAGCATGTCAATGAAGGAAGAGTTTTTGCATGAGGCTCGGTGGTTGTTGATTCTGATATTGAGGGATGTGGTGGTTTGCCCAATATAATAGGCAGGGCACAGTTGGCACTTCAGAAGGTACACTACACTACTAGAAGTGCAAGTAGAGGAGGGAATTGGTGGGAGAGAGTTAAAAAGCGGGTGGGAGAGGGATGGGATTTTGGTTTTGAAAATAGGGCATGTTTTACATCTGGGTTTATTGCAAGGCGTTGGAGTGGTTTTAGGACGGGTTGGGGATTTAAGGAGTGGATTTGTTGATTTGAGGAGATCGGATAGGTTGGCGGGGCGTTTGAAAGTAACTGAGGGGCATTTGGGAAAAAGGTTGGCGGTGGCATTATGATTTTTTAGGATAGGGTAGAGGTCTTTCAGGATTGATCGTATAGATTCTAAGCCCGGGAAGTATGTAGTGCAAATTGAGAGAGGGTGGGGTTCTGCGGTGGAGGAAGGTTTGGGAGTGTACGCATGTTTTCGGATTCTTTTGTTCAGGAGGGATTCGGGATAACCTCTTTTTAGGAGGGAACAGTGTAGACTTGAAAGGAAATAATCAAGGGAATCAGGGTCACTACAAATTCTGTGTCCCCTTGTGGATAGGGAGTAAGGAATGGAGCGTTTTGTGTGATATGGGTGGCAACTATTGTAGTGTAAGTATTGCTGTTTGTTTGTGGGTTTAATATGTACAGAGGTGTGAAATGTTTGGTTTCTTAATGTAACATTTACATCTAGGAAGGTGATTTGGGAGGAGGATACTGTAGAACTGAAGGAAATAGAGGACGAAGCATTGAGGTCGGAAATGAAAGCTTTCAGGGAATCGGTACCATATTGCCAGAGGAGGAAGATATCATCGATGTACCTGAGCCACAATAGAGGTTTCAGTGGTTGTTTTGACAGGAATTTCTTCTCTGCGAGACCAAGAAAGAGGTTTGCATAGGAAGGGCTGAACCTGCTACCGATGGCACAGCCCTTGATTTGTAAGAAGAATTTGTCGTTAAAGGAAAAGGAGTTGCGGGTGAGGATGAACTCGGAAAGACTAAGGAGAAAATCTGTGCTGGGTATGTGTGGCTCAGGGCGTTGGGAGAGGTAATGTTTGAGAGCGGAGAGACCTTCTGAGTGGGGAATCGATGTGTATAGGGATGTTGCATCTATGGTGGCCATAATGATCTCAGTATCTGGAGGGAGGGAGGTTGATTTTAGCCTTTCCAGGAAATGGTAAGAATCTTTGGTGTATGACGGTAGGGAATGGACTATCGGTTGGAGATAGTGGTCTACAAATGCAGAGATTCTTTCAGTTGGGGAGTGACGGGAGGATAAAATCGGACGACCGGGATTCCCAGGCTTGTGAATCTTTGGAAGGATATAGAAATGAGGGGTGCGTGGGTGGGGAGGGGAGAGGAGGTCCAGGTCTGAAGGAGATAGACCCTCATTTGGCCCGTTGGACACGAGAAATTCAATAAGTTCCTTCTGAAGTGCGGGGTTTGGGTCTTCGGGGATTTGCCGGTATGCGCACGTATCCGAGAGTTGCCTGTCAACCATAACAACCACTGAAACCTCTATTGTGGCTCAGGTACATCGATGATATCTTCCTCCTCTGGCAATATGGTACCGATTCCCTGAAAGCTTTCATTTCCGACCTCAATGCTTCGTCCTCTATTTCCTTCAGTTCTACAGTATCCTCCTCCCAAATCACCTTCCTAGATGTAAATGTTACATTAAGAAACCAAACATTTCACACCTCTGTACATATTAAACCCACAAACAAACAGCAATACTTACACTACAATAGTTGCCACCCATATCACACAAAACGCTCCATTCCTTACTCCCTATCCACAAGGGGACACAGAATTTGTAGTGACCCTGATTCCCTTGATTATTTCCTTTCAAGTCTACACTGTTCCCTCCTAAAAAGAGGTTATCCCGAATCCCTCCTGAACAAAAGAATCCGAAAACATGCGTACACTCCCAAACCTTCCTCCACCGCAGAACCCCACCCTCTCTCAATTTGCACTACATACTTCCCGGGCTTAGAATCTATACGATCAATCCTGAAAGACCTCTACCCTATCCTAAAAAATCATAATGCCACCGCCAACCTTTTTCCCAAATGCCCCTCAGTTACTTTCAAACGCCCCGCCAACCTATCCGATCTCCTCAAATCAACAAATCCACTCCTTAAATCCCCAACCCGTCCTAAAACCACTCCAACGCCTTGCAATAAACCCAGATGTAAAACATGCCCTATTTTCAAAACCAAAATCCCATCCCTCTCCCACCCGCTTTTTAACTCTCTCCCACCAATTCCCTCCTCTACTTGCACTTCTAGCAATGTAGTGTACCTTCTGAAGTGCCAACTGTGCCCTGCCTATTATATTGGGCAAACCACCACATCCCTCAATATCAGAATCAACAACCACCGAGCCTCATGCAAAAACTCTTCCTTCATTGACATGCTCCCTATCCCCAAACACGCCTCCGAACACAACACTCCCTTTGATAAATGCTATAGTGTATCAATCATAGCATCCCTCCCACCCTCTGATCCTCCTCTGAAACTGAAAACACTAGAGCAATCCTTCATCTGGCTTTTGGAGTCCTGGAACTGGCCAGGAATCAATATTAGGCACTAATTACCCTGTTCTAATTATATTTTCATCCCCCTTCCACCCCCATCACCTTCTACATTTTCCCCACCCTTCTAACGCTGCCCCTCCAAACCCGTCCCTTCAGAATTCCCTCCCCACCTTCCCCTTCCATCCATCGCTCCAGCCCTCGTATTCCCTTCAGTTCTGTCCCTCTCCTCCTTGATAAAGGTGGCAACGACCACCGAAAATTCGAAAAATAGTGAGTCTCTTTTTTTGTGTGTTTTTGTGTTTTTGTCTGTGTCCACTAGTGCTAAGTGTTATACATTATATATATATATATATATGCTTTCGTAGACGTAACACGGAAGTGCCGAATAGTACAATACACAGTAACACACAATATAGAAACACAAAAAAAGAAGAACACTCACACGTTATTTCTTGATATTTCGACGGAAACAATCCGTCTTCCTCTGAAGATATAGAAGTAATGACTGCTGGAGTTGTTGAGGTGAGGGGTGCGAGAGAAAGGGAAGGGGGCCAGGAGAAGGGGAGAACGGGAGGCGAAGGAGGGGTGAGGGTGGGCTTCCACAAAGTAACAATTTTAGGCCACTCCCATCAGTGAACGACATTGAGGCCCGGATGCTGATAGGCCATACAGATGTAAATGAATGCCATTTCAAGTGTTTTTAATTGTATAGGGTTATCGGATGTGGGAAGGGTGGCCAGGACGGAAACATTGTAGCACAGGTTGAAAGGGGTATTATGATGGGAAGAATGTTTAGGGATGGGGAGACCCGCGGACGGGGAGGAGGGATTGCACGAGGCGCGGTGGTTATTAATCCTAATGTTAAGTGGTGTGGAACATTGGCCTATGTAAAATGACGGGCAGAGTTTACAGGTAAGAAGATAAACTACATTCTTGGAAGTGCAAGAGGAATAGGGGAAGGGCGGGAGAGAGTTAAATGGTGGGATGGAGTGGGGTGGAGTGGTGAAAATAGGGCAGGTTTTGCATCTTGCTCGATGACATGGAGTGGGTATGGCTCTGGGGGTGTGAGGGGATTTTGAGAGCGGCCTGGTGGATTTGAGGATATCTGCTAGGTTGGCGGGACGTTTGAAGGTGACAGAGGGGCATTTGGGAAGAAGGTTGGAGGATGTTCTGTGATTTTTGAGGATGGGGAATAGGTCTTTGAGGATGAATTTGAGAGACTGAATGCCTGGGAAGTAGGTAGTACAGATTGAGAGAGGCTGGGAGTCTGTGGTTGAGGCAGGCTTGGGGGTGTAGGAATGTTTAAGTATTTTTTTATGGAGGAGGGAATCAGGGTATCCTCGTTGGAGGAGGGAGTGGTGAAGGTTGTTGAGGATTTTCTTAAGGGATTCGGGATGGTTGCAAATGCGGTGACCGCGGATAGAGAGGGAGTAAGGGAGGGAGCGCTTGGTATGGGAGGGGTGACAACTGCTGTAATGAAGGTATTGCTGCTTATTAGTGGGTTTGGTGTGAACAGAGGTAAGGAATTTGTTATTGCTGAGGGTAATATTAACATCGAGGAAGGTAATCTGAGAGGATGAAATGGTCGAGGTGAAAGACAGAGATGAGGAATCGTTGAGTTGGGAGATGAAGGAATTGAGGGAATCTATGCTGTGTGGCCATAGTAGAAAGATGTCGTCAATGTATCGGAGCCACAGGAGGGGTTGCAGAGGATAGTTTGAAAGGAAATTCTCTTCTAGGACACCAAGGTGGAGGTTTGCATATGAAGGGCTGAATCTGCTGCCCATGGCACAGCCCTTTATCTGGAGGTAATGGTTATTGTTGTCGGATGACAGCACCACCGTACCTGCAGCCCCTACCCCTACTCCGAGGGCACTGCCTAGGGTAAGACGTCAGGGAACGGGAAGGGAGGGAATTGTAGTAATAGGTAGCTCGAATGTCCGTCGTGTAATGGTCCCATTGAGGGAGAGGGCGCGCCGCGTAGGCGCCGATCAACGGGTGACCGCCTGGTGTATACCAGGCGGAGGAGTCCCTCAGGTGACGAAGGCGATCGAGGCGGCGGTCAAAGGCACGAAGTGCTCTAGGCTGCAGGTCGTGGCCCATGTGGGCACCAACGACGTCACGGACCGTGGATCCGAGGAGGTCCTCCGTTCCCTTAGGGAACTGAGCTCCGAGGTGAAGCGCGTCCAGGGCGTCGAGGGGGTTCGGCTGGGACTAACGGTCTGCAGCATCGTTCCGAGGGAGGATCGCGGGTCTCTGGTTTGGAGCCGAGTGGAAGGCATAAACCAGAGACTATCGAGATTCTGCTCGGACATAGGAGCCTCCTTCGTCGACCTCAGACCAACCCTCCGATCTTGCAGGACTCCCCTTAACCGATCTGGGGTCCATTACACGGCGGAAGCGGCGAGTAAGGTAGCGGATAGGATACTCGACCACTGTAGGCCTTTTTTAGGATAGAGAGCAGGTCACTTAGTGGGTCAATAACATCTGGGGATAGCGCGTATAATATTATTAATAAAAATATAAAAGTCATTGACAACACTGGCAATGATTTAGAAAGACATGTGACACGCACTTCCCCACAAAGGCGTCCTAAATTACAGTCAGACACTAATAAGGACGTTATTCAACATCAAAATAATTTAACTATACTTGTTATAAATTGCAGAAGCCTCAAGAACAAATCAGCGGATCTAGAACACATAATCCAAACTCATTCCGCTGATATAGTATTAGGCACAGAGAGTTGGCTGTGCAATGATATTAATGACCAAGAAATTTTCCCAATAGATTTCAAAGTTTACCGACACGATAGAGATACAAGACCCGGAGGAGGGGTTTTCGTGGCAGTTAAAAGTCATTTTGAAAGCAGGCAAGTTTCATTTGAAAATAATAACATAGAAAGTGTTTGGTGCACCTTACTACGGACCAATCAACCCAACATAAATTTATGCTCTTTCTACAGACCTCCAGACTCAGATTTGAAAACACTTCACACCCTCAACGATCAAATTCACAAGTTTACACGTAAATATAATAACAGCATAAACATAATTGGTGGCGACTTTAACCTCCCTGGTATAGATTGGGACAGCAATATCGTTAAATCTGGGACCCGCGATCGCGAATCTTGCAATTCCATGATAAAATTGGTTCAAAGAAACTCCCTCCATCAAGCAGTACGCATGCCCACCCGTGGAAAAAACATATTGGATCTATTTCTTACAAACACGCCGGAACGTATTATTAGTGTATCAACTGATGAGGGCTTGAGTGACCATAAAGCAATTAATGTCCATTTGGACATAGCAATAAAAAAGATTGTTAAACCAAAAAGAAAAATTTATAATTACCATAAAGCAGACTTTGAATCTTTTGCCAATCAATTAAACTCTTCACTACCCGAGTTCAAAACCCGCTTAAGTCATGCCAACGTGGAAGAAACTTGGACAGAATTTGTCAATATCATGCAAAAAGGAATCGTAGATTTCATACCTATAAAATACGTTAAAGCAAATCGCGACCCCAGGTGGTACAATAAAGACGTTAGAAAAGCCCTTCGAAAGCAGAGAATGCTACACTCTAGGGTAAAGAGGGCAGGCGTGAACACATCATCTCCTGAGAATACACAATTATGGGACACATATAGATCCTCTAAAATTGAAACCAAAAAACAATTACGTAGCGCCTTACTGGAATTTAAACGCAAAGTACTTTGCGAGCACTTGGGCACTGACCCCAAAGCTTTCTGGTCATATGTTAGGGAAGTAAATGGGAGTAAACAAACCGTGGCTTGCTTAAGGGATTGTAGCAATGTAATTCATACAGACAGCGAGGTTAAAGCTAACATCTTAAATTCATTCTTCCAAAGCGTTTTCTCGAATGATGTTGCCACCGCATATCTCCAAGAAACAATACATACTCCACCCATGGAAAAAATAACAGTGGACCAACAAGGAATTCTAAAATTACTTAATGAGATTAAACCCAACAAATCCCCGGGTCCCGAAAATATACCAGCTAGGGTGATAAAACATTTAGCTCCAAACATTGCCCCGTACCTTGAATTTATATTTAACAAATCCCTCACAGAGTGCAAAGTACCTAAGATTTGGAAAACCGCGCAAATAACGCCTATTTTTAAAAGTGGTGACAGGGAGGATCCCAGTAATTACAGACCTATATCTCTCACTTCTATCTGTTGTAAAATATTAGAGCACATAATTGTCAGTTCAATAATGAGACACCTTGACAACATTAACTTTTTAAGTGACAATCAACACGGATTCAGGAAAACCCGCTCCTGCGAAACCCAATTAGGATTATTTACACATGATTTACTTGTATCTGGTGAGAGAGGTAGGCAAGTGGATGCCATCTTCTTAGATTTTCAAAAGGCATTTGATAAGGTCCCACATGGTAAACTCATTCATAAATTAAAGGTCGCGGGTATAAACAAGGGCGCTATAAGTTGGGTTAAAGATTTTCTTTCAGAGCGGGAACAGAGGGTAGTCCTTGATGGCGCTAGTTCCGACAGCGTTCGAGTCACGTCGGGGGTACCTCAGGGAAGTGTGATCGGGCCGTTACTTTTCTTGATTTTTGTTAACGATTTGAACCGCGAAGTGAAAAGTAACATTAGGATGTTTGCGGATGACACGGTGATCTATCGGGAGATATCTGGGGATGAGGATCGTTTTATTCTAGCGCAGGATTTAGATTGCATTACTAAATGGTGTTCTAACTGGGGATTGACTCTAAATTATAATAAATGTTCAGTGGTAAATTTCTTTAAAAGATCAACGGGATTTGCTTACAAATTAGCTGGAGGTGACCTAGCAGTAGTTGATACGGTAAAATACCTAGGTGTCACATTCACTAAAGACTTAACTTGGGGGACTCACATACGTAAAGTCTGCGGTCAAGCAAATAAAAAATTGGGATTCATTAGACGCATTGTCGGCAAAAGTGACTCAAAGGTCAAGGAACGCTGTTACCACGCTCTTGTAAGGCCTCATTTAGAATACGCATGCAGCGTGTGGGACCCGAGTGAAAAAGGTCTCATTCGGGAAATTGAGAAGGTTCAACGCCGGGCAGCCCGTTTTGTAAAAAATTCCTACGATAAAACGCAAAGCGTTACCGAAATGCTCATGGATTTGGGGTGGGAATCATTAGAAGAGAGACGATTCAATGCAAGACTGAAATTATTAAATAAATTCAGATCCGCATGTTTCAGCACCGAGGTCTCGCAGATTATTCGTACTCCTACATACATTGGTCGCTTGGATCATGCATATAAAATTCGGGAAATAGATGCCAGGACTAGCCGACTCAAGGACTCCTTCTTCCCACGGACAATACGGGATAGCAACTGTAGGATTATAGATAGTAAAAATTCCACTTGCCACCCTCAGTGTCTAAAAAATAATTAGTTCTACTTAAATGCATGCTCCTCCACTAACCTTATGTGTTTTGTTATAATAACCCATTCTTTCCGCATGATATCATTCGTGTTCTGTTCATCTGTTTTTAAGTTTCCCTTTCAGTCCCTCTTCCCTCCCGGCGGGGGGAAATTCCTGCTACCTGCAACGTTGGGTCGAATTCCCTTCCTTTTACTGTCTCTTTGGGGGGTTGAGTGTTTTGTGGTGCATTTTCATGTGGTAGTGATGTTTCACATTCTTGCTTGTTGTGTCCTGGCTTGCGTGTTTTAGGATGGCTTTCGTGCTGTATCCTGGGGTGCAGTTTTTTGTTGTTTTGCGGTGTATGTGTTTGCATGAGTATTGGATGGAGGGAGTTTTGCATGAGTGTGTGCGCTGCTGGGGTGTAATTTTCCGTGTTGTTTTTTGCATGTGGTATTTTTCGTTTTTACGGTTGGTGACCTAACACCCCCCGCCACACGCCCTTGCGGCGGCTTGCGGGGTATTATGTAGATGTAGATGTAGATTGTTAAAAGAAAAGGAGTTGCGGGTGAGAATGAAATCGGAAAGGTCAATGAGAAAATCGGTACTGGGGATTTGAGGGGTAGGGCGTTTGGAGAGGAAGTAACGTAGGGAAGAAAGGCCTTCTTGGTGAGGAATGGAAGTACATAGGGAGGTGACATCGATAGTAGCCATAGTAATATGGGTATCAGGAGGGAGGGAAGTTGAGTGAAGCAATCTGAGGAAGTGGTAGGTGTCTTTTATAAACGGGGGTAGGGAGTGAACTAAAGGTTGGAGATAGTAGTCCACGAAGGCGGAAATTCTTTCGGTAGGAGAGCTACGAGAGGAGACTATAGGGCGGCCTGGGTTGTTGGGTTTGTGGATCTTAGGAATATATATATATATATCTGTATATGTATATATCTGTATATGTATATATATATATACATTTTCTATTCTATCACAAAATGGTTATGAATTTATGTTTATCGCTTATTGAAAACGCTAAGTGTGATCATCATAGCATTCGCTTCCGCATGATTGCCCCGGATTGTCCGGTAAATTTCGTGCCACGAGATATTTCTAACGCTGTGGCTGTCTCATTTTTGTCACCTCAAATGCAACTAATCAAATCAGGTGTATCAGAGAATATACTTAATGCGGACAATAAATAAAACACAAATTCTTATTTTGAAATTTCAAGTAAAATTCACCATGTGACAAGGAACTTTCCGGGAGCAGTCTTATCCACGTAATATCCTGGGTAATTTCTATGAAATTTTTATGGGCTCTCGCCCTTAACATCCTCGAGGGTTCTGCTCTGTTTTCTAACTAAAACAGTTGAAATCAAGCGGAAGGGTTGGAAACAGCATTTTAAAGTTCAGTTGGCTTTTGTCTTTCGAAAATTTTGCCCGTGATCCGACGGTCAATGGCTTGCCTGCGTGTTTCATGCGTGCCGTTCATAAAAAGCGATGGTTCATTCAAATTGCAGATAACTGGGATGAAGTAAGAGTCATGACTCTTTTGAACGAACACTCTGCGGAAGATTCTGATAATCCGACAAAAAAGGGTTATCCCACCGAAACTCACATCCTATCTATCATCTGAGTGAAAACTATTTATTTAGACGAATGGGGTTGTTTTTAGCTTACTCCTTTAGCAATAAATAAGAGCGTAACGAATGCAGATGATTACAAGAACAAAAGACTGTATATGTACACAAAAGGATGCCAGGATCATAGTGTGATAAAATTTGTGAGGAAAAAATATTACTTCTGTAAAGAAACAAATTCTGTATAATACGTTAATAGTTGCAATGAAGTTGAACACTGAGAGCCAGCAAACTGTAACATTAAACACCGAACTAATCAGCCGTAAAGAATAAAAATAATGTTTTTTATCCCACAAGATTGATTATTCTATGTTGATAGGTTAGATTTGGATGGTCGTAGAATGAAGATTGCTACATTCTTTGCTTCGTCTAAAAAGGAGCAACTCGAAGTCCCTAATGCATTAAACTGCTTCTCATTTCCACATACTTCCTTCGTCCCACCATTTCGTCAAAAATAATAATTTTCTTCGCCATGCTTCACCTGTCTCATAATTTTCCCCCATATCACAGTCTTCAAATTTCCATCACCAAACACATCTACATCTACATCTACATAATACCCCGCAAGCCGCCGCAAGGGCGTGTGGCGGGGGGTGTTAGGTCACCAACCGTAAAAAAGAAAAATACCACATGCAAAAAAAACAACACGGAAAATTACACCCACAGCAGCGCACACACTCATGCAAAAATCCCTTCATCCAACACTCATGCAAACACATATACCGCAAAACAACTAAAAATCTGCACCCCATGATGCAGCACGAAAGACATTCTACAACACCCTAAACCAACACGGAAGCCAGGACACAACAAGCAAGAAATTGAAACATCACTACCACATGAAAATGCACCACGAAACACTCTATCCCCAAAGAGTCTCTAATTGGCAGGGAATACGACCCAACGTTGCAGGTAGCAGGAATTTGCCCCCGCGGAGAGGGACGAGGGATTGAAAGGGAAACTTAAAAACAGATGAACAGAACATGAATGAGGTCATTCGGAAAGAATGGGTTATTATAGCAAAACACATAAGGTTAGTGGAAGAGCATGCATTTAAATACAACTAATTATTTTTTAGACGCTGAGGGTGGCAAGTGGAATTTTTGCTATCTATAACACAATGTTCTGTATTCACCATTCCTGCCCCCCTCTTTGTATTTTTCCCAGCCACCCTCACTCCTCACGCCTAGTTCCTTTTCGTTTGCTTTCCCTACCGCCCATTCCAAATTTTACATCCTGTTTTACACCCACATCTCAATAGCCTCCAATCAACGCCTATAATTTTGCTTCAATGACTATATTTCCGTACCACATTAAATCACTGTTTTTTGTAACATATTGACTGTAACTGTACACAATTAACATTATCAAACGGTTTATCAGGAAGCCGTTTTATAGGGTAAATATAGGAAACAGGAAACAAACAAATATATCCTGAATGTACTATTTGTTTCTTTCTATTAGTAACCTCATCACAGCATGTCAATACGCGTCGTGGCTCTTCACTTTCTGAAACAAAAGTGATAATCCTCTAAGTAATTATTTGCCCTTCTCGCATTCTGATATTGATTAGCCAAAGTATCATTTCTACTGCCGAATAAAAATCAAAGTTATTGATCAATATCCCTAAATTACGGCTCCTTCCCCTTTTTGGGGTAAGAAGTAACGCAAATACAACATTATTCCCTGGCCAAATTCCTCTCTCATTAATTTTACCAGTTAGCCCATAAAATCTCTCACCTTCACGTTTTTCTAAATCCATACGGAAACATTTGTCTATCACCACGGCCTAATTTGGCTACGATTCACTTTCTTTCTCACCCTCAAGAATGTGTTCGCCCATGTACGTCACGTCCTCTTTCTATGCCTAACCTTCTGACTGTAAGCCTTTGAGCCACAGATCCTCTGTGTATTCTTTGCATCCCTCTTGAATCTTCCTTGGTTCAATAAATAATAGCATTTTTTAAATTCCGCACATCTTTTCCACTCTCAAATCCTGATAGTGCTTTCAACTTTCACTTTAGCGCCTCTATCGCTCCCTTCTTTTGCGAAGTTTCCAAATCCTTGCACAGCGCCTTTCACCACGTCTTTCTTGCCATATTTTTTCTTATGGTTTTTCCTATAATTTTTTCCTGTAGTTTTTTCTCGGCTTCCCTAACATCCTTTTCGACCTCTCCCCACTTTTCCTCTCCGATACCCGTCTACTTTACCTCAATTTTATTTTTTCTCCTTCCTCCTGCCATTTATTTGTTGTCGTTCCGGTTAGTACATCTACTTCATTTAATTTCCCCGCCATTTTTATCAGTTTTATCTTTTTGAATGCAACGTTACGCATCAGTAGTACTAATGTATTACGAGAGTTCACATGCACTTCCGGAAAACTACGACTTAAATACGCTATTCACAAGTCTGTGCATAACCATATGCAGCTACATAACATACCCCATAATACTCAAATCATACATATTTCACTCTACCTGGTATCCCTCAAAATATTCTGGAATTCGTCACGTATCCACTCTTCTCGCAATACAGGGCTTGAAAATAATGTCCCTTCCGATTGATCTCCGTCTATTTCAGAAATGTTTTTATTTCTCCCGCGGCAATTAATCATCCCTAAGCCATAGTATACTACCTCACTTCCATATCCCCCTTCGCCCACCACATTTTAATCACTCATAACCATCAAAAATATCCTCATAGAGAAAATTATTTCTTCAAATGTTTCGTATACGTGTTTAATGCCTATTTATTCATTTCTATTATTATGTGTTGGTATATATACCAGAATAGTATACTATATAGGAATTTCGATGATTCAGCTTTTACTTTGATTAATAAAATTCTATCTCTCAACTCCTTTAAGTGCAATGCTCTTAATTCATTTTATGAGAATCACCATTTTGTGAAGTATCACACAAATGTAAGATCTAATTGATGTCAGGTCCTTTTTCAGAAAATAGTGCAAAATTTTTAATGCTAGTGCCGATATTAACAAGACAATATTCGACAAATAGACCTATTGCATATGCACAAAGAAATTTGACTTGGACAGCAAAATGTAAACATATTTATCCTGCTTGTCATACAGAAGCATTCTAATCTATAATTCTGAATCTTCATCATTCATTCTCATATTTTTGAGGAAATGTCGAGACGTTCATTAAGAAATCTGGCCTCAGCGAGCCTGTTGTTGACAAATGTCACTAATGAGAAAAGGTGAGGGTTCACAATGTGAACAAACGACAAGCTTTTGATAATCATAGGAGAAAATCAATGGCCGATGAATATTAAATGGAAGATTTATGCATTACGATTACCAATCAATATTTTGGAAAGAAAGTAGTCGTTACAAGTGTTTGTACTCGAGACATGCAACGTAAGCCAGATGAAAAAAACATAAGAACTTTCAATCGTCATCTTAATTTATACCAGGACAGTAGTGCTAAAGGAGCTTAGTATCTCAACATTTTAGACAATCCGGGAAAGGGAACATATCCACTCCAGCAGACCAAAAATTCAATCCTTTCCGTCAAGTAACTAGTAATCACAAGAAAACCAAGGTTACCCACGACATCATCAATAATAGAGGGCCCTTATTCTCAAGCGATAAACTGCATTGTATAAATGTTCCATTTGTTTTACACATCTCATGAAGATAATCTGGAGGATTTCTCATTTTATTCTCCTTAAGTTCACCTTTAGCTGGTTTGACATTCATAAGCCATATGGATCGAGCGAGCGATTGGCAGAGTAAAATCGTCCTGCTATTCAAAATTTTTCCCTCACTTTCGTCCTTGTTCACCTCTCATTCCGCATCTTGATATCCGTATTTTATTTATTCCATTTCCAGATAGGCGCTAACACGCAGCGACCCCTCAAAAATAACTGAGTTCAGCTTCGGTCTCTCATATGTGAATATATATATATATATATATATATATATATATATATATGTATATATATATATATATATATATATTTCTATATTTTTACAAATATAATTATTTATTTATACATATATATATATATATGTATATGTTAGTGTTATTTAAAAAAATATTATTATTAGTGTGCATCAAGAATAATTGAACGCCATAAAGGTGCTATCTATACTATTTTTACATGAGCAATATTATCACAAAAATATATACTTTTTGGATGACAAAATGTGCGTGGAATTCATTCACTGAAAAAGAGTAATGAAAGAAATAAAGAATAGTTCATCTACATCTACATCTACATAATACCCCGCAAGCCGCCGCAAGGGCGTGTGGCGGGGGGTGTTAGGTCACCAACCGTAAAAACGAAAAATACCACATGCAAAAAACAACACGGAAAATTACACCCCAGCAGCGCACACACTCATGCAAAACTCCCTCCATCCAATACTCATGCAAACACATACACCGCAAAACAACAAAAAACTGCACCCCAGGATACAGCACCAAAGCCATCCTAAAACACGCAAGCCAGGACACAACAAGCAAGAATGTGAAACATCACTACCACATGAAAATGAACCACAAAACACTCAACCCCCCAAAGAGACAGTA
Organism: Hetaerina americana; assembly: GCF_022747635.1. NCBI lineage: Eukaryota > Metazoa > Arthropoda > Insecta > Odonata > Calopterygidae > Hetaerina > Hetaerina americana. The sequence goes on from NW_027286070.1 coordinate 1,158,698, forward strand.
AAAGGAAGGGAATTCGACCCAACGTTGCAGGTAGCAGGAATTTCCCCCCGCCGGGAGGGAAGACGGACTGAAAGGGAAACTTAAAAACAGATGAACAGAACACGAATGATGTCATGCGGAAAGAATGGGTTATTATAACAAAACACATAAGGTTAGTGGAGGAGCATGCATTTAAGTAGAACTAATTATTTTTTAGACACTGAGGGTGGCAAGTGGAATTTTTACTATCTATAATCCTACAGTTGCTATCCCGTATTGTCCGTGGGAAGAAGGAGTCCTTGAGTCGGCTAGTCCTGGCATCTATTTCCCGAATTTTATATACATGATCCAAGCGACCAATGTATGTAGGAGTACGAATAATCTGCGAGACCTCGGTGCTGAAACATGCGGATCTGAATTTATTTAATAATTTCAGTCTTGCATTGAATCGTCTCTCTTCTAATGATTCCCACCCCAAATCCATGAGCATTTCGGTAACGCTTTGCGTTTTATCGTAGGAATTTTTTACAAAACGGGCTGCCCGGCGTTGAACCTTCTCAATTTCCCGAATGAGACCTTTTTCACTCGGGTCCCACACGCTGCATGCGTATTCTAAATGAGGCCTTACAAGAGCGTGGTAACAACGTTCCTTGACCTTTGAGTCACTTTTGCCGACAATGCGTCTAATGAATCCCAATTTTTTATTTGCTTGACCGCAGACTTTACGTATGTGAGTCCCCCAAGTTAAGTCTTTAGTGAATGTGACACCTAGGTATTTTACCGTATCAACTACTGCTAGGTCACCTCCAGCTAATTTGTAAGCAAATCCCGTTGATCTTTTAAAGAAATTTACCACTGAACATTTATTATAATTTAGAGTCAATCCCCAGTTAGAACACCATTTAGTAATGCAATCTAAATCCTGCGCTAGAATAAAACGATCCTCATCCCCAGATATCTCCCGATAGATCACCGTGTCATCCGCAAACATCCTAATGTTACTTTTCACTTCGCGGTTCAAATCGTTAACAAAAATCAAGAAAAGTAACGGCCCGATCACACTTCCCTGAGGTACCCCCGACGTGACTCGAACGCTGTCGGAACTAGCGCCATCAAGGACTACCCTCTGTTCCCGCTCTGAAAGAAAATCTTTAACCCAACTTATAGCGCCCTTGTTTATACCCGCGACCTTTAATTTATGAATGAGTTTACCATGTGGGACCTTATCAAATGCCTTTTGAAAATCTAAGAAGATGGCATCCACTTGCCTACCTCTCTCACCAGATACAAGTAAATCATGTGTAAATAATCCTAATTGGGTTTCGCAGGAGCGGGTTTTCCTGAATCCGTGTTGATTGTCACTTAAAAAGTTAATATTGTCAAGGTGTCTCATTATTGAACTGACAATTATGTGCTCTAAGATTTTCACGCTCAGATATAATGGCTGTAGTAGAATATTCGGAAAAAAGATAAAATAAAGTACCTAGAGCTCGTGGTCATTTAATCATCAACGAGGTGAGCTTCACACTATTCTTCGAAGTGAATTTTATCCATAGATACCTCAGCGAACCGAATATTTCAAATCTGCGATTGATTATTATCTGGATTACAACTCAGTTGTGCCATCAAATAGGTGTGAACCAGAAAAGCTTCAAAGTCCTGTTTCCAATGCTAAATTCAATTTAATTCTACATAAAGCTTCGATAACATTTTTCGCTAGCAAAAAATATTCAATTTTTAATAATAACATTTTTCGAGTAACAAATGCGCATGCCCCATCAAGGAATCAGGCAAAAAAGAACGATTTGCCACGGAAGAGAATGAGGTATTTGAAAGCTTTCGTATTTGTCATTAAATAGCAGAGAATAATAAGGATTTGCTCAGGCAAGCACTAAAAAGAAAACCTTCAATGGTGAATGATTATTACCCGCTAAAAAGATTACTCACCTCCAATGCCAAAGCGACTTGCTTCATAACTTTATGCATTGCAAAACATTCACTATTCAATAATAATGAAGTTGCTAATACCTCATGAAGAGGAATTTAGTACTAGAATCTGTATCCAGAAGCGGACAATCTCTGCGCTAAAAAGCCCTCGAAGATTAAAGACCCCGATCTAAACTAAATCATATTCTAAAAGAAAAAATTGTAACTTCTTTCATTTCCAATATGAATCGATTCCACAAAGTTACGCCGGAAACCATTTAATCATATCCGCTTTCCGTTCACAGTTACCTAAATTTTAGATTCGAAAGTAGTAGTACACTGAATAACACGGTGGAGAAATAGAACCTGGAATGTGTTTACTTTACTTTCGACAGGTCGCTTTGAAATATACAATAAAGGCATGACATATTTCTTAAACTCACCGGTCACCGGTTCCACAGCATATACGAAGAAAGACCACTCACCTGTAAAGAAAATTTTCAAAATATTAATATTAATAGTTATCAAACCGGTCACGGTAGTGGTCACCTACTACTAAGCCCAACGTCGTGTGAAATTCACTCATAGGGTAATGGGGACTAGTCTTTGGCCGGTGGTTTGCCAGGTAGTTCTTTCAACCAAAATATCACACAGAGTGACATTTGGGTGCCCAGAGGCATGCACGGGAATCGAACTCGGGTCTCTACTACTCCAATTAGTAGTCCAACGCTCTACCCCTAGGACTACCGCGTCTCTAACATTAATACAATTCATAATAAAATTAAAAATTATAATTGAAACGCAAAGTTCTAAATTTCAGTCCTGAAGTTAAAATATACAGGTAAGTGAACCTTTAGCTGATTGACAATTTATTATTGTTTAAGGCAAAATGTGTTATTTAGAACATGTACGTATTTTCTTTATGTTTTCCAAGAGAGCATGCCACAACGACTTTTCTGCTGTTAGCTGGCAAGCGTCTTAAGGCTAAGCATTATCATAAAAGGTCAAATCACATGATGCAAAAACATACAACGGTTGTCTATTATTTCTTAGGTAATAATTATTTTGTGTTATATACAAACTTCTGAGGAAAATTTTGCACAAAATATATTATATGCAAAAGTATGGCTAAAGTGACGCCTTCATTCGGCCACTGTGAACCCGCACGCATGACCGGATAATTAGATAATGCATCTATGGCATACATGATACATGACTTTGAATTGGATACGAAATTTTTCTAGAAAATATTTGCAAAACTTTATTTCTAATAGAATCAGGAACAATAGCCAACAAATGCACGATTACATTTTTTTTTATTTACTAGGTGATAAAAAAATAATCCTTTCGAAAACGTACAGTCCCAAAAATAAAAAAGTCCTTTTCCATCGCACACGTAGCATATTTTGGGACAGACCCTGTATATTTTGAACTGCAAGTTTTCTGTCCTAAGGCTCCACACCAAGTACCATAAACGTAATGGCTCTACGTTCTTTTAGAAGGGGAAAGTAAAGTATTGAATGTTAATTGAAAACTATCTTAACCTTTGTATCATTTGTACTTTCCGAATGATGCTCGGGCATTTTTTATTATTTTAAGCATTGGGAGAAAAGGATATCGGATAGACAGTCGGGCTGCTATTAGCAAGACATTATGAGAGACATCCTACAGTTACAGCATAAGGGAGTCGATTAATAGGATTTATTTTCTTTTTTGTTCAATACCAAAAAAACTTGGTCGTGGAATAATATTTTTGACAATATAAAAAGCTATAAATTTTTTATTCATCTACATAGAATCAACCATAGTTTGTTGGAAACAATCCGATGTTTCGTTTGATAGGTAAAATTAGATCTCACCTAGTACAGAGCCCGATACAGCATGTGAAATTGGCGTCACCTAAAATCGAATCCAGGCCTTAAAGATAGTAGCCCAGCACTTCACTCGCTGGACCAACATCAACCTATATTTATATTTTATGATAGTATAAAGAAATAACTAAATTAACTAAAATAATGGAGTAGAATATTTTTAATTAAATTTCAAAAATGTGAATCATTCATATGGAAATTACGCGAGATTAAAATTAGCTCATGGATATTTCAATTTCATTGAATTAAAAAAAATACATTTCTACTTCATGTGAGACATTTTTTATAATGGATTAAAATAGTTGATATTGAGTTAGGGAATGGAACATAATTCTAATATTTGGCATATGTTGACCGGTTGATTGAAGAGGTGTACTGACCGGATTACATTCATTAGCAATTAAGTCGGCTTGTTTACCAGATTACTCTCGGGAGTAGAGGTTTCAGTGGTGGTCCAAAATATGGTTGGTAGGCTCACATCCAAGATCTGCATTTGGATTGAAATGTAAAATAATAACCCTTTAAGACACAATTCCCATACGCGGCCGTAATTTTCCCCGGACCCACAGACTCATCTCACTCCCCTTGATATTTGATGCCAAGGACAAAGCTATTATTTAATCTTATTCCCCTTTCACTATCAACTGGACAGTCTTTTCAGAAAATTGGAATGAAAATGATCTCACTTCAATTTTTAACTTAAGTTTAAAAATATAAGATATAATTACTTTAGCTAGAACATTTTTTATGGTTGTAAACACCTATCTTAGTTTGCCCGGGAAATACTCAAATTCCTAAACTAGCAGAGCCAACGGTGGAGACGAGAGTCGGTGCGTAGCTACTACATTACCTCAAACAGGATAGTCCCTTCCTAGAACCTTTTCTGGAGGCACCGGTGCTTCGTTTCCACAGAACTACGCCCGAGAGATAGAGGAGAGAGTGGGGGGCGGGGGGGGGGGGAGATGCCTCGCAGGGACGTTTCACACCCGTTCAGGGAGGAAAAGAAATTCGATTCCCAGACGAAGCGTCCTGGGCTACCCTTGAAAATTTCCATGGACCCGGCGAGGAGATTCGATTCTTCCGTGCGGAGTCATTTCGAGGGTGCCACCCGAAATACATACTAGTATCCTTCCCCTTCGCTTCTCCAGAGGGTGGCAGAGGTCCGCGCGGAGCGGACATTTCCACCGCGCTGACGAAATAAATCAAATCAACGCTTGAGGTGGCTCTGCCAGTCCAATAACCCCCAGATATTGCGAAACATCCACTCAAGCATATCTAAATATAGCTCTATCCATCTCCAATCTAAATAACACTTTCCGCGTTAGTTTACTCGTGATGTATCCTTCAAAAATAGTATGTTCCGTAGGGTGTCAAAAACTGGTATATTTAGAAAAAACAGAAAAAAAGGAAAAGTAGAGTGGATATTCTAGTTATTTTAAGATTAATATTTATTTAGCAGCTTATTGTGGTTTTTCGTTATGTATGAATTTATGGTATCCACCGTCCCTCGTTAGCTCGAGAGGTACATAAATTTGAGAACTCAATAGTTTTGAATTTCTCGTCACGAGGGGAAAATGGCGACTTAAATAATATGTTTGGCTATTGTTGAGTTTCTCAGTTTCAAATTAATGATACATTGTTTATTGACTGCAAAAAATGGCGTTTATATCTCAAAATATAGCAAAAAGTAAGTTCCTGGAAATATTTTGTAACATAATATAATCTGGCATCGACCCTAAACAGCAATTATTATCTCCTTATTCTCGGATATTAGTTTCCTAGCTAACGATAGTCAAGTTTCACAGTAGAATCAAAAAATAAATGTATACGCCCACACTAAATATTCATGATATCCCTATTTTGACTTGGTGAAAGAACTTGTACGTTCTGATGGCCCCGAAGGCTGTGCTGGCGGGACCAATGATATTTGCTCCTGGTAGGGTCACCCATAGAAGGTAGGAGACAGACAAAAGATGGTCTACGCAGCGCCTGTTCGTCAGTGAAGCGGTTGCAAAGTTGTCTGACTCCAGTGGGGTGGCCATTGAGTGATGACGTCGCGTTAAAAACACCATTGAGAAAGGCCATGGGAAACGACCTCAATTATTATTCCCAATAAATGGTGATGAATATAACCTAAAATGAAATTTAGCAACTATGGAACCTCACGCGTCCTCACACAACCGTTCGACAAGTAACAGAAAAGAAAAAGTAGAATTACGAAATTAAGGAATATGGAAGAGCACAGTTGGAGAACAGTTGCGTGATAGAGGATTATTAGTAAAAATAAAAGTAAACCTCGTCAATTTAATGATAATCCAGGTACAAGCGTTGACAAGAAATTATAGACAGGAACGAGTAGATAAGGTGTACGATATGTTAATTGAACTGATTGCGAATGTACTTTTAAAAAAAACACTTGAAGGGGTAATGCGGGATTGGAATGAAGTGGTAGAAGAAGGGAACAGGAGAAATAGGTTAATCATAAGTAAAGTATGGCTTTACACTCAGAGTGGATATAGTTAGACATGAGAAATGCAGAGATATACGGGGATATGTTAGTGAGACTTTACTGTGATAAGACATAGTTTTTGGAATGATGTGATCATTTTTAGTTTACCAGGGGTAGTTGAGTGTTCGCAAAACGCATTGTTAAATTTCACAGATTAAGAAAAAGAAGCAGTGTCAGAAATCAAAGGTGGTAGACACTCAGGGTGAAAATTAAGGAGTAACAGAAGACAGTTGATAAAACTTTGGGGAATGATAGGATACGGATGTATGAGAGTACCGATGTATGATGTACGGATGTATGGATGGGGATATTTCAAGCCAGGGATAACAAAATTTTCAAGAAAACAAGTCGAACGATCAATAAATAAAGGATGGAATAAATTATTTAGCAGATGAATGATTAGGACGGAGTTTACACCACTCAATTTCCTCCCTCGTTTTCTTTGCGTTAGTTCTTATCCTTAAGAGGGAAAGAAGCCATAATACAAATCAATAGATCAATACGTTTGATGCAACCAGCAGGGAAAGAGGTACTTTTAATCATCAATTCCAGGATGGGAGAAAGACGAATGATTACTCCGAGGATGATAAATTTGGGTTTGGATGGAGAAGAGGCATGCATGCTTTGCTTATCATCATGGTTCTTGGAGCGTGATGATACTGTAGAAATCTGTAATGAGGTCACTTATGGATAGAAACAATGAGTACAGGCAGAATTCATTTGTTTCTTACATTTCAAGAAGCCGTTTTATAGAGTGAATTTGGCACAATTAGTATATGTTTAAAGGAGAAAATAGGAGTACATTCGAGGAATAGGAAACATTCGCAACCTGTGCATGACTAAGACGGCTCAGGTGCGTGTGGCAGAGGCAGAGTTGGAATGGGAATATTGAGTCAGAGGGGTTAGATGGTCATTATCAACTGTACTCTTCAATGTATAGTTGGTGGAAATGGTTAAAGAGGCATGGCAAGAATTAGAAATAGGAATAAAAGTCGGATGAGAATTCATAAAATCAGTAAGGTTTGCTAAATAAGCTTTAGTTTGTCAGTCAGCTTAGGGGTTGTACGCATACTGAGTACATTGGAAAATCAGTGTAAATGAATTGTATGATAATCAATGAAAACATGACAATGGTTATGTGGTTTTAGAGAACCAAGTGAAACTAAATAAACCCTTGAAATGAGTTTACAACTGGCAAAGGTGGAATAGTTGACCTACACCTATCTCGGCAATGTTCGGGACAAAAATGTTCAAAGTAGCTTGGGCATAGGTAGAAGAATTACGTAAGGAAAATAAACATTCATAAAAAGAAGGGACCTGTTGAAAGAAACTTTGGTTATAGCTTTAAGAAAAGGTTCATCAATAGCTTGATATGGAGATTGATGTCGTGTGTTGAGGAAACGGTCGCTGAAGCTGGGTGACTAGGTAGATTGAAGACTTTTACTGGAGGATGCGGAGCAGGTGTAAAAAGTTGGAATGAGCAGTAACGAAAAGAAAGTAGGCATGGTGGGGAGGTGAGAGGGAGGCTGGAAAAAAACCGAAGCTGGCAGGAACAGTGTGTGCAGAACGTTTTCTTTGTCGATGGAATGTTGAAGATTGTGTGATGGGGGACCATTATAAGACAGGTGAAGTAAGGGAAGGGAAAAGATATGTATGTTGGACGAAACGGAGGGACAAAGGAAGTATTTGAAATTGTGAAACAGTGCAATGTGAGCAAGGGTTTTGAGTTGTTTCTAATTAAAAGGTAGCAAAAAAAGTAGCAATACTCATTCTGTGTCCTTCAAAAACCTACCTTAAAAGTTAAGACTGCTAAATAATATTACCATTCCTTGAAATTAAATATAAATTAAGTGGTGAACGAAGACGAATATTGCTCCCTTCCTGATACTTTACAAATAATAGTTTATGTGTTATTTGGCTGGTCCACGGATCGTTCTGTAAATCCTAAATCTTAAGCACGTTTACCTAGGAGGAAACCAGTGCAACAAATATGAAGCAATTCCACCATTAGCGAGCACATCATCATTTAATCAAAACATTGTTAAGAGCGAAAAATGCGGCCAACTTGGGTGAAAAAAATTATAGGAAGTCTAAGTCGTAATGGGACGTAATAGGAAGGGAAGTGTGGAATTACATTAGAAGAACTTACTACTAATATCATTCCACAGATCAATCAATCTTTTATGTTAAAAATACCAATTTTTATTTAATTTCGGAGACATTTTTATTTTTATATTAGGGCTGCTGCCTATCCGCCCTCCGTCACTCTATTAAATTTGTGTTCTCTATTCCAAGAAAGACAATGTTTGAATATTTAACCGCCCACTCCAACTCATTCCATTGTACTAACGTGTATGCAAAGAGAGTTCAATAGAGATTTTAGTTTTGAAAAGAATGCTATGATTCCATCGTTTCACTCTTTCTTTGTTATGACAAGTTATTGATTTTCTGCTTTCCTGCTACATTTAAAAAATTTAGGAAGCCGCTATTGTTTATTTTGTTCGTGATGACAGGAAATCTTTACCTTAGGGCACGATTTATTACCGCAACAAGCAAGGTCGCTAAAGGGGTCCAAAGTACTAATTATGAAATGTGAGAATCCTACTATGAGTATAATGACTTACACGGGCATTGAGTTAAACCTCCCCTTTCAATAATCTTCTCAGCCCTTCAAAGATTTCCCGCATTAATCGCTTCCAATAGCTGTATCAATTAATTCATCCTCACTCTTACCACGTAATCATTCTCTGCCATCGTTCCTTCCCTCAAAGGTTTTAGATCTCCGTATCTTTTCCAAGGGGTTATCCATGCTTTGCATTGTAATCCTTATTGGATTTTCGTCTCCTTGAGGAGAGACGAGACGGATAAAGGATGTCAAAACGCATGATGCCTTCTTCAAAGTTATGACAATTATTGCTTCGAAATCGTGATAAGAATAATGTATCGCATGCATGCACTCAGGATAAATAAAAAGTTTTTGTTCATAAATGTATCAAGACGTAGGAAAAGGGTTGCTTTCAATTGTTTTAGTCGGATGTAACGGTGAGTAGTATGCTCTTTAGCATGGAATTAATTTCATGTTCGCTCTATCTATATCCACAATATTAAATGCATTTGAGTAATGATTTTTATCATGAAAGAAATCTTCACTACCTTAGTATTAAGCCTTTCTGCAGCATTTTATTTAACATTTTCAGTATTTTAGTTATTCCTAATTATAGAAATCTATGCGTGAAAAACTCCGAAAAAATGCATCTTCTAGCACAATAAACACGAACGAGAGCGCAAAAACCTCCCCAGAATAATATTGTGCTCATATATTTCCAGTTATAAGGGCAATAAGGTTTCATTCCTCCCTCTTTGCGCGGAATATCTTTCAAATATTTTATTTAAAATTTTATCAATCGTATCAGCCCCAATAGTCTTTTTTCTTCTCGCTTATCTTTCATTCAAGTTTTGACCCTCTACAGGGCTCACGGTTCTCTTTCTATGTCCAGCAAAAATCTCATTCCAAATTTCGGTAATAATGAATATTTATTCCTATGCAAGAAATTATTGAGTGATTTTAGTCTTTATTGATGTGACCATTCTTATGGTGTTCTGCCATAGCAAGGTTATACATGTTATTATGTCAATTTTATGATACATAGCTGTCACACAATCAGGTGCTAATGCTTTATGAATTAAAATTGAATTGAAGTTTAAAATAAAGAACTGTTTAAGAGATCTGGTGGCTCACCCAAGGCTTGGACTAAAGAAGAATCTAAATGATCTGTTAGGGAATAGATGCTCATTGTGGTCCGAGATATTGAGAGTCTACATGAAAAATGAAATTAAGAGGATCCATAAAAATAAAAATTGTGCATGTGAGTGCCCAGAGAAAGCATAGGGATGACGTGAATGGCAGGAAACAGGAACTGGTATAGAGAGACAGCCTAAATAGTACGTTCACTTATAGTGCAGAGTGAAAAGTGAAATAGACATGACATATGAACTCAAGAATCAGAAAATGGGAATGAAAATTGGCAATTTAAGAAAGAATTCTTTCTCTTACAAACATAAAAGAACTAATAATGGTACGTGGTACTAGGCAAAACATTGAAAAGCTGCCGATTAAAATTCACGTGTGGAGTTTTGTTTCATAAAACTTTCAGACTTATCTGACAGAAAAAGCGAAGAAGGATAAGAACCAATAGAAATTTCATTGACTGGACTACAAATCCCTAAGCCTCCACATGCTTTCTAAATCAATCACTCGCACGTCCAACACACCCAATCTTTGTCTCCCTCTGCCCCGATAGCCAACGTTCGACCCTCTCCATCTCGCTCTTGAATCAGCCTCCGCCTCTAAATAACGCCGACATTCACGTTACCGGCCTTCGAATTTTTCCAAACAACCGCCTCTCTTCTCGTTCGTACCTACACCGCCTTTCACTTCTTAGCTCATCTTCATTCCCGTCCAATTTATTCTCTCCATTTTCCTCTACACCCGCGTCTCGAAAGCCTTCAATCATCATCGCTCATCCTCCTTTATCAAGGGGCGCCAAAAGAAAGAAGATTAAAATACGCTGCTCACCCACGAGGGACGGGGTGGGATCGAACGAGATGGCCTTGGGGGCCCTCGGAGCACGAGTGCTCACACGCTAGCTAACATGCGCTTCACACGTGTGAGCCCCCCGCCCACGCCACGCCATATTCATAGAGAATCACCCTAGGGGGTGGGGGGCCGTCATCGAAGGGACTTCTATCCGCCGGATCACGTCGCAGGCGGCTTTTGTTTCTTCCTTGATTTTCAGCGTCCCAAACCATCGTACCTTACCCGCATCCTCTCTCTTCCCCGGCGCACCTCCCTCGTGCATTCTCTTCGGGTTTAGTATGGGAGCGTCGCAGCTTAAAAAAAAAAGAACAAAGGGGAAAAACCGTCAACGGATGATTAAGACGCGGGTGTTTGCTCCGCACACGCCCTCCCTCCCTCCCGGGATGATTCCGCGATTCGGATGATTGCGATTGGGATTTTTCGGAGTTTCTGGTGAAGGATTTGCAGCGACCCACCCACCGCCTCTGTTCCCCCTATGCCTCCCTCCACCCCTCGAGGATGAGGGGCCCTTGATGGGCTTGGGGGCATAAGGAGTGAGAAGGGGGAGCGGGATGATATGAAGGTGGTTGGGTCTTCAAAACTCCCTATCCGGCGAGATATTGCAACTGGAAACTATTTTTAAACACAAAGTGGACGCTGAATGTGTTGGCAACAATAGTATATGGGGCTAAATTTTGTTGAAAAGCATGGTTTTTAATAGCAATATTAATTCAATCTAAGAGTTCCGCAGTACAAACAGCGTACACTTAGGCCGGGATTTGAAGCTGTATTCCAAGATTTATGGAAGCGCGATATTCAAACATACCTCTAAACTTCCAATTTCGATGAGTATTGTTACGTGAAAGTGTCGAAGAATTGATTTCCTGATGTAATTGAACGATATCGACAAAATTTTGCAAGCAGTCGCCTGATACCGAAGGGTACTGAGCGTTGTATGATATCACATATCGTATAGAATCGCCTATCGAATAGCAACGTAAAGCGATATATCAAATTGCCGGAACCTCAATATCGCAAACGATGAATCGCGAAATCGTACAGAGATTGACATGACCTTCAAGTATTCGCGCGGAAGTCAAGGGTTCGTCCCCGGTCTGGGAAAACGATTTATCAATGTGTAATCCTCGCGTTTAAATGCACGCAAGCGGGTGGCTTCTCTGAAGTTATTATAATGGTATTCCAAACATTTTATTGTTAAAAATAGTGCATTAACGTCATCTTCAAGACATGTTATCCGAGATATAGCGAATGACGTAATATCACGGTGTTATTAGGAAGCGTTTTTAAGTGTAGGGAGAATATCGTTGGGGAAAACAAGAGTATTTTTCCTAATTGCTTAAAATAAGTAACTAATGCACATTTATATTTTTATTTGGGAAATATGAACCATAGGGAGATAGGTGACATGCGCATAGATGGTGAAGGGAGGGACGGAATGTGATTTTGGTTGGCGGGAACAAATTCATCCGGCGTGGGATATGTGGAGCGGCGATTGAAATGCTGATTGGGTTGGGGAAGGGGGATTCTCATTCCCCCCAATCCCGACTACCCCCCCCCCCCTCCGGGATCCATCGCTTCCTTTTAATTTCGACGTTCGTCACCACCATCGGGGATGAATCCCTCAAACCGAGGCATCAAGCCTTCGAAATCTCACAATACTCCTCGCCAAGTATTCGCAAATACGTCGGATTGGAAGATATCCGCCACATGGGTGGTGTTCCCTCGCAGAACCCGTTCCCGACGTCATCATAGTCATCATAACAGCGCTGTATTGGTTTCTGATCCCTCCTCCAACACCCGCAGGGAGTAATTGGAGAAAAAATCACCTGAAAACCTAATCAATAGTTATTATCATTAGCTGACGAAGTAGTTATGATTTTCCATGAAAATTAATTCTCTTTAATTTGAATATACAAGTAAAATTGTTGATGAACATGGGAGTTTTCAAGAATTTGTTCTCAAAAAACGCAAGGCCCGAAATGTGCAACTCTGGGGTTTCCCATAGGTATGCATAATAGGTAGCCCTATCAACGGTGAGTTTTTGACGATCCTTAATTACGTATTACATATTACCTGAACCCTATCGTGTTTTTTCCTTCGCGAGGGTGGATTCCTTTAAATACTTGGGTGTAACAATTACTAACGATCTGTCCTGTGGAAAGCACATACAGTAAATATGCAGTCATACTAATAAAAAATTGGGATTTGTAAAAAGAGTGCTGGGTAAATGTGACGAAAAAGTGAAGGAGCGATGTTTTCTTACCCTAGTCAGGCCCCACCTAGAGTATGCTGCCAGTATATGAGATTTCCAAGAGATAAATTTGATTTCGGTATTGGATCGAGTTCAGCGGCGGGGGACTAGATTTGTCAAAAACTGTTATCACCAATGCAGTAGCGTAACTACTTTGCTGAAAATTTAGGCTGAGATTCCCTTACACAGCGGCGTTTAAAATATAGATTAAACTTACTAAAAACATTTAAATATGGGTCCTTTTCCGATGACATCAAGAACATAATACGAACCCCAACGTATTACGGGCGGAGGGATCACGAATATAAGATTAGAGAGATTAACTGCAAGACTGACAGGTTTAAAATGTTAATTTTTCCAAGAACAATAAGAGACTAGAATGCTTGTAATCGAAATCCCCCAGGAGCCGGTTCGACACAATGAGTATTAACCTACAAGGTAGCGACTGCGCATGGTTATACAATTATATTTATATATTTTTTTTCAGGTTCCCCTCACCTTTCTCCATCCATTTGAAAAACCCCAACTCCCTCATCCCTTACCCTTTCCTCCTGGTGCTGCACCCCCTGCCACACACCTTTTTGGTGGCTTGCAGGGTATTGATGTAGATGTAGATGCTTGTAGGTTATTGATGTAGATGTAGATGCTTGCAGGGTATTGATGTAGATGTAGATTCGAACTTCCCCCTCACGCACACGACCGCGCCTTTTATTCCGTCGTTCCCTCCTTAGGTGTGGAGAGAGGGAGAGAGATGGCTGGTTGGGATTTTTTGGCGTTTTAATTGGCTTTCCACAGTTCTCTCAATCTGTAGATTGGCTGAATTTCAACTCCCTCCCTCTAGTTTCTCCAGCATCCTGGTCGTTTCCATATCTGCCATCACCTCCATCATCTTGTTTCCTCAAATGTAAAGTGACAGGAGGCGCCCTTTACTGCATCGAAAGATCGTAGTCACCAATTCCTATTGACCGTGACACTCCACCAGCTCCCGACTTCCGATGCCGCACCGCAAATTTCACGGACTTCACACATTGTTTCTTCAATCTGAAGATAAATTGACTGCAGTCGTGCTTCTCCAATCCTCAGTCCCCCGAACCTATTTGTTCTTGCATTTTTATTTTGTTTTTCCTACGGTATTTGCTTGTCACTCTAAATTTTAAGGCCTTTCCTTCTATTTCCCTATATAGTTCGACACCCACGTATTCATTGTTTAACATCGTATCTACTTTCTATTTTACATATTCTCTTTCAATTCTACAATACCATCTGTCAGCCATCGCTAGAATGTGTGGCATGGGTAGTTACACACCAGACAGGCAACGTCAAAAATTAGGTTTTTCTGAATTTTTCGTCACTCTATATTTATGTAAGATAATGCAAATAAGGAATAAACCACTTCTAGAGAGGAGCTATAGGTAACCATAAGGGCAATAACTAAATGTAGATGAGATAAAAACATCGCATTAGGCTAGTACGAGCGATAAAATAAAGACTCTTCCACCGCAGCGCAGTCGGATCTGGTTATTTTTATCCGAAATCGTTCAGGGAAAAATAACGTCTTAAATCTGTCTGTTCTACAGTTAAATGCTCTATGTTAATTGCCTTGATCTCTTCTGCCGAACCCACGAACTACATTGCTAATGAGATTTCCTACCGATTTACGCAATAGATTTAATCTGTAATGTAACCTAGATTTATTGAATGATTCCATTTAGTTCCTCTGATAATTTAGATACATCAATCAGTTTGTCATCACAGCATTTTGCAAAGTTAACTTCACTAGATTTTCTAATGATGCTTGAATAGCGAAAGATAACATTGCTCAGGTAGCTCTCAATGATTCTCGTTCTTTGGTTCAGTACTGTGCTCCATTTTGCTCTCTTTCCTTCATCTACTGTTCCGCATGCTTCCGCGTTTCACCCTTTATCAGACCATTTGATCTTCAGTCCCCCACCAACCTCAGCTGCAAGTTTTCAGGAGTTTTATTCCTCTTTGGTTTGCTTTCCAGAATGCCAATGTTCCTCATTCATGAGCACCACACTCAGCAAGAATGTTTTTATGGGCTGTTTCCTTGCATGCAATCGTGTCTTCTCTCATCACAATAGTTGCTCTCTTCTTAGTAACAGTCTTGTTAGCTTCATCTCTCCTGCGTTTTATGACCATGTCCCCCCTGCTTCCATTGTTCTGCCTCGAAAGAGAACAGCATCCGCACTCATCTCTAATCTCACAATTGCACCGCAAAGCCGAGCACTGACGCACGCACCACTCTGGAGTATGTACATCTGCTTCCCCGCCAATCTCCCATACTCTCTCCTACCTGTTTCCTCCTCGGGAATCACTCGGCGATGAGTAATTAGCGACAGTAAGCTTCTTGGATGAAACGAGAAAATCACATACCTGAGAATTGGGGACTCTCTCTTCTATCTCGTCGAGTCTTTTTGCTGAGAATAAAATTTCTCGTCCCGAATATACCCGACAAGACGTCATGCAATTCCAGGAAGTAAAAGACAAAATACGTAGTTGGGCGATACAGGATTAATTTTGCGACGCCAAGAATGTGTTTGTCATGCGATAACCCATAAATTTGCCTTTCTAAACGAAGCTTCACCACAATAATTCCTCTAGCGTAAATTTTGCTGGCGCATAATATCGTTATGTATCAAATTCATCAAGGTGACCCACTTATTGAAGAAAGAATTCGTATCACAATGTTTTCCATTTATTTAGCCAATATAATTTCTTTCCGCTGCTCTTCGAGCAAGTATGCCCGTCTGCCTTCCTGATGCTCACAGGGAATATCTCTTACTTTCTCTTTACAACTTTCGAACATTCCCATAGCATTTGGTATGCTACTACAATTCATTATTTCCAGCTTATTTGGATCCTACCCAGCAACTTCATCTATTTTTTACGTCATAACGCGCCGTTTTGTACTCCCATATTTCTTTCTAATAATTTTCTATATAATTTTTCAAACCGCATCTCAAAAGTCTCCACTAATTCTAATAACCCTACCCTAAAGACAAGTCTTACATGGCTTTTTACTTTGTGTAATTTAATGTGATGAAGGACTGGTACGACCCGATGAAACTGGCAGGTTTTTATGCGAAGGCAAAAATCATTACTCCTGGTAGTGCCACACATCGCAGTTAGATCGAAGTCAAGGAGCTAGACGGAAGGCAGCCAACGCATAACCCCTTCCTTACGAGTCATACCAAATATTTTTCCAACACTTGAGACGCAGTAGAAAGACCGCAACGAGGCATCTTTAGATATATGGTCTCTCTTTTGATGCACTGCTTTAGGAAAACACGTTTAAGGAGAATAGGAAATACATAAACTTCGCCAAACATTGAGAGTAGTAGAGGGAGTATAATAAGACTTGGCAAACTTTAGTGTTAGCGTATGTTGACGATGTATGAACGACGATGCATGTTTAAGTAGTATAAAAGAAGTTAAGTCCTCTTCTCACCAATAAAGCATTCTTTATCGAAATTGAAGATTTAAACTGATTAAAGTCGAAGGACAGGGAATTAATGCTCTAGCGGATGTAGATGGAAGAATGGTATTCTAGAAAATCAGTTTAGGAATGAGGAACAGGTCTCCAGTTAGAGAAGCAATGCCTACGAACAAAAGGAAAAAATGCATAAGCAAATATTTCACATCAATGAAATTTCACAAATTAATACATGCATATTCATGAGAAGTATTTCGTGGAAGCCTACATTAAAATTTATAGAAAGCATTACTTAATTAAATCATAAACCAACAGAAACTGAGGTATTTTACGTAGGTAAAGTAATATCTATGATTTAATTCTAATCTGACATTAGATTTGCAAATTGGTACAAACGAAACACCATACAAAACGAAGTTTGAGGCGTGCAAATACTGACATTCATTTACTTGAAAACTTCGTACAATCTTCTCCAAATTTATAACATATCTCAAATGGAAAGGACATACCAGGGCCCGGGACATTTCAAAAGGTATGATTCCAAACAATCATCATATACGTTCTTGGCACGATATGTCAATGACGCGCGACACATTCATCAATTATAGAATGCGCACGCGCTGAATTTGCTTTTCCTATTCAATTCAAATCTCCACAAACCTTTGCAAACGCACCCCTGCATATTAGGTTAGCCTGGAGGCTCTAAGCAAATAAATCGACGCCGGGTCTAAAAATTAAAAGCCGCTTGATGAAGTTTACACGGCATTGATTCGCTTGGCGAGCGCCATAAAGTCTCGTGGTCGAAATCATCACGTATGCAATTACTTTGGCATTTCCCCGCGAGGGGCGAGCCGTCCTGAATAGGGAGCCTAACAAATGCATTCTCATTCCTCGGGTTTGTGGGTGTAGGTGTGCGTGCATGCGAGAGCGCCGGCGACCCCTTCCCTCATCCCTATTCCTCCCATCCTCCACACCCCCGCCCCTCCATTCACGGCGCCCCTCGATCCTCATTCCCGCTTCCGCTCCACCACCGACGGCTTTGCGGATTCTCCAGAGGAAAAAGAAATATCCTGCACGTTTTAGCAGCGAAGAATTCCTGATTGCATTCGTCTCGGCCGCAGGTGAACGGCCCAGAACTCGGAAGGGGTGGAGGCCAGAGGCTTTGTCTCCCCGAGGTTATAATCGCCGGCGTCCGAATGCTTATGAAATTCTTAGGGAAACGTATTATTATTCCATCTGCATTCGTGGACTCCACCTCCAAGTCCTCGGCAAGCATCGGGTTCAGCTACTGTGATAGACACCAGAGACTCCAGAGGGAAGTTGTGCCGCGATGGACATCTGCCACCGCGGCCGGATACCGCACCATCGGGGTGCCCGGAGTAACCATTGTGGACCATTGGAGCCTTCCGCTTATCTGCTGCCTGTGCACCCAGAGATGCACTTTAGTCTTTCTACGAGGGAATCTTGCCCCTTCACCGAGACCGCATGTGATTTGAGCTATTAACTTGAGTAAATAGTTCTCAATGCCGATCAGCGCGTTTCGTTAAAAAATCTTAGGATACAGCCAAAGCGTCACAGAAATGCTTCTTGAGTTTGTTTGGGAATCATTAGAAGAAATATGACTCAATGCTAGGTTGAACTTACTAAATGAATCAACATTCGCATGTTTTAGCTACGAGGTCTTGCAAGTTATTCGCACTCCAATTTACATTGGTCTCTTGGATCATGGATATAAAATTCAGACAATAGATTCCAAAACTACCAGACTCTAGGACTGTTTTTTCCTGCAGGCAATGCGGGATAGTCACAGTAGGTATAGAGATAGCAAAAATTTCACTTGCCAACCACAGAGTCTAGGAAATAATAATTTCTACTAAAATCCATTAACTCGCACTCACCTTGCATGATTTGTTGTCAAAAACTTCCCGCAAGACCGCATTAGAATGCAATTAAATAATGTGGTAAACATTGCAGCATTCCTTACCCAGATTTGTTTGTTTTCAAGCCTCTCCTTCCATCCCTTGACTCTTTCTGTGAGGAGCACGCCTCCGCTGTCTGCCTGCTGCAGTATGTCACATTTCCTACCAGTATCTTTGGGGGCTGAGTCTAAACGCTGTATGTCCCTGTGGAAGTAAGGTTTCCCCTTCATTCTTTTCAATTCTAATTTCCACTTTATTGAATATATTTTTACTGAACTTGTATAACAATGTTTATATTGGCTGATGTTATAAAGATTTGCATAAGTATGGATTGAGGAGGTTTTCGCGTCGTTTACGCCTCTGTGGGTGTGCGTTTACATGATGTGTTGGTTTTGCGTGCGGTTAAATTTTTCTTTTACGGGTGGTGACCTAATACCCCTCGCCACACGACGCCCTTGCGGCGGCTTACGGGGTATCATGTACATATAAATGTGCAAGTAGATTAGCGAAGTAAACGGGTACACCTTTTACAGCTCGTACCGAATTTCTCCGTTCTTCCGTCTCCTTTGTACGATATCCATAATCATTTCAAATGAAGCTTAGAACCCGACAAGGGAAATGCAGTGTACGAAAAGGAGGGGGACAGAAATATTACGATATCATGCTATCTATAAATCTAAATTTAGTGGTGATTCCCATCACAAAGCCTAGGGTTCGAACCCCAGATGTTATTTCCTCAAGGATTCTATAAGGCGCTATGTGGAGAGGAATTACATTTTTGCAAGCTATCCGTCGTATGAGGCACTGAATTTAGAACCCCTTGGCGCCTATTTTTTAGATATTTGGCTAATCAATATGCTAATTCCTAACCACCCTGTCTCCATTTCCTGAATGTCCTTCTCCTACAATATTACCCTTCTAATCCCTAATGGCGAAATTGCCCTTATCTGTTGATCGCATCCGCTCATTACTACAAATACGGCTCATTAGGAGGTACCTATGTATAATTAATTTGGTTCCACCAATCGCAAACTGAGAAATGCTTTGTGGAACGACAGTTATTTAACGTTAAAAAATAATTTAATGCAAAATATAATTCCTAATTTAAACAACGCTAAGAAAGGCTGTCTTAAATTGGTATGGGTGCATCGAGGGAACATCTGCGCGGAAGGGTCATTAATCTGTGAACGAACCTCTAAGCACTGTTATAAACTTGAGGCGAGAGTTCTTCATGCATCAATTTTTAACGTGAGAAAGTCGATTGAACACATACGAGTGCAGGAATTCCAAGCTGAATCTGAAATGGACTGAATTATTAATATTCAACATTAAAGACGAAGATGGACTGAATTATTAACATTCAACATTAGAAGAAGATCGCGACAGACACTTGGAGGAAATGGACTTGGCAGGGCAACCTGATATGACAGCGACCTTATATCCTAAAAGGAAAATCTCAACAAATACTGTGAAACCAATAAAAAACTCTAACAATTACACGGAAAAGAATATTTTTACAATAGTGTAAGGCAGGGGTGAGTGGGAAAGAAGTGCGCTCATTATTATCTATGTCTACGAGGAGGAAATGGTTAAAGAGGATGAGAAGAACTGGAAACACACATGAAATTCTGTGGGGATATCATAAAATCCGTAAGATTTACGGTAGATCAAGATTTAGTTTGTCGTTTAGCCAAGGGGTTGCAAAAATTAATCATCAAGTTTTAAGTGAGTCAGATTGGCATAAGATGCGATACATTTTTATAAAACCAAGGTTATGCAGTTTTCGAGAAAGTATAAAGCTAAATTAAATATTTAATTTCAGAATTAGGAAATTGGAGGAGGTAGAACAGTTTATATATCAAGGAAGTATTTTGATGTGAAATGGCCAAATTAGTAGGGCTGCACGTAAAGGAATTACATTAGGCGAAGAAGCTTTCACAAGGAGCAGGAGATTGTTGACAGGAGCGTTGACTAGGGATCACAAGGAACGACCGTATGGCCGTATAAACAAAATCATAGTCATAGATTGGAGGCTATTAAAATGTGGGTCTAAAAGAGAATGAAAAGGCGAAGTAAATAGTGAGGAAAACAAATATGGAAGTGCCGGGCATATTTGGCAAGGCGAGAGAACTCTTGGTCGATATCTATAGGAGAAATATTCAAATATCCAAATATCCGAATCATAATTAGTCTGGTGTGTATAGACCCCCTGCCGGGCCCACGCGCTCTTGCGGTGGAGTGTGGGGTATTAAAGAAATGATAGATAGATAGAGATCTTTATTTGGGCGAAATTGAGACCAAATAGTCCCTTCTTCCATTTAACCCATCGTCGTATACATATTATATTAGGCATTAAACTTATAGTTACATTCATATGTACACATAAATACATATGACAGACATTAATTCATTTAGCACAGATTTGCACATCTGAAAGAAAAAAGTATATATATATATATATATATATATATATATATATATATATATATATATATATATATATATATATATATATATAAATAAAATATCTTCGAAATGGAACGCTCTTCGGCGACACACAAATATATAAAAACACAGATGTAGATTTTTAGAATATAGAGACACAAAGAAAGGACACTCACAATTTGTTATTTAATGAAATGAAATATCAAATAAAATGTTATGAAATAACAAATTGTGAGTGTCCTTTCTTTGTGTCTCTATATTCTAAAAATCTACATCTGTGTTTTTATATATTTGTATATATATAAATATAAATATATATATAAATATAAATATAAATATATATATATATATATATATATATATATATATATATATATATACTTTTATATATTTATATATATATAAATACACACACACACATACCAACACATATACATACTACATATCCACACACTCATACATATACACATACACACATAAACATACATACATGCATGCATACACTTACAAAAATACATACAGGTTCGTCCGGAAAATAAGTGTACTGATTTTTTCCCGCCGCTCCAGGCGCGCCCCGCACCGCTATGACGGGCTGCGATTGGAGGGGGGTATGTTGGCAAGCGACGCTGAAAAAGGCAGTCGGCTCTGAGCTGTGGTGTAGTGAGGAGCTCTGTTAGCGCGAACCTCCACGCTCGACCCACGTCACGGAACGCGATGCCGAAGTTTTTGGAGCAGCGTTATTCCATCAAATTTGCGGTAAAGCTTGGGAAATCGTCTACCGAAACTGTCGGTATTATTAACCAGGCTTACGGGGAGTCAGCCATGTCCAGAAACATGATCTTTCGGTGGCACAAGATGTTCGTGGAGGGCAGAGAAGAGGTCGACAACGAACGTGATAGCAGAGCAGTGTAATGTGCCAAAAACAATAGTGCACGAGATTATTAGGCACCAATTACAGATGCGAAAAATTTGCGCAAAGTTGGTGCCGAAAGTGCTCAGTGATGATCAAAGACTCAATCGTTTGGAAATCGCGACACAACTTGCGGATCACTGCAAAAATGATCCATATTTTTTAGAGAACGTTGTTTCGGGTGACGAGACGTGGATCTTTGAGTACGACCCGGAGTCGAAGAGACAAAGTGCGGAGTGGCACACCCCATCATCAACCCGTCAAAAGAAAGCTCGCATGAGCAAATCTCGGATCAAGGCGATGCTCATTGTCTTTTTTGACAAAAGGGGAGTCGTCCACTACGAATTTGTACCTGAACGACAAACTGTAAATGCTGCATTTTACGTCCAAGTGCTCGACAGGCTTCGAAAACGAGTCGCCCGTGTCCGGCCAGCGATCAAAAACATCTGGCCGCTGCATCACGACAATGCGCCGTCTCACACCGCGCTTGTCGTGGCGGACTTCTTGGCCAAGCACGGCGTGGCAACGCTGCCGCACCCGCCCTACAGCCCGGACTTGGCACCACAGGACTTCTTTCTGTTCCCGAAGATAAAGAGGAGTTTGAAAGGAACGCGATACGGGACTTTGGACGCCGTCAAAGAGGCCGTGACGACGTGTCTTCGAGAGGTTCCCGATGATGCCTTCGCGGGAGCATTCCAGGAATGGGAACGCCGCTGGAACAAGTGTATCGACTCACAAGGGTCCTATTTTGAGGAATATTAGCTTAATATATGTAAAAGTGTAATACATTTTTTTTCCTGAGCTCAGTACACTTATTTTCCGGACGAACCCTGTACATAATTACGCACATATACACCCATACATACATACATATACAAAAATAAATTAAGAATACTTCTACATATAAAATACTCAAATATATCATATAGAATACTCAAATTAAATGACAGTGAAGATAGAATACAATAAAATGAGGAAAGTCGAAGCAAAGAATGAGGTTTGTGGGAAAAGCTGGGGAGAGCGTGGCATTGCCCAACTAGTAAAAACCCAAATGAGGCAGGAAAGATGGACACTGAGAGTTTTAAATCACCCATAGAATTTTGAAGATTTGTGATAGAGGGGATAACGTTAAGATATCAAGGAAGGAACAGGGATAGGATAGGGATGTTGGCTGGAATGACGGGAGGATGAAAGTACGTGGAGATGAAGACGGATTTGCTGCAGAGTAGGATGTCGGGATGAGTTTTGTAAAGAGAGGCAAAAAAAAAGTCTGTGCCAATCAAAAACGCAAATTAAACGGTATGCTACTAAATAAAAAAAATATTTCCCCTACTTCCTAATATTGAGATATTTTTAGCGAAAAGAAGTAGCTATATTAAATTCATTCTAAAAGAAATTAATCGTAGCCTTCGATCCTTTCTTTTCCGTCAGATTGTGATTCATTAGTTGTCGTTATAGTTGAAGTATACGTGTGTATTCCATATTTTTATCTTGGTGAATTGATTCCTTAATTTCACGATTATTATTTTGCCATACATTTTATTCCATTCGAAATATCTTATTTTCTCTTCTGCAGCTGTCATCTATTTTCATTGATTTTGATCCTATTTTTTAGGGAGAAATGTTTCTTCTAACATTTTCAAATACATACGTCATGCATTTCTGTCGGTACCGTCTTCATTCATTCAACCTCAGCTGTAAAGTTTCCTCACATTTCACTTTCATATCGGATAAGTGAGCGAACGGGGCACTGCTCAGTCCACGCTACATTTCCTACATAAGAAACAAAGATGTTTGAAAATATGCAAAAACATTTAAATCTTGCAGACGTTTTTGGGAATATGAAGAAGCAAGAAAATTAGGTTTTTCTTTTGAAACGATCTCCACTCTCGTATAAAAATGCCAGCGTCCGATCAAAAAAATCCATAAAATTTTACTTCGTGTTTACAGGTAAGAGCAGTATAAAATAATGGATAAAACGAATTTCGTAGTAATTTTTATCAGAAAATTCATGGAAGGCTAAAGAATAAGATGTATTAAACCTATCCAGAAAAAAATATGAAATCGTGTCCTGAATTCTGTAAGTAATTCAAATAATTACATTTTAAATAAATATACCATATGAATAGATTTAATAATTAACATCACTGAGCCGTAGAGACCTTTTTTTCACTTTGGCCGCAAACAAGCCGAGTATTTTGCACCACATCCCAAATCAATATATAATAGCGCTTTTTTTAAATATAAACGTCACGTAAAAAACTAAAAAAATAGCCTAGCAGTAAAAGAACTTCAAAATTGAGAGAAAAAACCCACTGAGGTTTCGCACCCATATTAAAAGGCATCGTGTGTCATTTACACCATTTGATAAATACCAGCAACGCCAAAAAGCATTGAAAGAGTGACGGCTACAGAGGTTTCTCTGATTTTATATATTTTTTTATTCGTGCACAGTCACGGCTACGAACATTGTTTCCATTTTCCAGTGGAGGAAACACGGGCGTTAAATCACGACTACTATGCGGTTCGGCTTCGAAAGCCATTGGAGGTAATCGGATGATTTATTGCTCGATCGCTATTTCAAAACTTCGTGGGTAATATATATTAGCCTTTGAATACATTGTCCAATATATTTATCTGGTAGCAATGAACTCCACAATACTCTATATTCACTGCAACAGTGCATCATGCACGAGTTACGTAGTTAAAAAAAACACTGCACGTTTTTGCGTGAATCTTCCTGGCTGTCGATAAATCGTTCGAGGAAATGGCAGCAGCTTCACTGCGAGCGAAATCTCGGAGGGCGAAACTCAGCATTGATCCCAGGCCCCTCGTCATCCGGATGAAATAGTTATGTATAAGAAGGGAAAATCGCGTATGCAAGAGCTGAAGCGTATTCGATACTTAAAATATGACGACACGACGTGACGCGAACCATCAATTTAAAATTGATAAGCCGAAGCAATACATATGAGAGAACTCCAGCGTAAAATTTCATCTTTGGGTGAACAATTCGAGGAGTTTGTGAAGGCGGAAAATATTTTTTTCTTCATAAAATCAAGGGGGCTCATGCCTCGCAATGTACGGATTCAGGTTTCAATATTTATTACGAGACAACGATGAAATGCATTATCGATATCTTCATCTACAACATGGGATTCTACCATCAATGTGTTGCTTTTAAGGAGACATCCAAGATATCACGCCGTTCACTAGGGTATTTTGCTGGATGATGTGTTCAATTAGTTTTCTTCTTCTAGCTGGAACGTACTCTTGATTCATTTCTCCTCCCAATCTTCGCGGTCTTCTCCCATGATCCATTTATACAACCTTTTTTAATGGTTCCAAAAGTATGTTCAATTCTAAAATCTACTGTTTTCTCCGATCCTCCTTTGCCTACGCGCCTCGCAGTCTTCAGCAAGCAAACGACCTGTTTCATGGAGACTTTCAGCCCGAAGTTGATTTCCATTGGTGGCGGAGAAGAAAAATATCTTGAAACCCATAGGAATTATTTTTCTTTCTGTTAACCATTCCGCTTAAGCAGAGAGAAACACTTCGATTAGGCATTTTTTTCTTTCCTAAGTTATATAATTACAAAATAAAAAGATTCATTTGAAGGAAGGGGATCAAAGCAAGAAGATATTACCCTTGTAACTTTATACATACAAACATGGTACACCACAAGGGTGTGTGATGGGGAGCGATTTAACGCTATATTCAATTTGACCTGAAATACTTTTCTTCCCTAGCGCGGTCGGAAAACTATCCTTATTCCTTGTCATTCGTGGGAAAAATGGCATCTTAAATCTATCTTTTCTACACTTAATCTCTCCAATTTTATTGACATGATCTCCCTTACCGTAGTAAGATGGGGGTAGTGATACATTGTCAACATCATTGCTAAAGAAACACTTCCAATTTATGCTAGAGATATAATTTTTTATTTGTCTTTCTCTCCGTGAGTGATTCCCAGCCTAGCTTCTCTGATAATTTAGATATGCTACACAGTACACTGTATAGCTAGCTCCTTTACGCTGCTGGCGATCTAATTCGGCAATCAATCCAACTTCATTACGATCCCACATACTAACAACATATTCTCATTTGCTTAACCGGTGAAGGGTAATATTGCTCTTTAATCTTTTCGTCACATTTTTTCCATTACTGTTGAAATGAAATCAATATTTGTTAGCTTTTCCCATATTCTACGTAAATAATACTGTATCCATCATAAAAGTCGTTGAAAATGTAAGTTGCAATAGTTCCTAATGGGAAAAACGCATTAAATTTCAAACGGTTCAGAACGAGAATCCAATAGGACTCTTTGCTACATTGATAGAGAAAAACATACATACTCGAGGAAGAATCCCAAAGAATTATGCGAAGAGACAAAAAAATTATGTTTTCATCCTTAAATAGAGATGACATAAGCTGTGAATCCTCGAGACAATGGAATTTGATATAATACACGTAATATCAAAAAGGGAAAACGGAAGAGGTTCATATTAAGGATACTATTCAGAAATAGGCGCAATTAATTCAACAAAAAACTAGAAAAAATGAAAACCCCGGGTACGTGAAAGGAACAAAACTCGATAAAGGTGATCGCTTGCTTGGAGGATGAGCGCGGAATTAGAAAGCATCCAATTGTAATGAGCGAAGGATCAAGAAAGTGAAAGGAAGGAAGAGATTGCAGCGAGGGATTGGTAAAGATAAATAAATGACAGTCGTATTCCGAGATCGCTGGTTTGCGATGACCAAAGGGGGATTAATAAGGATTTGAAGGTCGATTACGCGACGACGGCCGAGAGAGGGAGGAACTGGTCGTCCGAAATGCGTGTCGTTTGTGTGTGTGGGGGATGAGGAGCGAGGTGGGAATGCCACCGTTACCATGGCTTTGCGATCACGGCAGAGCGACAGCCGAGGGAAGAGGCCACCTCTGCCCACCGCGCGCCCCACGGGGACACCACGCCAGTCATCCTCGGTAGATTATCCTTGGTCTCCTCCTCCGCCAGATCCGAGCGCACAGATCAAATCGTTATTCATTTCGGCCGTGCGTACACACGCATGCTCACATCCCCTCAGATAGAAAAATATGATTTCGAGCACCATTCCAGAGAGCAGAAGATTAGCGGTATGATTTCCAGTGCATTTGAACTATCTCTTTGGCTTAAGACTGCAGTCGTTGGCACGACTCGTGCATCTTCTCCCTTCTAATTTCTCAAAGGCAATCCTGCGTGCCCATTAGCACACTGGCACTCACGTATGCATTCATGCAGACGTCCGCCAATGTAGCATTCACGTGTTGTTTACACAGGGAAGGTTTGATGGCAAATTTTAATATAATGGGTCGAGGAAATAAAATACGGGACAAATTTTTCGTGTAAATTTTCGATTGAAAAGTTAAGAAAATTTGTTCTTTTGCGTAAGTTGGACAAATCAGTTTGAACGCGCTGCAAGTATTTCAGATGAAGAGCAGAAAAACATTACTCTTAACTATTAATTACTTTCTCCTCCTATTATATTGGTTTGCGGATCACAAAGAAAACAGGCAGCAAGTTAACCATTAAACCACACGTTATCCTTTTCTCCAGTCGTAATTTTCACGGACAAAAGAGGAAAAACATTAGATATCCGTCCAAAAATAATTACATAAATTTCCTCTAAATTGCATTGTTAAGCTGGAAATTATAATAAGATTCTCAGGATTTCAGCTTCCTAAGTGCAGATTTTACTATATAAAGCACAAGTTTATTCTTCTGGAAATTTTTGTTACACACTAATGGCCCAACTATCCCCGCCTTACACCTCACAATAGGTTTGCAAGATGCACTAGTAAATGATCCATGTAAATTAGACAATTAATAATTACTGCCCCAAAGTTTTCCATTAAAAGGTACTAACCCACATCACCTTCGACTACCATTTAGGTCAAAAGGAAGGCATTGCATTTGAAGGAGGCACTGGTTGATAAGGAACCATTTCACTGAACAGTTCCCGTTCCTCTCATTCGCTCTGGTCCTATTTTCCAAATATCCTCGTTCTCTCAACTAAACTAACTTTCCTAAATGCAGCTTTCGTCACGTAAAACGTCACAATTGGTAGGTTGCCGAAAGTAGTTCTTGAACGATCCCTAAATATTTGCTTTTAATTTTGTTTTCTCTAAGTGCCAACATTCTCACAGCCAATGCTCTTGTTCATCATATACTGTTTTCTTCTCTTGTTCTTCATTATTTCAATCGCCCTGCATTACCACCCGAAAAGTAAATCCATTTCCACGCTTTTTCCCAATCACTCGTTTTCCTTCCTTCCACCTCTACATATAAAAATCTCCTTCATCAATTATCCTCGTATCATTGCGATCAATTCATTTCGCATTAAACTTAAATAAAAAGGCCACATTGAGCAGTGGTTGGTTCTTAAGAAATAAGACTTTATACGATTAGTACTTGGAAAAATACTACCATTTCCTTCCCCACGCATAACTAGGCATACAAAGTCCGTCCCAAAGGTAGTAGGACTTATTTTTTCCCAGATAAATGGACGGACGGGCGGGCGGGGGTTTCTGTGGATGTACTCGAGGAAGGGAAGTATCAGGAAAGGCTGGCCGGTGGTAGTTGGCTCACAGCTTATGTGCTGTACGTTGGTCTACGAAACCTCTATAATACAACATCGTTACGCTTCGTCATGAGTCGCTTACTGGAGCAGCGATACACCATCAAATTTTGGGTGAAACGAGGAATAACTGGAGAAGTAAACATAGGAGGTGGGGAAATCTTTTCTCTTGACTCCTATGAAATTAGAAAAAATATCAAATTATAAAACTACTCCAGCCCATTATAAAAAATAATAAACAAAAACAGTTTGTGCAGAGGCGCAGAGAGAGGAAAAAATAATTGACAAACTATAGGCTTTGAAAAATGCACAAAGCACAGAGAAAGGTCGGAAGGGAAGTTAGCCGGGTGGCAATTCCACGCAGGAAAAAATTCCCTTGATCAGGACTCGAACCACGCACCATCAAATTTTCAGAGACATGCCTCTCTGGCTAAGTATTTGATGCAAGTATATAGAAATAATTTGCGAGTTTAATTGCATAGGCAAAGGCAGAAATCATTCGGTTGTAAAAGGGAGGAGAGAAGGGTGAGAGAAATAGGGGGGAGAATGCAGGAAGGGGAAGCTCCTCTGCATGGTGTCCATTGTTTCCAAGGAAAAGAGTAAAACCAAAGTGAAGGCAAGCTAGGAAAATGAAGTAAAAAGTGCCGAATACGGACGTAGGGAAAGATTCCGGTAGTCGTTTCTTTTCCTCTTCCTCCCCCCCATTTTATTTCCCTCCTCTTTCTATTGAGCACCCCCTCCACAGTCAACCCCCCTCTCAACCTCCTTAACCCCTGCGACTGCGTTTATAATTGTCCAACCCGATTGTTCTCCTCTCCACGACAACGCGATTCACTCGCACACCCTACGCACGCACACACACTCACGTACGCGTGCAGGGCTGCCAGTTTGCATTAGAGCGTTCGATTTTCCGTTCTGCGGGAGCCGATGCTCTTTTGTTGCGCTGCGCTCGTCTATAGTGGGCGCGCGCGCAAATGGGTACCCGGCGACGATATTCCTCGCCCCACGCCACCCTCCCCAATCGATATTAATTCACTTAAAGAATATTGGGGGAATATTATCGTAATTATTTCAATCAAGGGGCAGTTCAGCACAAGCTTGACCCCTCACAATCTTTCATAATTGCGAATGTTTTCATGCTTTTGAGGGGTTGATCGTGTACGGTTGGTAAAATAAATCATAATACCATTATTATGCGTTATATACCGTGTTGGAGTAAGTTTTCAATGGACCCAGGCACACGGAACTGCACTCCTCTAAGGATTGCCTCGCGTCAAAATAAATACTGCTAAAACCCACATTTTATGTTGGAAAATTTCTCTTGCAGCACTTAAAATTTTTTGTAATCCTTAAATCTATTTCCTTTTTGACTAACAGCTTTATATACTTTTAAAGTTTGTAATAAAAAAATTTAACTGTCTTTTGTTATATCACATCAATTTATAAACATGGGATTGTATCGCTACTGAGCCACTGTAATGCCAACACATTGATTGATCCATTATTCATGATCTTTAGCGATCCATGATAAGGGATTCGTTTCTGATGCCAAATTCATCAGAAGGCATGCAAAAAATTAATCTACGATCTTTACCAACAAAGCCTTCACTCTTGCAAGGTTTTCTTCATTTTTTGAGGGCACGGGGCGTCATGAGCGGTCGTCGTCTTCAAAATCTTCTCTACCATACCAAAACAACTTGTACCACTCAAAAACACTCGATATACTCATAGCGTTATCACTATACGTAAGCCGATGGAAGCATGTCATGAGACCTCTCCTAAATGGGGCCTAACTGCATGTAAGTCAACCATAGCTATGATATCATTAGCGTCAGACGAGATAGCTATACAGGATCCGTACAATAAGTACCATCACTGGTTTGATGTAGCCTCAACGGAGCGGTGGATGGGGGTCCGACCGGTCTGTTCGGTAAAGAGGTCCCCACCACTCAGGTGCACTTTAGTTCAGCCGCCTGCGGGCATGCGTTGAGAGAGGAGGTGGATTTTTGTGACGTATGATCGTTTGCGGTGTCGTCACGCCAGCATGTAGCGCACCGCCGAGCAACGCTACGCTGTGAAATTTTGCATTAAACTTGGGAAATCCGCGTTTAAGAACCTTGAGCTCATTAAACAGGCTTATGGGGATGATAGTTTTATTGGCTGAAGAAGTGGTTGGTGTCTTTAATGAAACAAGGAAAGAATTGGCTAAATAGTCATCTCTGAAGGACATGATTCGTTTCATGGAGGAATTGATTCTAGGCACAATATATTATAGACATTACGCCAGAGTTCAGAATAAATGAATGGAGATTTAGGTGGGTAAATTTGGAAGAGGAGGTGAAACGTTTTGAGTGAAGGCAAGACTTTCAAAATGGGCACCAGCGAGGATTACAGCATTAATCAAGAACTTTGGCGATCATGTTGCGAGATTCACTCTGGAGGTGAGTAGAAATATTTGAAACGATGAGTTCGTCCTCCTCAAGAGACATGGGCGTCAATATGTAGAGTAAGATTCCCTATTTTCAAATGTTACATTTAAAAAAGTACTTTTTTCTATGCTCAGATTACAATTCGTATTCGCTTAGAAATGAGAAACTTTATAAATATTGTTTTTCCTTGAGGGGAACGTTTATTTAGATTTTTATTAAAGTACGTGAGGTCAACCTTGGCTCACACGGAATTGCTCATAAATAAAGAAAAAGATAAACGAATACTCTCCTCGGGAGACGAAAGAAGTGATGAAAAAAACCACCACCAACCATTTGAGGGTTCTTCGGGATGGTTCGAGATTGAGGGAGGTGGATCGGGGTTCGTTGCTCGGCCCAAGTTTATTTTTTCGACAGATTCGAGGACTGAGGATTTTACAGCTACCGCGAACGCCTCCTCCACTCAGAGAGGAGGCAGAATGGGGTCGAGGGACTGCTCCGAATCGGGTCATTTTGTTCGAGTGCGGAACTCGGACACTTCCCGCCGTGGACCGACGGGTGAGCACTTGGGAATTCTTTTTAAAATTTTGTGGTATTTTTTTTGGCCGATTATAATAAGTTTCGTGTCATTATCTTAATTCTCCAAAAAGATTATATTTAGCATTTATTAAGGTGATTGAAAATTAATCGGCCACATATAGAACTTCTAACGGATACGCTTAATAGAGACACATTTTCACTCATGCTATTTCCCTTCTTATACAAATGCATTCCGTTATGCTCGATAAAATGACGATGTTTTTTCTCTTGCTTTTTCGTACTATAAACATAGCTCCTTTGGATGCAGCGTTTTCTAAATCCAAATACCCTAAGGCATTCCTTCCATCCACTCCCTCTTTTTCCTTGTAGGTTCTTAAGCTACCCTAGTTTTAGAACCTTCAGATTTTCCGATGAGAGAACTTGGATTTACACGCTCACTACTGTCCCATTCAATTATTGCACCTCCACAGTTAAAGTTTCTTGACGGCAGTAAATATTTTCCTTACCTAAGAGCATTCATCTTAATGTGTTGGTCTAGAGCGCTCAACCTCTGATTGGAAATAAAGAGAGGAACCTTTTCTCTCTTCTTTTGAAGACAATTTTTGCCATTCAATTTAGAAATAGTTCGAACTTAAAAAATATGCATATTCCCTGTCTGAGATATTCAGTAAGCGACAAAAAAACTGTTACATCCTAAAAGAAGTCATCTGGGTAAGATTTCAAATATAATTTCATTAATTCTAGAGAAAGCACTACTAGAAAATGAAAATTTTCTTGCTCATAACGTAAAATTCAGACTAAAAAATCAACGCGGGGAGTGTAATCCTGCCAAAAATGTATGGTAAAGATTAATGTTTTCTTATTTATATTGCCATCTTTCTCAGCGCTGTTGCAGATACTCCAGAGTTGCGCATAAACGCGAATGCTAGAGGGATGTCTACAGCTTTCGAGAACGATCAGCATGAAGCTCCTCCATTGTTTACCTTTATGCTTATATTGAAAAAGCAATGGACTTTAAAATCCTTTATAAGAATAATATTGGTAATTTAAAAGGCACTCAGGGCAATCCTAAAGGATTCAATTCACTTATAAACACTTTTATTCATTTATGAAGATTACGTAGAGTGGGTAAGGATATAAGATTATGATCATGTCTACCTCCAAGAAATGTAGCCCATTGGGAAGTTGCTCGCGGTAACAGGCCAAGCTATCACCCTAAATACCATCATAAATGTGATAAAAATATTCAAGCCTCACATAAGAAGCAGACTGCAATGAAGTTACTGCCCCACGCCCTTCTTAACATCATTATAAATAGCTTAAAAGCTTGTCTTACAAAATATCATCCGTCGTCTTGATGTGTGGCTCAACCTCGCTTACTCAACATCCTCCTCTCTACCACAGACTTAGAGACCCCATTCACTTCTCAACATCTACCGCATCTACTTTTGCGCTGGAATTTTTCCAGAAATATTGCGAATTCCCTACCAGAACTGACCCTGATTCCCTGGTCATCCTTCCTGTGCATTTATTTTTTACCTCTTTCTCTAAACATATAACCCAAAGTTCTTTAATCCACTCTGATCTTCTTCCTTCAGCGGTAAAGTTTTGTACCTAGAAGCTCCATGTCAGTTTCACTGATATTTGTGCCTTTACTTAAGAGCCCTGTCATTTACTCCGTTCTCGTTGTAAAAGCGACTTTACCCTATTGACTCCTTCTCCTTCCTTACCGCTATCCTCATTATAATATAAAATGCATCTCGATGTAGTGGATTGGAATACCTGTTTTAATTTAAGTTATGCTCTCGCACTTTGTTTGTTAACTTAGACATACTTTTCTTGAGTCTCATTACCTTCCTTTTTTGATTATTTTAAATACATATAAATGAGATACATGCAGATTTTGTGCGAACAAATTTATTAATATAACAATATAATTACAAGGATAAATATAGTATACAACGAGATCTAGATATGAATGAATTATGTGAATTTTGTGTCAGCACACATATCTCCAAGTTGTGCGGGCGAAGGTATGCTATTTATTAAGATTGCCCTGTGGGAATGGTTACTAGATAGAATAAGATGCTGCTGCTATTGGACCTGAGGCACGTTTTAATGGGCTCTGATCGCTTGTGAAATGCTAGCCAATATGTGTCAAAGATGGCCAGTTGAAAGCATTAACCGTTAGCAGGGATCGATGCAATCAAGTCATCTACAATACCTGAATTTTCATTACTTCTGGATATCTACGAAGAGAAAGTATAAATGAATTTCATTCTACTTCTTTTCCGGGGGAATTTTAATTTTTTTTTCCGGGATATTGCCTTGGATCTCAACACTGGCCATTATCAGAGATCAAATCGCATGGCCATGCCCACCTATCCTTATCATTCTTCCAGGGTCTTTTAATTTTTATAATGTTACTGTAAATATTACACTGAATCTACTGTATTTCACTGTTAATATCAAATATAATAAACTGAGATGAGGGATCAATAAAAAGAAATGAGGGAAGAAAATAACGTAGTTCAAGGATACGGAGAGTGTAAAAAGAAACAGGATAAATGGGTGCACAGAAATGTGTATCCACTCTCAGGAATAAAAATTGAAAATCCGTAAACACTATTGGAGAAACGACAGAGAAAATAGTAATTGAAAAAAGAAAAATTCAAGAATGATAGAAAGGATACGAAAATGATCTGCATAGTTAATATATTATCACGGCCAATTAAGTTATATTAAGACAATGTGACGAGGATAGGGTTTGGACTAGCTATTTTTTATTTTGAGGAGGCAAGGGCATTTGGCGAATTGTGATCAAATAAGTTCACAGGGCTGGGCATTTTTCCTGCAAAACTAATATAGGGTTAAGGTAAAGGTTTAGGTAAGTTTGATGGACTAATTTGCAGCATTTATGAGGGAGGATTTTAGCCGATATGAATTCACACGCAAAAAAAATTGGTACTTGTTATCATAAACTAGAGAATGGAGAGGAGGGCATAGGGTCACTAACAAAATGATAAGTTTGGTTTCATAAAGAAGAACTGTGCACCTGATACAATTTTCGCAATGGAAACACCAATGGGAAGGAATAATGAATACAGTTTATTTTATACACTGTAAATTTGAAGAAGTTGTTCCATAGGGAATGATTAATAAATGCAGTAAAAAAGATAAAATTAATTTGTCTCAGACTGCTAAGGTGCAAGCGTTGAATCGAGAATCGGGCCGAAAGAGACATAGGAATGGCAATGAAAGTCGGCGGGGAATTCATAAAAATCAGATAGGTTTTCGAATAACGAGACTTTGTTTCGCCAGTCAGCCAAGGGGTTAAAAGCATTACTGGGAGTATTTGGATATCGATATGATTGGCACGAGATAAAAATCAATATAGTCAAACCACAAGGCATGCGGTTTCCAAAGACGAGAAAATCTTTACTGAAACTTGAAAAATAAATTCATAAAATAGAGGAGATGGAATAATTTATCTATCACGTGAGTGTTTAGGACTTAAGTGGTAATTTTAGTAGGAGAATCACGTTAGGAAAAGGAACTCTACCAAGGAATTGGGAATTGAGGAAATGGATGCTGAGCGATAATGATAAGAAAATACATATGAAAACTGTGAGATGAAGTGTGATTTTATAAGGGTCGGGAACTTAGTCTTTGAAACAAGATCATACGGGGTTATCGGAGGCTTTTGAGATGCAGGTGCCGAGAAAAATGGAAAGGTAAAATGCGCGGAAAGGAAGATAAACGAAGAAGTCCTAGAATGGTTGAGGGGAAGGGAAGGTTTTTAAAGGAAATGCAATGGGGACTCGAAAGGTAAATGAAGAGAATTTAACTGGCGATGGAAACTTTAAGAATATGATTAAGGGTAGACCATTAGGGATATGAGTAAGGAAAATGACGGACATGCTGGACTGATGCAGACAAATAGAATCTCGAAACGGAAGAACGATTTATTTTGGTGCTTAGGATGACCGGTTGTGTCTAGTTCGCTGAAGCTAAATTTTCTTTGTCCTACGAAAATCTACCTTGAACGATAAAAACACAAACAATACATATTTATCCTTCATCCTTCTTCCATTCTTGTTGCATGGCGGTCCAAGTTATCTTTCACTCCAAAAAAAGGAATTCGCTCTAAGGATCGATATTATTCCTCGCAATAGGAAAGACATTTGATTATATTTTTATAACACCCTGGTATATTGAAAACATCGATAACAATATGCGGCATGGTGCCTAATCAGAAAAATTTATAATGATAGTCATATAAAATAATGAAAAAGAGGCCCTAATCACTGAAAAAAATGCCGTCCGCCAAAACGCGAGGCATTGCCGGCAGGGAGGGTGGCCATCGACGGTGGAAATCAAGTCCTCATCCGAGCACCCTCCCTCCCCACAAACGCTCACGCCTGCCCCCAGCCAAATCTCCTGCTCGCCCCCAGATTGAGACCAGGGATGAGCAGCTGAATCGAAATATATCGGTAAATCTGTATCGCTATTTTGGTGGGTGATGATAATGATCCAGTAATGACGACACTGGCTCTGGATATAATCATTTTACGGAACAAATCAATACCACAAAAAACAATAAATTATTTTTTTGAAACTTCCACTCCCTATTCATATTTGTCAAGAACAGATTTTAATTACAATATTTACCCATAGCCAATTGGCATTGAAAAATAAATAACTAAAATTCATTTCAAAATATTCTGTTTGAGTGCATAACCATGCCCTCCCCCATTACTGCAAATCAGCAGTGAATACACAACGCTGGCTGCAGTGCCCGGCTATATGAGTGAAAATTCTCCGAGCCAATTTTTTCACATCCACCCTTGCTCTCTTTTCCCATATGCACTTCATTCACGCACACTACAGCTTAGGCCGTTTATTTTGATCCTCTTCTCCCTTCGTAGCATTATGGCGTTAAATGTCGCAGTGCCTAAATTAACCTCAGAAGGAAAGCTAGCAAGGTGTTAATGCCAACATGAGTCTTTGATGCGTTTATTTCCTGCTCTGCAGTCCAATTAAGATCTAACCTGCATAGATTATTACCCGAGAAGGCCACCCTAGAGGGTATCCGATTCGCATGCGCAATTAAATTCTTTTAAAAACTAAGTTAACAGTGTCATATCAAGTTTCTAGATGTAATATACATTATTGCGATAATGCCAATAAGATATTTATCAAATCATAATGGAATAGAATATCGATAAGAAATTAACTCGATAAATATTTCTCATCAATAAGCGAGACACCTCGCCCAATAAGCCCGACGGAGGAGACCACGCCAAACTCCCTACCGCCGATGCCCCCACACGTGTCACACGTCTCTATATCTTGGGCAAGGTCAAGCATAATGGCTCCTTAAGGTTGAGTGCGGCGCCGGGTACCCGCACGCTCGATGCCATACGCGACCGCTGTAACTCCTGCCGAGATCTCTATTTCATTATTGGCCCATTTAGAGCTTCGTGATCCCTTGTAGCATGAGTTGTGGCCGCAGACCAATCCGATCCTTTTCTTACACTTACTTTGCCACCACGAGCGTAAAACTGTGAAATTCTCCCCAGGACAAAAGGAAAGGTTTTGGCACATCAAATATGTCAATGGCAGTAACGCGTACATAGCTACCACAAGAAAGAGACACGTAATGCTTATCGGAGTATTTCCAAAAATAAATATTCTGCTATTTTAACCTACACCCGCGTGGGTTCTAATGGCAAAAGCTCCCCCAGCATAAGTGCAGGCAACTGAGAACTGAATACTGAGAGACACTTGACACGTGTATCTTAGTTTATTAGATCCTCAAACATCAGGCCCGATTGGAAGGTAAAACAGTCCTGCAAAGTCTGAAGCGACAACTTGGGGTGTTCATATCTTCCTTCAACATACAAAAAAAAATGTTCCTAAAAGAATTACGTGACTATGGCCAATGCAAATCACCGAATACAAATGGCTGCTATGGTGGATGATCATATACTTTTTATAGCTACACCACAAAAAGAACAGCTCAATAAATGGTAAGATTACTAGACTTCATTTCTGTACTAACAGCAATCCACATTAAGTGCAACTCAGGAGCTAATTTCCCCAGCACAGAAATTCTCTTTTTCCATCGACAATTCTTTTGCTAATGAAAACTTTTGTGTTGTTAATAATTTTATCAATTCATAACTTAAGACGCCGAGGGCATCGTACAAAGTAACCGTGGTGAAAAGGTGTCAATTCAAGGTATACTACAAACAAAATGTTGGTTTTTGATTTTCACTAACAATTTTATACTTATAAGAATCACGTCTAGCAGACGAAAAGCAGATATTGTCAAGTGTTAGCCCACAAAACTTGGATTAGGAAATAAACACAGGATATTATTCAGGGCGCTCCTCTTTTACTGAACCAGGGTCGTTATACCCTTGAAGAGAATTGATGCTTGACGGTGATGACATTCATATTTCCTAACGATTCTATACAGATATCGAGGGAAAAGTTCGCTTTTTAGTTAAAACCCAATGAACAGCCTTTTCAATAAAATATCAAAATTAAACACTGCTTCCCTTCAGGTGCAAATTCTATAGTACGGGGAATGATTTTAGAATGGCCCAAATCAAATCACCGTTTCGTGGGCCAAAGGCTAACACCGTGAGTCTGAAAAATAAACATGATTAATCGTAAAAAAGGTAATACAATCCTCCGTAAATGAATTAAAATGCTACAAAACCGTAAGCATTGATATTCGGAGTTGTCCTGGATCCGAAAAGAAGAGCCATATGTGGATGCTCCCCGAACAATATCGCCTCCTCTCGAGCCCCGTTCACAGGTGACCCAATTCCACGCGAACTTTAGATTCGCTTAAACGTCAGTTTCTCGACTCTTTGGGCATCGGGTCGACCGCAAGCTTACTTTCTAAACTCTTTTTGCTTCTTTCCTCGGCGCAAAAAACACGATGCTACTATTTAAGGCATGTAATTAAGACTCACCCCACACGAGTGTATAAAACATCAACTCGGTGGCGTTCATTAGTGGACACAGGGCCGGCGCCGTGCCCGGTCCTCACTCTCACCCCCTTTGCCTCCACCAACCTCCCACTTATCCCACTTGCTCTCCTCCAACTACCTCAACCCTGGCTGCCGGACCCACCTCCCACGCCCCATCCCCCTTTGGCACCCTCGCGCCTTCCCCCACCTCGCTTGCAATCTCAACCTCGATTCTTAAATTGGCCGGGCGGTGTTCACTTGTGCGGGGGGAAAGGGGGAGGGACGAGGAGGAGAGGTCAACTGCGCGAAAATTACAAGTGGAAAACGAGGAGGAGGTGGAGAGGAGAGGGTTTGCAGAGAGGGAAAGGGAATATAAAAGAAAGTAAGTGAGGAAGAGAGTGGTAAGGTGGGAAGGGAAAATAGGGTGGCTGTGGAGGGGGGCCCGCCTCCCCGCCAATCTCCTTCCAGCAAACCTCTCCACTGGAGAGGGGTGATGACGAAGACTCTAAAAAACGGAAAGTGGGGTTGGGGAGGGGTGGGAGAGGGGTGCGAGGGTGGAGGGTGGGTGCGTAAATGGGAGGTGCAGATGCAAGGGGTGACTCAGAATGAGGGGGGGGGGCGGAAGGGAAAGCCATGCGCTGATGGATGGGATACCACCTATAATTTGAAAATATGCCACAATGCTACCTAAGTTCCCCAACTGTAA
Source organism: Hetaerina americana (assembly GCF_022747635.1). Taxonomy (NCBI): domain Eukaryota; kingdom Metazoa; phylum Arthropoda; class Insecta; order Odonata; family Calopterygidae; genus Hetaerina; species Hetaerina americana. The sequence goes on from NW_027286070.1 coordinate 1,197,832, forward strand.
AAATAAAATGAGAAGGTGTGATTCTGAGTAGAGGTAAATAAAACCAGTTCAATGGAAGCATTTAACTTCGGAACAAGGAAAACACGTGCCAACCCTCAGGCCGTTATTTTCGGGGAGGCCAAATAAAAACCGGTTTTGTGAAGCAGGTGCGTGTTAAAACAAAATGAGGATCCGATATGTTTAAATTAGCTGAATAAAAATAGCATCAAAGGTATTCATACGATTATAAATAGTCTCTTTACGTTAACCATTGAATATCTTCGTCCACTTTTGAAACCGTTCCGTACTACGTGATCCCTTTGTATATACGTTTCCCTCTTCAGCCCCTTGTAAGTAACACCACCGCAATGGGTTCTCTTTGCTGAACACCCAAGAGGCCGAAATTCTGAAAAAAATATATGAAAACTATATCATTGACTATTATGAGCGGGAACAATATTTAAACCATTGATTATCAATTTCTGAAATTTGTAAACTTTTAAAATTATTCTCGTTTCAATGTTTATGTTTGCTTTTCAAACGCAAATAAACTGAAAATTTGTTAAAATCAAAAGTATTCGTTTCGTGCTCAAACTGATTATTCAATTATTAAAATGATTTAAAAAAATCAGATTCAATAATTGTTCACGCTTGTGTACTTAAGCACTCGAGGGCTAATTACTGGAATTTCCACAGCCAAATTTAATGCAGAGCGTAATGGGACCAATAAAAAATAAATTTTTCGTTTCCAAGGCCTTTTCACGCGGTCAAAAATCAACGCGTTTTTCGCCTTCCTTTCTTTCCGTTATTTCCCTTTTCCTTCACCACTCACTCAACTTTCCAACGTTTCTTCCGTCCTTTTAGCTTACCTTCTCCAAAATTTCCCCAACGACTTCCACCTTTCCCCTGCCAATTGCAAAGCAAAACTCTTCTTTTCCTCACCATTAGACTTGCTTTCTCCAATGCTTCCCCGTAGCCGCATCTCAAAAGCCTCAAGTGGCACTCTTTGTCTTTCATCGAAGACAGTGTTCCGGAGTAACAATAATATGAAGTCCATATATAAAAAAATACGTGTTTCCAATTACTGTGATTTATATGAACGGACTTTTATGACAGGAGGAGTGTTTTGCAAAAATAGGCAACTGCCCATTTCGGTATTTCTTCATATAAAACAATTATTCGCGCCTTCCGCGTTTTCTTCGGAGAGGAACGGAAAGAGCAGGGAGCGGCGGGTATGTAGAAAAGCGGTGACTGCTACCTTCCTTCCTATCTGGTAGGGATGGCCCCAACATAAGGTGACTCACCAAAAATTGGGATTTAAACTTAATCATAATCATGGATTACTATCAAATAATAAACCAATGTAAAATGAACGAGAGCTCTAAGCGGCTTGAAAGGAAAGTTCACCCAAAAAAGGCATCCACAAAAATTTTAGAAAGTCGGGATATCAGGACTTCTTTTTAATTTTCACACTGGAATGAGCAGAATCAATCAACAGAAGTGTATGATTAAACATCGCTAAGGTTACATAATTATTTTTCTAGGCGATCCTTTAGGGTTAACTCAACCGTCAAATTTATGTGGACAGTAGAAGTAATACATGGGAGGAAATGAAATAATTTCAAATGCAAAAACTCGAACCCTGACACCATTTTAAAGTCATGGTATACGTGAGGGAGGGGAAGGCACGTTTGATGGCCAAGAAACACTAATACGTACCAGAGCAAAAACAACTGAGGCAAATGTTTCGTTCGCCCGAAACGGTGAAATCTAATCACCTCGGCAGCGAAAGATTTGAACTAAGTGTTGGAGACTACGGAGACAAACTATTGCATCGCCTAGTATGTGAGAGCGCAAGGCTCCAGGGGGGGAGGGGGAATTCACCCCGTCGGTACACGGCAGGTCCGCTCGCCTCACGCCACCATTGGCCGCCCCCTTTGCCCCCGGAACTTGGCCGAAAAGTCGGAGTAGGTGTACACATAGAGAGAAGCGGGAGAGGGGCTGGTCCTGGGGATTGTCGCCGCCTCCGAGGGCCGCTTTGAATTACTCAGGCGAGGCGAAATTAGGTTTGGAAAGAAACTTATCCGTCTTCGAAGCGGGAGATGTATAAAATATGCAGGGGAGGGATGGTTTTCATTTTTAACCGGGCACTGTTCGGAACAGGGATAGAGAGAGCGAAAGAGAGAGAGAGAGAGAGAAAATCATTTCCTCGGGATACGGAGTCCTAGGAATCCAGGCGGATCTTTTATACTTGCCGCCCTCCTCCTCACCGTCGCACCAGCCTTGCTCCGTTAAACTGCCCCTCCTCTTCTCGGATATCAAGTGGAGAGCGTGGCGGGCGCAGTGTGTGTTCCTGAGGCCGCGTGGGAGAGAGGAGACGCCGCCCAAGACGTGGGCATGGAGGCAAAGGGGACAGAAGTGAGAGGAACAGGATCCCAACTCGATTAGTGCCCGTTCGGGGAAAAGCGGACGAAAAAAGGGTGCCCTTATGCCTCTTTCTCTTTCTTATTCTCTCTCTCTCATCGTTTACTCAAGAATTAATCTTCGATGAAGGAATTTCATACTTTCATTGACAGTGATGAAGACGTTAAGCATTGCATTAGGAAAGGGAATATTTTCACTCTAAGAAGGCAAGCCATTGTATGAAACGACAATATTAGAAATAAAGCGAAAAAAGAATTTATAAAATAGCATCGGAGAGAAGCCCAAATTATGGTTCAGATATGCGGAAAATATGATAAAAAATATTTTTTTTTACACTGAAAGCGATTGAAAATTGAAAGCTGTTGTACGATAAATGGAATACAATATTAAGAAATTATAAAACGAATTGTACCACAAATAAAAGACACTGAAGAAGATAAAAGACTGAACAGGTCTGGATAATAGACGAAAAAGGGGCAGCCATAGATGATGAAGCACTGCGATCCTACAATGAATGAAAGGAGAGAAATGAAAGCCACTTGGCAGAATGGTGCCATACTTGACAACAGTCGCAGGGATTGGCAAGAAAAGGATTGCCGATATACGGAAGTGAGAACGTCATTCCGGGAAACACCGTGCAGTGGAGTTACAATCACAAATAAGTACGTTGGGTGTGTATGTACATCCTTGATGTTTTTTATTGTGTAAAACATATAAAACATGGAATTTGTTTTTCTGTTGCCAGCTGTTGCGTGGTCTTTGCGAACATCTGCCACACACTATAAATCAATAGGTAGTTCAAAGAGAATCATTCCTCTGTCAATAAATAAATTATTTCAGCGGGCTAAAATTCCATACAAAAAGCAATTGTCCTGGGGACACGGTGAGAAATAATGGTGCTATTAAAAAAATAATAGGAGGATAAACAAAAGGGAAGGCTTTTAAATCAGGCGAAGAGAAAAATGTGTAAGCCAAGAAAATAACAGCCATTTGCCGACTTTGGTGAGAAAAATGTTTTTCATTACATTAAATCATTTTGTTTGACATGGCCACCCAGAGGTTTTTCTTTGTCCACGCATCAGTTGGACATTTAAAAGGTAGTTTATAATCATTCTTTATACCATTACTTAAAGCGATATTTTCTGTATAGAAGCCAACATGGTTTGAAATATTTTTCGAAATGAAACCGTCGAAGTGCATTCTTTTGATTAGCTCTTACCAGTAGTCATCCATTTAAATTCTCAAGGCCATCGTGGAATATCCTGCTTCAGTCATATAAAGATCGAGGAGTTGAAATTCGTGGCTATGCTAACGCATACTAAGTTTCTAAAAACGTATCGGGAACTTTATCGTATCTTATTAGGTATCGTATCTTTTTCAAACATGACTGCACGTTGCAGAGAACAACGCAGGCTCAGGCGTGGGGATCTGTCCTTTAAAACGCGCCTACGCCCATCGCCTGCGAGAATTTGCTCAGGCATGATTGTGATTTTATTGGACCCCTGTCGAGTGACTCGGTGCAAGTGCAAAATTCAAAGAAAGATTTGGCAGCGATACTTCAACTTTTGCGTTGGACTGGGTCAAACGGGTACGGAGACTTTGGGCAAGATTAACCAAGTCTTCAAAAATTAAAACATGTCGCAAACTGGAGTTTTTAAGCGGCGCAGGCTCTTCAAAAATGACCGAGAGAGCGTGAAGGACGAGCCCGGCGCTGGACGGCCGTCGGAGTCAAGAGCCGCCGACAACGGGCAAACGAGTGCGTGAAATGCTGAATCCAGGCCGTCGTTTAAGCGTGCACATTATCGCAGATTTTTTCGCATTGATGGTTTTTTGGCACATTGCACGCGATCACTGAAAATTTTACGATGTGAAAGATCTGTGCTAAACATCTCCCAAATGTCTTGATGGACGACCAAGATCAGAGTGGAGTGTCTGCTAGAGAAGACCTTCTGCGACGAGACGTGACGATTCCCCAACGCCTTTACAGTCCCAACTTAGTACCAGCAGACTCTTTCCGATTCCTAAAAGTGAAATCCACCCTCAACGTACAACACCATGAGACCCTAAGTGTAGCTAAAGAAGCTTGCTTGTACGCGTGCCCTTAAGGACTTTCCACCTACCAGGGAGCCTTCGAGTCGTGGAAAGGCTGCTGGAAAACGTAGGTCGGCGCTTAACGGATGTACTTTGAAAAATGTTCTGGCGCTGTACCAATATCTGAAATAATTACATTTTTCCGAAGCATTTGTGGATACTTTTAAAAAAACCTTTCAGATTCAAAACTGACGAGAGGTGTGTAAGGGCACAAAGCTGTTGCGTGGCTTACAGAATCGCCACTGCCAACGAAAATGATGGTACTTATTTTATGGTTAAAGAAAGTTACAAAACCAGGTTTGCATTCTTATCTCCCGTGAGCTACTCTATTAGTCGTCTGATTTACATTCCGTCTCAACATTTGGTCATGCCTCTAAAGTCTGCTTTCCGTTGCTTACTCAGTATAGAGGGTAGTTTTTAAGGGGCTTCTTACATGCTCATTGCGTATTCCGTCCTGCTCACTATCTCCATCGATCCACTTTGGCCTCTTTGCTAAGTTTTTCTTTAGACTTTCATTGGGATGCAGCAGCTTTCTGAGGTTGACTACTGGATTAGAGTGGTTACATAGCCTAGTCACAATTTGGAGGACTGATATTTTAACTTCAGTGGTTGAATTCTACCTGCGACGACTTTAAAGTATGTCTAAATTCCGAATTAAATCTATTTTTGATGCCTTTGTCTCCATTCGCATATATCTTCTACTTCGATTCCTAGTATTTGACCAGGATAATCTTTTTTACTCCTTAAGCACCAACGTAGGCTTTTCTACTTAAAAATATTTGGCCGAGTAGGAAAATTTTACTTAATAGATGAAGTTCCAAACTCCATCCGAGGGCTGGAAAATAATAACAGGATTAGAGAGATGCCAGGTCGATGCGACATAAACAAATAAATTGTTTATGACCTTAAGTATTTTTCTCAATAATTACGGCTGGCTCAGTTCTCTGTTTAAGTGGCATAACATTCAGTGCAGTTTTAGCGCAATTCAGAACCTTTTTAACTATATAAATATTCAAGCATTTATCTTAGGCTGAAACAAGAATAAGCCTACTTTATATGATAGATATACATGTATATATTAATCCATATAAGCATTCAGTGAAAATTAAATACATATAAGTGAATATATAAAAATAAAAATGCATGAGAATATATCAACATAAAAGTTTAACTACACCATGTAATTTTAGAAATTGAGATGAAAATGGTTTTTCAAAAGATAATAGAGGGAAGTATTTTACGGGAATTCAATTATTCCTTCAGTTATATTTAAATGCTATATTTCAATAGTACTTCATATCTCTTTTCTCAGCAAAATGGTAACGTCTCAAATAGGATTCAACAAACTTATGTCTACAAAGAAGATATTTTTTTAAGTAGATACTTAAATTTCATTTTCTGTAAGTTTTTAATTAACGATAGCCTATTACCCTGGATTTTTCGTAATTTAATGGTACTCTTAAATGAAAAAATTAAAAAATTCAAAAGCTCCCAAGTCGGTATACAACCATGTGAAACTCGTCACTGAGCACAAAGTAGGGAAATCTTCATACACGTTGTAGTTATTGTACTTATTTAATGTTGAATATGCATCTTGTAAAACGACGGCGCGGCAAAGCGATTGCGATAAATTTCAGTACAACGCCATGGAATTGATTATTAAAAAGCTCTCAGCCACGGATGACGTGGGGACAATGTGGATAGTGATGGGTTGTGGTTCAAGGGGACTGACAATCTCGTTTTAAAGGACGCCTGCGGAGGAATTTTCAATTGGTCATGCATATGCAATTCGTTGGATGGTCCAGCTTGTCCGTCCGAGGAATTCTGGCCAAGCGAATTAAATACTGTAACCGTTAATCATTCAAATTCAACAGGCGCAAGCACTCGAATTGCTTATTAGATTACGACATCGCATTCAAACGTATAAATCGATTGAAAATGCTTCAATAGTGCACTTTGACTCGCAACATTGAGGAAATAATGCACATGCCCATACTGCACCAATAGGAGAGAGACAATATTTCGAGGAAAAGAGTCTGCCCGACTCCCGGATTCAAGATGTCGCGTTTCAACGCGATTCGTGGCTCAATCAACGGAGGAAAAAGTGGAAAAATCTAATGCATTAAAGCCTAAAACCTCAAAGTAGAATACTTCTCTCTATTTTTTTTCATGATTAGTGACCTGGACCAAATGCTTTTGTAACTGCTTCGCAGTCTCATCTGCACATACGTGCCTTAAAACTGAAGTTTTTTGCGAGCAATCTTCGTGGGACTGCCGGCTATCCCCATTCTACACCTTAGAGAAGCGAAAAATTACTTTCCTAGTTCAATAGTTTCAGCCTCAACTTTGTGGAAGTTCATTTTAATAAATGAAAAAGAAACACTTTGTTCCAATCCACCACTTTATTACAGATACGACTAGTTTCGACGCTACGGCGTCATCCTCAGGTACAACCCGTACCTGAGGATGACCGGTAGCGTCGAAACTAGTCGTACCTGTAATAAAGTGGTGGATTGGAACAAAGTGTTTCTTTTTCATTTATTAATTACTTTCCTTATGAAATCGCATGAAAATTAACTACGTATAATAATAATGATACTTTTATAATGAGTTGTGAAAGCTTTTCAGCAACTGGATACCATTTTCGTTTCTAAAAAGAATTTCAATATATTGACCCGTGATATTTGGGTCGCGACAATGATGATAAATGATAAGAAACACGGATTACAAGTAAAATTGCCATTGATTAATGCAATTTAGAGCAAATTAGTCACCACAGATGCAATATAGTAATAATATACATCAATATGCATTTTATGACCTGCAAAACAATCCTGTGAATTATACAGAGAAGTGTTAAATAAATCACACTAATTCGAGGCAAATTAAATAATAAAAGGCCCAAACTGGAACAAATTGCAGTGAATGCTCAAAGTTTAAATCGAATAGTGCAGGCCGCTATGGGGGTTTTGGGCAGGGGATGCTACAATACTTTAGGATAACCATTTTATTTTATGAAATTGGAACTTTTTACCAAGATCATTCTTTAATTATCTTACGCTTTAAGTAGAAAATATAAAATAATGTGCAAATTATTCAGGAGAAACAAAATTAATTGGTGGTTAAGTGAGACTGAGGGAGAAATAAATATTAGGATAAATGCTGTGAGGAAATTACAATGGAATACATCGTATGAAGGGATTTTTTTGGTTTTCCGCCAAGGATTATTAAATGAGAAACGGCCAGTCCTTCGTCTGAAGCGGTGGAGGATGGGCCACCTTGAAATTAACATTTGAATTTTCCTCGTCACTCACGTGGCCAAATAATCGCGTGCAAATGGATAATGAGTTAAATTCTTCTTTTGGCCCATGAGTTATAACGCATATTTTCCTGGGAAGGCCTTCTATCAGTTATCACAGCCATTATTATGGCTCTAAATTACCATAATTATTATCACACCATGAACCTCGTTTCATCGCCAACAATTCTCTTTGACTGAGGAAACAACAAAATAGGAATTTTTCTACTTGATTGCCCCAGTTTTTCGCACAGGGGTTCGAATGCATGCCTCGAGCGTATATTGCGATTAGGGTGCGAGCTCGCCGTTCGCTTGGGGGAGAATCGAAAAAATACGCAATCGCTACTGCGGAGAGGAAATTGATTCAGACAGGGAGGGCATTGGAGTGATGGGGGAGGGAGAGAGAGCCCATCTAACGTCACGGGCATTTGAATTTTGTCATCAAAGCCTCGAGGGGAGACGCACCTGTTTTTTCTTCTAATTGCGATGCCTCCGTGACCGAGGGAAAATCGAAACTCTCGGGAGGCCTCTCAGGAGGTCGCGGCGCAGTCGCAATTCTCTAAAATAACTCGGTCGGCCGAACCCTTGCGTGAAACTCACGGGGATTGGAAGGGGGATCACGCGGATTGAAAGGTGGAGGTGATTGGTCAGATCTGTCGCGTAAATAATAAACAAAGACAAAAAACAATACGGGCTTAGTTAGGCTTGATGCTAACTAACCTTAACCACATGCTTGAATCTGATTTAAAATGCATTTTTTATTACTTTTACGTCTATCAGTGACTTTATTTAATTACTTGAGCCATTAATGTCTGATTGCCATCAGGACATCCCCCCCACACACTCATTATATACACATATATATTCCAGATTATGGTAAATAAACTTTCAAATTTCCGTCATCTCTCTTCGATCGAGCATTCACTTCCTGACAATGATGGTATGTTTTTCGCTTCCTATGGACATATTGACCAAATCCCTCTCAAACCGCTGTACAGATTAACAGTTCCCTCGAATTTATAGTTTGTCTTGTTTTTTTACCGACGTAAGCATGCATAGGTTGCATAGTTTATGTTCTGCTATATATTTCACTATACATTGGTTATTCTATACAGTTCAAATTCCTAAAAAAAAGAGCAATTTCGTTCCATCAACATGGATACTTGCAGCATTTCTCAATTTGAAATGAATGCAGAGGATAGTAAGAAGCCAACCATTTTTTTGCAACACACGTAGTTTCTACTGACTATCCAGGTTCTTAAAATATGCGTTTCTAAGTCATGTTGTGAATTTTTAACACGTCTCCGTTTATTGGTTCATAATCAAATTCATCACCGCGAGATCTCTCCCTCTTTTTTTCAATTTTATTAAAAACCGCTTTATCCCCACCGTATCGGCATTGTAAATGTATCTATGCACAGTGGCCTTCCTTTCTCACTCTCCGCGGAATCATCGTATTAATACGGCTAGTGATAGGTTAACTGATCCAAAAACATATCCAAAATATGTTTTCTTACCATTGATTAGAATATAACTTTTCATTAACGCATTGTAACGCAAACAATCCCGCAGCAAGTTTTCTTTATTTCGGATGCCAAATTAAAACTGCTAATTTGTAATCGTTAATTGTTCCAAATTGAATGTAGTGCGGGGTAACCCTTCTTCATGCCTACACGCCCTCGGGTGGCAAACGAGGATATTAAAAAAACTGTTTCATTTAGAGCATGTTGGCGAACAAGTAATAGCGGAGTAGCAGAAGACACCACAAGACAATATATGAACAATATAATTACAAAATAATACAACTATAACTATAGACATGTTTAAGCTGCGTTGTTATATAAACCTATATTAATATATATATATATGCATTTTTATTATTTACATTACAAATTATACATATATATGCACGAATATATATTATCTATACATATATATACATATATATATATACATATATATATATATATATATATATATATATATATATGCATTTTTATTATTTACATTGCAATTTATACATATATATGCGCGTATATATATTATATATACATATATATATACATGTATATATATATATATATATATATATGCATTTTTATTATTTACATTACAATTTATACATATATATGCGCGTATATATATTATATATACATATATATACATGTATATATATATACATGCATTTTTATTATTTACATTACAATTTATACATATATATGCGCGTATATATATTATATATACATATATATATATACATGTATATATATATATATATATATATGCATTTTTATTATTTACATTACAATTTATACATATATATGCGCGTATATATATTATATATACATATATATACATGTATATATATATATATACATGCATTTTTATTATTTACATTACAATTTATACATATATATGCGCGTATATATATTATATATACATATATATATACATGTATATATATATATATATATATATATATATATCCAAGAAATGAGAGAGAAGAAGATTTCTACAAACAGTTGCGGAACCAGGTAATACGAGAGCAAAGAAGTCAAAGGGAGAATGGATAGAAAGCTACTGCGAGGAAATTAATTACAACATGAGAAAGGGAAAGAGCGAGAGATGGCTTGTAAACTAGTGAAATTGCAATTCAGGAAAAGAAAAATAAAATCGCAAAACTTCCAAGCTGCTAAAGGAAAAATACTATTAGACGATGGTGACCTTGGGAATAGATGAAAGTAATACATTGATGTACCTACTCTTTCAAGCTCCCAAACCACTACAAGAAGGCTTACTTATTTAAAGATGAAAGCATGACAGGTAAAGACGATCGTGGTCCGCAGATATATAAAAGAGTATTTGAGAGAGCCGTAGTAGACCTTAGAAACAACAATGTACCAAGAGTTGACAAAATTAACGGATAAATAATCAACGTACCCGAGGTCAAAGCCTTAGCTTCAGAAGGCCTTAGCGGACAGCGGAAAGATACCAAAAGATTTCGAGAAAAGTATACTGATTTCGATACCGAGGAAACCGATAACAGATAAATGCAAAGAACATAGAAAATTGAGCCTTATGACTCAAGCATCAAAAATCCTGGCTCGGATAATAAGCCAAAAAAGAGAAGGAAGGATAGAAGAAAACCTCTCTTAAATTAATTCGGATTCAGGAAAAAAGTGAAGAGGAAGAGAGACAATGCTCAGCTTGAGAGTTCTGGCCAAAAAAATAACGAACTTAGAAAAGCCATTCCTAGACTTGGAGAAAGCCTTCAACAACGTTAAATGTAACAAGATGTCCAAACTGCTAGAAGCACTTGGATTGGGCTACAACAACAGAATTATTATTCCTAACCTCAACAAGAATCAGATTACCAGAATGTAAACGAAAAATGGTAGAAAAATAGAAGCCAAAATAAAAAATGAAGTAAGACGAGGATACAGCCTCTCGCCGGCAATGTTCACCGAATAGCTGGAAGAGGCAATTAAAGAAGCCCAAGAATAGAGTATGAAAGGAGTCAAGGTGAATGGAGAAGAAATCAACATGCTCCAGTTTGCAGATTACAGCGCAGTAAAGGAGGAAACGCAAGATGGTCTGCAAGCAATTCTAAGTGCTATGGATGAAGTCCTTAGGGAGTATAATATGAACATCAGCAAGAAGAAAACTAATATCCTTGTGTGTGGAAGAGAGAAGCTGAATGCCGATATCACAATTCGAGGGGTGAAACTAGAGCATGTGGAATCCTTCATCTACTTGGGCAGGAGCATAACACGTTATGGAAGAAGTTCGACGGACATCAAGCAAAGAATAACCAAAGCGAAGAACGTATTCATGAAGAAGAGGCAATTACTATTATCAAAGAAACTATGGCTGGAAATACGGAAGCAATTCGTCAAGACTTTTTTGTGGAGCTTAGTTCCTAGACTTGGAACATTGAAAAAGTTGAACGGTGAAGGATAGTAGCCTTAGAAACATGGTACTGGAGAGGAATAATGAAGATGAAATGGACAGAAAAAGTAAGGAACGAGGAAGAATATAGAAGAGCAGAATAGGATTGGACAATATGGAGAAATATATGGAAAAGAACAGATAGATGGTACAATAGATTGATTAGGAATGTAATAGAAAGAAAAATAGAAGGGAAGATTCCACAAGGAAGACCAAGAGACATGCATATACGACGAAATAAGAAGGACGAAAAACAAAGAGGATATTAAGGGTTTAGGGAATTATAATTAAAAAGCGTAATTTGGACGGCTGCAGTAAATCAATCCTAGGATTGAAATACTGATGATGATGATGCTATATACGTAAACGAGTATGTCTATACACACACACACACACACACACATATATATATATATATATATATATATATATATATATATATATATATATATTTACTCATTGACATCGAAATAAATACGAGGAAAAGGGATAGGAACACATATAAAGGACGGAAACAGTAGAGGTGGGGAAGGCGGAATCAGGCAAATCACGAGTGTAAAAATATTTCCTAGACCGGGACTTGAACTCCGGATATTTCCACTTGCCGGGCGGATGCTATATACATACACATATATCGTGAAGGAAAGTCTCACGGATATGAAAACAATGCAAATGAATGGGTGAGATAGTGCTAGCAAACAAAAGCACAGAGAAACACAAATGAGAGTTACACGTATTCCGAATTTACGGCGAAATAACCACCTTTCCCATAGGATATAAGAAACAACAGGAGTTCCTTCTCTCTCTTGAGAAAGGTATTTTTGCCCCCGAAAATAGTAAATACGGTAGAGTTTCATTTGTGGGTGTTTCTCAGTGTTTTTGCCCACTAGCGCTATATCGCTGCTTCGTTTACATTATATACGTGTGCATTGTAAATAAACAATAATGGGACTAAATCTATGGTCAACTCATTAAAGGCCATTAGTGTCTCTGTATTGAAATGCCGCTCTGTCAAACTTGACCAGCCGACGAGCATAATAACATTTTAGTTCGCTTAGACGTCCACCTCTTACGGAGACATAATGCAGTTCTGCCGTCTAAGCGCCTGTATTATCTTTTTCATTAACGCATTTTTCCGTCAACCTTGTTTTTCATGGAGATTTCAGGACTCAAGAATTATTTTCCTCACACGAATTATGCATGAGTTTATTTGATTCACTCTCTGGAGCAATAGCGCCCGGGCAGGGCTTCGTGCATTTGGCATACGGCTGTAAGATGGATTCCTTGAAAGCGTGACATTTGAGTCTTCTTTTCCTCTTTACCGGGATTACTTCCCTTATTTCTCCTCTTCCGCGCCATAAAAAAGAAAAATTTCCGTGCCCATCCAATTCGACTCTCACGCCCTAAATAATCTTCTACTCCCGTTCCAAAACACTTCTACCGCCGGCATATCATCAAATTCAACAATTGGTTTGCGCCTCTCTTCACTCCAGGACTTCATTCTTTCTCTTCACGGTAAACCTCTTCAATTTTCGCTCCGCTGTACTTCATCTCATCCACGTTGCCAGGAGCGGATGTTGGGTTTCAAAAATGAGTCCTCCGCCGTAAGATACCAGATGTTTCCTGCGAGTTTTTTTCTATTTAATATTTCTTTTGCTTTTACGTATAATTTCCTAATCCTTCATCGCTTCTATCGCATATACATACGTGTACACATTCCATTTCTCTTTTTTTATTCTAATTTCTCCACATGTTAAATGGCAATTTGTATTCCTAAATAAATATTTATTAAATGAATTATTAAATCTAATCTTATATATTGTCTGGTGACTGAACGGGCCATCTTCTTGGAATAATTTTATCCCAAGGTTCCCCCCCATCATTTGCTTTTTCAATTTTTACGTTGTGAGCCTGTTTCTTTAGAGGTGAATTTCTACTAATTTTTTTAGGTCTTATATTGAATCATCTTTCTTAACTTAATTCCAGACTATTATTTTTATTTTCGTTAGCTCGTCATGCCGTGAATGCTAATCAACATTTTCAAGTTACCAAGGTGATTCCAAGAAAATCCAATTTTTCAACAATCCGAGTAATGCCACCGACAGAATATAGTGTTCTGAGAAATTTCCCTGAGATTTCTCAAATTTTCCATCATTTATGCTTGATATCCAACATTTTATTTCACTCGGCCGATTAGGCATTATCTCAGTTAGGCATCGGACGTTTTCTAACGACTATATACTTCTATTACAATTGAAAATAAAATGTCTATATTTTTTATCCTTGCCTATTTCATATCATTACTATTGAGATATCATTGTTTTGAAGTCAATACCCTTACTCTTCAAATTTATTAATGACACTGTCAAACCCTCAGATGTATTTGCTAGTAGGATTATTGAGGTATATTTTCTGCTATGATTTTAGAGGTCTAAAGAATCCAATTGGGTTGAACTAATATAAAACGTCTCGTGGTGTTCATAAATACATATGTTGACGGGTGTATAACTACTCAATCTGACCACATACTTGTATGATTGATCCCGTTGGGATATTATCTACCAAAAGGTGAGCATTTCATTCCGAATAAACTTCATAAATTGCTGAAAGATGAAATGAGAATCACCTTCTCTTGGTCTTAAGGCATCTGCTAGTATTTATTTTAATTTTATAATCCAATACTTTTGAAAAATATAGAAGTTTTTAACCAATTAAATCTACTGAATGCAAGAGTGGGATCACATTTCTCATGAGTTTTCCGAGGTAGTATCATTTATCGCCATTTGTGAAACTTTTTCCGAAGAGGAGTGTGATTGGATATAATAAAAATTCGTTCCCTTACGACCGGGGCGCTTAACGGCTAGGGCATAAGAGAGTAGCGTCGTCTTTCCCATTACGTTACGCTCTATGGGGATGCCGTGAACGCTCCAGTCCCGCACTGGCGTGCGCTACATTCAACTGGAGTTTCTTTAATTCCTAATTTACTTTTTTGGCATAAAGTTTTTACCTAGAACGTGAACGTAGTTTAAGAACTGGATTAGTTCCTCCGGCGTCCTAATTTTCCTAAATTCGAATTTTATCTCTTCTTGAATACCTTTCTACGTTGCCTTAGGAATAAAATCAAGGCACGAGTCGGTAACCCAATGGTACGTAAAATTCCACTATTACCATTCCCCTATAATCCCTCAATTTTAAGTCTCCCCAAAACCGTTCATTATTAATCTTTCTATTGACCCAACACTATTATTTATTTACTTAAGAAGCTTTGTAATCCTTCTATTAGGATTAATTCATTGGCTCCAAGTACGCTGTTATATTGCTGTTTTCTGCATAGTTTATATAAATATGGATTAACACTAAAAACAGTGTTCAATAAGTCGTCAAAAGAGAAGTTTAAAGAATGAACCTCAACCTTGCCATTATTTCAATTATAGGAGAACAATTACACATTTTAATGAAAATGACCACAAGAAATTATCTCTTAAACTCACGAGAAAATGAGAACACTACCTGAATTGAAAAACCAACATTGGGAGAATTCCATTCAAAGAGACATATGATAGCCGTTAATTAGGAACTAGTTTGTAATCTCTAAATGTATTTTGAATTTTCATTTAAACATTTTGATGACCACATTTAATCGAGAAAAAAACTCATAAGGTTTTGATGAACTTGCTGCCGATAACATTTGTTATCAAAAAAGTACAATCGTATATATTAATTTGAACGGCGGTCAATAGTTTAAAAATTAACTTTTATTTTCACCACTTCACCTTTTCAATACATTAATTAATTCCTGTTCATGCATGAAAGAAATAAAAACTCGACGTATTAGCAAATCGCATTTTGAAAACGAATATTCCTTTTTAATAAGGGCTCCACACATGCCGGTGTGTTCATGAATATTAATATTATTGACTCCGATCCAAACATTTAATAAGTTTTTCACGTTGTGTGGAATTTATTTAATCAGAGCGGGAGAAACTCGCCTTTATTCTTCCCTTGGTTGAGGGGGCTGTGATGCTCTCCCTAAATCTCAATCACCCCCCTCCACCTCTGAACCCGCACCACAAGTCACTCCTTCCCTCCATCTCCCCGCATCAGCCCCTTCCAACCCTCTCGTTTGCATCGTGAGCACCCGTGTCCCCATCCCACTCCGTAATCACAACTCTCGGGAAATAAAAGGAGATGAGGAAGGTTTGAAAGAAAACGGAAAAAGGAAACTTTCCTTTTAATCTTTCTTCCGCTTCCGAAAAAATGCCCTCCCACTTACTTTCCCCGCGCCCCATAACCCCTCTCCCATTCTACCCCCCCTCTAATCCGGAGGGTGCATTAAAGGG
Organism: Hetaerina americana; assembly: GCF_022747635.1. Lineage (NCBI taxonomy): Eukaryota > Metazoa > Arthropoda > Insecta > Odonata > Calopterygidae > Hetaerina > Hetaerina americana. The sequence continues at coordinate 1,213,912 of NW_027286070.1, forward strand.
ACTGAATCATCTCCATCCCTTGCCGCTCCTCCACTCTAACCAGCCATCCCCCACCCTCCAACTCTTCTTTCGTGTGTCAACGCCCCCACCACTGTCCTCCCTCATCGACTCCTTTCACTCCGTCTCCCAAGGGCCTTCTCTCCCCTACAGACGTCTTACGACTCACACCCCCGGCAATTTCTCTCGTTCCCTTCACTCCGCCATCAAACCTTTCTTCCAAATCCTTCCCGCTCTCCATTTACCCGTTTAATCCCCTTCCACGCACCACACACACAACCCTCATACCCCCACCCGACGTCCGGAAACCCTAATTCTCCGCTCCCTTAAACTACCCCTTCCTTTTATCCCCTCACCTCACACCCCAATCACTCCTTCCCCCGTCGTCAGCCCTCTTAGTGATCGCCTCTCTCCACACTTCCGCATTCCATCTTCACGCTCCCCCGCCACCCCCCTTGCAAAGACTCTACACCCCTATAAGCCAAAACCCATATTGCAGTCACCATTGGCACAAGACGTCGATGAATTCCATCCCCTTTGTCTTGTTCCTTCCCCTGAATCCCTCTTCGTTTTCCATTCGTCTTATCCATGAATCTCATCTACCTGCATCCGAGGTCACGGTTTTCTTAATTCCATTTTAGACTATTATTTTTCATCAAACATTATCATAGGGCGTTCTCCTAAACATCCATCAAAACTTTAGGTGCATATTGATATCAGATATGGACGGATGAAATGAAAAACGGGGAAGCGTACAGGAAAGTAGAATAGCAAAAGGCCTTGATGCACTCGAGGGAAAAAAACCACAACGATTAGGCAATCGGTGGAGAGAATAGATTCTTTTGCATACACAGTACAAAGGAATTTGAACGTTGGGATCCGTAGGACATATGAATGAGAATGTTAATTCTCCAACTATGAGAAACCTATGTCTGTAGTCAACCACTCTTTATATTGGAGAAATAATCAACATTCATAAATGGTTTCTTTGAAAAAAGGCACTAGTACCAATATAAATATAGATTTGTAACCTAATAACGGCATTAAAAAAATAGTTTTTTCTGGTCCATTTCTTCGGCTAATACGTTAAATATTTTTTTTAATTTGTCTACAGCCACTATAAATCGCGTTAAAATTATTCCTTTAAAAGGAATTATATATTTCAGTTGGCATGGGAGGTTAATAATATCATTAAACGTCCGGATTTTGAGGTTCTGGGCCCAAAGCCTAGTGATGATTCTGGAAGCCCCGATTGGAACTTCGTCCGTACGGCATTCTTGATGCCGGAGCTTTGGAAAAACTACAGTGGTCACGGGGCAAGGAACTCGTTCACGTTATTATTATGGATCTGGATCAAAAACTAGGTGAGATTTGCTCAAATTTATCGAAATCATCTTTGTGCTGGCAACGTTATTTGTTATTTAAACCACAAAAATGATATTCAGGACAAAAAAATAGGCCTCTTTTGCAAGAGCTGACTCAATCGCATTATATATTACGTCCCTCCATTCATCCGGCCGCTGATTCATTCATTCATCTCAGCTGGTCCCTTAGTACACTCCCTTAAGAGTTCAATCGTTTATTTAACGCCTCAGTTACACCTACGCTCTCCACTCGGATCATTCATCCAGTTGTCCATCCTTCCATCTGATGCGTATCTCTTCCCGTAATTTAGTTCGTTTATCCCTTTCGTCAGGTCATTCTCACTCGCTCGTCACTCCTCCGCTTGTCCCTTCAACTCGTTCTTCAACTCCTCTCTCTCTTCACTCGTTCATTTCACCGCCCTCTCATCCAATCATCCATATCCATCGCAGCAGCATCTCACCCGTCTCACCCCATCTCACCCCCGTGGCCACACGCACCCGCCCTCGTTCGTTTCCCATCCCTCCGAAACTCCATTATCCCGCCCATGCCTTTCACTTCCCCTCCCCCGGACCCCCTTTAACCACCGCCAACCCTCCCTCCGCCCCCGGCTCATCCTTCACTCCCCCCCCCACTTTCAACCCATTCCCCTCCTCCCCCACCACTCCCTTCCACTCAACCAAACGAACTGACTCAAATCATTTCGGAGGTACCATGGCAGCATTTTTTCCTCTCCAAGAAAATCTGCGGCCCCGTAACGCGCTGCCCCATAAATCATCGCCTCCCCCCCCCTAACCCTCCTCGTCACCCACCCGTGAGATCAAGCCTCCTCATCAAGCACCCAGCCTCAGCTCCGGCGAACGACCAAGGGCCCTCTCGCCGCCGCCATAAAAGAGAAAATGCTCCGCGGATTGACTTTCTCCAAGGTCCCTCTCTCTCTCTCTCTCTTCCTCTTCATCTACTCCTCCTCCCCTCAACCCCACCTTCCCCCCCTCGACGACGGTTTGAAATCAAACTTTGAAATTGTATTTTGCTGACACACACATTTGTTTTTAAAACTTACGAGCATGGAGGATACCACAAATTTGAAGGGCCAAAACGTAGAAAATGAATCGATGCTGACAGAATCCATGCAAGTTGGAAAATTAGATTTCCCCTGGGGGTACGCTCTCTCTCTCTCTCTTTCTACCATTGAACCCCCAGTGTAAACTATGGCCTTGTAACATCTGAAAAAAATATACATGGGCAATTTCAGGAGCAGAAACATCTGACCTCTCAATGATAAATATGTGCCTTGTTCTTGCTTGTTTGTCATTGCTTCATTAAAAAGAATAAATTTTTTAATGAAGAAATTAAATTTTCTCACTACCCTCATAAAATTACATCTATATCACGACGCGTGTTTACTCTCTTCGCATGACCATCATATGATACGTAAAAGGTTAAATAAATAAATACAACACATAGGTTGGGTCGTGAAGTCGTAATTAAATTGTCCATTTAAGAATTATTTCAACAACAATGAAACAAGATACTTACATTGCAAGTGTAAAGTTCGTAATAAGCTATAATAATAAAATAACAAAATTATGCAAAGATATTTTTAAGAATAATTATGTCATCAGACTGGCAACTGCTCCTCTATTATTACTAACATTACTAACCGTGGGGCGTAACCCATATGAATAAGCCAGTCCAGATTTCAATTGGAACAATTCGTCATTTTACTATAACATAATATTGTATGTACCTATAAAACCTATAACTTATTTAAAATTTAAATATAAATAAAATAAAAACTGTTATGCAATAAATGGTAGTTCCATCAAACTTAAATTGAAAATTACCTCCATGTATCCAAAATGAAAATTTATTCATAACACAACATGTTTCAAGGCATAACTGAAGGTTCCAATGCAAGCGTTAATCGAACAAATCTTGACATAGTCGTCATAAAATACAAATACTTTCATATAAATGACTGCATAAATCTCTGCAACCTTCCGATATGGTGTGTGGCAGGGAATGATTATACACAACACTACTTTTGATGCGAAATACTTTTCCCCCATAGCACGACCGGAAAAGGTTATTATTATTCCTTATCGTTTGTTGAAAAAATGACGTATTCAATCTATCCATTGTACCCTTAATCTCTCTAATATTATTTACATGATTTCTTCTAGCATTACACGATGGGGTAATAAAACATTAGGGGAATAATGGCTGAAGAAATATTTTCCCAATTTATGCAAGAGATTTCATCTGTAATTTAATCTTCGCTCCGTGACCCCAAACCTATCTCCTGTAATATTTTGATATGATTTTCAGTTTTTCATAAAAATATTTAATAAATTCAGCTGCTTTACACTGCACGCCATTCCATTCGGCATTCAATCTAACTTAATGAAGATACCATATACTAGCAGTATATTTTAAACAAGACCTGAATAGCGTAAGATAAAATTTCTCTTTATCTTTTTCTCCATAATTCCATTCAAATAAATCCTAATTGCTTGGTTAACTTCTCCTCAAATTTCCCGTACATGTCTCACGTAGGAGAGGTTGCAAGTAATGGCAACGCCAAATTTTAGTATTCCTGATTCAGTAGGTTTTCGGGAGGAAATCACTCTTTTTTCCAGAAATTCATCAAAATGGACTTTTTTAAATATTAATTTTAATTTTAAAATGTCACTTTAACGTTGTGAATCATTAGGGTGATCTACTTAAGTTACTTTATCCTCAAGATTGCGGATATCTCTGCAAGCCACTGCACCGTCGTAAAATAATGGTATCTTAAAACTAACCACGGAGTCAAAGTCCTTAAAGTAATGAAGATTCAAAAGAGTTCCAATAATATATCCCCGGGAAATACATTAAGTGACTTCAACTGCATTACAGTTAACATCTAAGACTTTCATTTATACGTGACCATTCAAAAAGTTTACAGTCCAGCACAGGATATTTTTGAGCATACCATAATCTTCTACCCTTGTAAGTAGCTGAATATGACGTATGTTGTTAAAGACTTTCTTAACATCAAGAAAAACAGCGTTCACCAAGACATTACTCTTTGCTGAACCAAATTCATGATGAATTAAAAGCGTAAGTTGGTCTCACAAGGTTTACCAAGGCAAGGAAAATATTTCGCAAATATTTTCCTTGCAATGTTTTACGTGCAAAATTTTGGGAAAATATTTGGTTGCATTTGAGAACTAACATAAAAAAAGAATTAATTTCGCCAGCGCAGCGGTACTCGAAATGAAATTAATTTTAATTTTTTTAGGAATACAAAGATGCGCTGTAAAATGTTATGGTTTACGAGAGAATTAACCAATGAGTCCCTTTCCTTAAATTTTTAGAGGTGTTCAAAACAGATGACAATTTAATCTTTGCATAGAATTTTGACTTAAACTGAAATTAAACTTTAATTAAAAATTTTACTCTTTACGTACGTGTAGGTTAATAATAAACCTAACTGTAATTTTAAAAAATCATTACACCACTTCTGATAAATAAATTATTTAATATATTCTCTCAGTAAATTTTAAAAGTTGTATGCCCAATTTGTAATAACAGTCGCATTTCCACGCTGAAAACATTCCCGCAACTCAAAATTCAAATCAAAGTATGGTTGGAGAATTTAAAATTGAGCTTGCTAGATAATTGTTGTCCGGTGAGATCACATCCATAGATATTCAATTTTTAAAAATTAAGAAGCAGATTTCCTATCTATATGCTATCAGGGTGCACAAAAATGTCTTGGTCTCTATAGTATCACTCTGGTTTTCTACAGCTGCGAGTGTTGAAAGTCATTATCTGTATTTGAAAACGCAAAGCTCTTCAGCGAAGTACTAGAGATAAGCTGTTCCTCCCAATTTATGTGTGACATATTTGATCGTACGGACCCAACAAATCTCACAGATACTCAAAGGGACATTTTTCAGGAAATTAAATTTTTTTAACTTTGATTCCCTATCCCTATTTTTTCTAGTTCCGTGAAACTCCGCACTGGAGCTGCCTCCTTGAGGAGATTTCTGTATACGAGCGCAACAGTTCAGGGGAAAAAAAGAATACTTCAAATACTTTTACGGGTGATATGACACTTAAACCATAAATTAATTCCATTTCACATCAAATATCAGCCAAAATTGTTCTGGTGGCCAAAAAATAAATGACCAACAATAATTAAATGTATTCAAAGAAGTCACTTAAATGCCAAAAAATAATCCGATTAAGTCATGCGTAAACAAAACATATTTCATATTATATGAAATGATTTTATATCACATAGGAAAAACGTTACAAATTATAATAAGACGTAAGACGGTAGATCTCTACTAGTAGTACCTCTCATTCACGTATGGGAGGAAATTGGAAAAACAGCTCAAATAGACCCTACCCGGTACTCATATTTTTTCTCAAATGTTTTAACCAATTATAGTCAAATAGGGATCATTGAAAGAGTATGAAATTCAGACAGATTTTTGGGCACAAATTATTTAGTACAAATATAAACTCACCTGTAAGGTACACCTTATCGGTAACTTATTATACCGCATGCATACATTTTTAGTCAATTCTTTGCCTTATACAATAAAAATAGAAAGGCATTGTCTAAGAGCTTTCTAGAAAATTTTAAAAATCTATCAAAGTGGCTCTAGGCACTAAATTGCGTACAATATATCAATAATTCTTTTCTCATCTAATTAGCAATCATTTAAATTGACAGTGTAATGGCATGTGAAGCCTGAAAATTACCACTTTTCCTCAATTTTTCATCTACCTTTCTGACAGTAATGTAAACAAATAATCGGCATTATTTAGAGTCTCATAATTATTAACTTAGTTGGAGAGGAATGCAACTCTCCGAGAAAACCTCTATGAAAACTTTAAAACATCATTCATAATAAATATTTGTGCGGTATCCTGAGGAAATATCTCAAATAATAGACCATCTAATAAAACTATGTTTGTATAATTCATATACATATGCATACATATAGATGTGTATATATATATATATATATACATACATATATATATACATACATAAATATATATATATATAAATGTATATATATATGTATATATGTAATACATATACATACATATATACAGGTATATATGTTTACCTGTATGTAGTCCTCTTTACAAACTTTTTCGTGTTAGTTACTGGTGTATCATCCCTTTCAGTTTCTATCGTACGTTTGGTCATAGATTTTCACTTTACTACATTAAATTAATTTTTAATACGGGCAGGCACCAGTAGAGAATCAATTCCGCGACTTTGGAGTAAGCCTGTGAATTAATGGAATTGAAATTTATATTGAAATCTTGGGCGGCAAACAAAGTTGAGGCTACACCTCATGATGCTGCTATAATGCGTCTGAATTATCACGATAAGTTACCTTTGGAACGCACCTTGTATATAAAGCGAGGATTTCCTGGTACCCGGAGGGACGACGGCCGTGAACGGCCTCACACTGCCCGGTAGGACAGAGCAATAAAACAATACATGCACCCTTCTGGGAGGCGGAGGTTTGGGGTGAAAACGCGTGCCACCCCTGCTTTGTGCCCTTTCACCCTTATTAATTAATTGACGGCCCTCATTAATTGACGTGCTCTCCGCCTCCACTTCGCGAGGAACAGCAGTGGGGGGAGGAAGGCGCTGTATTCAGGGGACGCTCCAAACCTCCCTCCCTCCCACTGTTCCCTGCAAAGACGAGGTCACTTGCTTTCATTGTCCCCACCCTCCATGACGGAAAGCAGTTACATTCTTCCGACCTTAACACCGGGTCTTTTGTATATCCTCGTATATATACATATATTCCTTTATATGTTTTTTCTCCCTCTCCGCGTTCTCTACGAGAGCCTTTTGTTCCCCTTGACGTCGTAACACGCATACTAGCGCAAGCGGGCGCGCACACACACACATACGCCAACTATTTTTGCATATTCCACCACCAACTCCCTTAAAGATAACCCTTGCGTGATGAAGAAGGAGCACAGGAGTGCGGAGGAAGGAGCAGAGGACAGAGGACGACTGCACCCGCGCATGCGCGAGACTTCTCCGGCGGGTAAACAAAGATAATGCGCATCCCTCGTTCCCCTTCTCCCGCAAGGGCGACACCCACCTCACCCCCAACCCACCCCCGACCATTTCTATTTCCTCCTCCGACCAACCCAAACCGACTATGAGTAAAGACGTGCAATATCTAGGTCAGGCCCGAGTCAACTGGGAATATAGCCCTTCCGTAAGGTAAACAGGTAGTATTTTAAACCGAAACGGGACGAGATTCTTGAGTGATAGAATAAATAAAGGAGTTTAAGGGAGAGAGACTCGAGATACCAGGGGTTCGCATAGGCATATTTTAAGATGACAAGATGTAATAGCTACGTAATCTCATCTTTTCTTAAACTTATTTCCCAGCCAAAGGAGGCTTAGACCTATGGGAGATTTTCCTCGCCTTTCAATAATGTGATCCCTGATCAATGTGAAACAGGGATATATGTTAAATAATTTTAAACAACTATTTCCTCTCGATGGCAAAGACGTGAAGATGCAACTAGATACAAAATATTATCAAATAAAAAAAGGGCTCAAAATAAAAGGAACCTGATACGAGAGTGTACGAATTCCGCGGCCTTTATGCAATCTTGCTTGCCTTAAAATCATGTGTTTAAATCGATTTCACATTTTGAAAAGAGAACTAAAGCAAACAATATTAACAAATATTTGATTATGACAACACAGGCGTGAAGATAAAACCAGTTAGAAAACGGAGCGAACGAAAAGAAATCCCCGCAGGCGTTGATAAATCTCTTCGGTGGCAAAGCCCCCCTCATCAGTGGAATGAAGCCGAAGGCTGACAAAGTGGGAGGCATACTTGAGAGGGTTTGGAGAGGGAAGGGTTTGATTTGGTGGGTGGCACTGGGGAAGGAGAAGAAATATTGGGAGGGGTGTAAGCAGAGGGAGTAGTGAGCAGCTTTGATTGATGGATGCCGGTGACCATCAAATAGCAACATGCCGGCCTACTTGAGCGTTTTGAGTTTGAACGAGAGCCAGTCGATGGGAGGGAGCAAGGAGTTGTCGAAACTTTGCACCACTCATCGAAGGAAACACCGCGTTTCGGAGAGGGGCGTACTTAGGGATTGGGCCGGGCCGACGGAGAAGACGGTTGGTGGGACACGCGGTGGTTGTTGGTGCGGACGTAAAGTGGTGTGGTTAATACATTGCCCTACTTTGGAAGCATACCCCGCGTCCAGACGTCCAAGCGTAGCTGAAGTACTGCATTGTTGGAAGCGCCACATGAGGAGGGGAGGTACGGCAAAGAATTAATACGAGTGTCCGGGAGGGCACAGAGTAGTGAGATGGTACACGTTCGACATCTTGCCCAATTGCACAGTGGTGTGGATTTTGGTGGTGAGGAAAACTATTGGAGAGGCATGATAGATTTGAGCCCTTCTAAAATATTGGCTGGGTATCTACACGTAACTCTACATACTTAACTAATGCACATGCGAGAAAAATGCTGACCGTGGTATTATGGGAAAAAGGAACCAAATAATTTGTTTAAGAAAATACATCTTAGGGAAATAATTAGCGAAGATGGAATGAGGAGATTTGGCGGAGAAGAGTTTGGTGTGTAGGAGTATGTATTACTATTTTAATTTATTAAGAAACTCAGAATGTTGCAGATTCGGTACCTAAGGATTGGATAGAAGACTCGGGATGAACGTTAAGTGTGGTGGGACTGATAAAACACTGTAAATGGTATTGTTTTTGTTATAACGTTTTATCAGGACATAAGGAAGAATTTTGCTATCTATGAAGGAGATATTTACATCGAGAAATTTATTTGACAGAAGCCAATGGTGGAAACAAGGAGTACTCGTTGAGGACAAATGTCAATGAGTTAAGAAATTCCGTATCACGTGACCAGAGAAGGAAAATGTCGTCGATGAGTCATCCGGGGTGAAACATATATACGAAGAATATCTGCATAACAAGCTAAAAAAATGGGGTTTATAAGACTCGCAATGGGGATTTGTGAAAAAAAGATTAAAGAGCATAGTTATCCATTGGTATTTAGACCTTATTTACAAGGTCTGCCCCAAACGGTATTAGGACCAATTTTTTCCTGTGTTAACGGACGGATGGCGGTTTATCTGGCTGGGTTCGAGGAAGAGGTCTCAGAAAAGGCTGGAAATCGGTAGCAGTTGACTCTCCACCTTTTTACAGTGCAGATCGTTCGTTAGCGAAACCTCTATAACGGAACTCGTTACGCTCCGTTATTGGAACAGCGATACGCCCTCAAATTTTAGTGAAACTGGACAGACCGGGAAAGAGAATCATGACAGGCAGAAGGCCACTTATGGTGAAAACACAAAAGGTATTTCGGGTGTTTTTGAGGGACAGATGGTGCTTCGGGAGGGTAGAGAAAATGCTGAAGATACCGAACGTGCAAAACGCCCTTTGACATCAAAACGGGATGAAAGTCTTGCGAAAGTAAAGGTTTTGTTGGACAGGGATGACAGATTAAGTGTTCGAATGGTTTCTGATGAACTTGGCTTCCCTAACAGTGGTGTGCATCGATTTGTGACCGGAAACATGGGTATGAGAAAGGTGTGTGCGAAGTTGGTGCCGCGAGTGCTCTCAGACGAAATAAAGGAAGCTCGCACGCGAATCTGCTCACAGCTTTTCGACCATATGGGTGAGAATACAGATTTTTAGATAATGCCTCTATTCTTAATTACTCTATTCTTAATTACTCTATTCTTAGAGATTTTTATTCGCCAGTTATATGACTGGAATGATTAGTAATATCCAAGTGTCGGTATTAAAAAAATAGAAAAAAATAACTTGTGATAATGCTCATACGCAACAGGCGATAAAATATTCATATCTCTAGAACTATACAAACACACACAAACACATCAAAACCCATTTTATCGCCATATCATTTTAGAATGTCTGGGTCATCCGTACCTTATTATATAATACATGCATAGGTATTGATGCAGTCGATGCCCATGGCAATGCTAGCATTACGGCGATCATCCTTTAAAAGGCCGAAATAGTACCTAAAAGTCGAGAATAACATTAACAATCTCAACTTATATGCGAGCATGAATTAAACGAGGGCAAGAAAAATGAAATTTCTTCCTCCAATTGGTCTAATTTTGTCACCGATGGCGCTCTGTTATTGCAGTAGAATTGCTAGCGGTACTTTATCATACAGTGCTGTAGGGAACTTAATATATTCAGGTAATCTCAACGAAACCTATAAATTACCTGACAAGTTTCTAGTTCATAGGCCAACCACATTTGAATACGCTAGTGATTGATGTTAATAACACAGTTCCTAATAAGCTTTTACATTTGCTGCAACCATTATTACAGGGACATTGGTCATTAATTACGAGAAAAACACTCGACATTCAACTTGGATCACAAATATACCGTTAAAAATTTATTAAATAATTTTCTCGCTCTCCTCTAAATGCAAAATTAAAAACAGTTAATCAAGGTACTTCTGAAGTTGTGGAAAATAACCAAGAATATGGCTTTATCAAAGTATGCTCTCAATAATAATTATTCATTATTGCTCACCATATTTGATAAAATAAATCCTTGATAACTAAACCTGGGCAATGATATTACCACTTTTGTTCCAAATGTTCTAAAAAATATTATACTTTAAAATGCACCATTCTTTAAGAATTTATTACAGTGTAGTCTACTACCCATGGTACTTCATTTTACAATGCATTCATTGCATAATATAAATTCCAAATACGAACCCAACCATAATTTTTTCTTTCATAAATGTGCCTTCCTGTTTTTAAAATATGAATGAGAGTAATTTTAGACACCTCACGCTGGTCGTTACACATAACTCTCTTAGCACTCCAAAAAGCATACTTCTTTTGCTGACGAAGATTTCTCCTTGAACTTTCGTTAGTTTGGAAAATATCTGCTTAATTTATGGTTTATTTTTATCTTAATAAATGGTTTATTAGATCTTGATAAATGTTGTAGGTATTACACACACCGATGTATGTGTAATAAACTTATGTATATATGCATATGAGTGCAAGCACATAGACATGTATGTTTATGTGTTTGTGTGTATAAATAAATACATATATACTCGTATATATACACATATACATATGTGTATATACATACACATATATATGCATACTTATGTATATATATGTATGTATATAAATATATATATATATATATGTTTATATATATACATATATATATATAAGTATACCATACAAACAAAAACATGTACATACGTATAAGCACTTGGAAACGGGAGTAAAGCCACATATTTGAGAAGCCAAGATAGGGGTGGCAGTGGGATAAATGGGGTGGAGGCGAGTGTCGGCGGTCGCCTGAGGGGGTGGTGAGGCTGGGGGTTGGGCCACTGTGTTTCCGCCATGGTCGTAGCGTGCAGCAAGCCAACCGCCCCGTTCTCACCAAAACCCTCCCCCCGGTAGGCGGCCGAAGCAGCATCCGAGCAGCGCAGCATCCGACCTGGTCGTAAAACGCGGAGGGAACTCGCGGTTTCGAAGGGACAGGGGAGGAATGGGGGGGTCGGCGGCGGTTTGCGTGTCTAAAGCGACCCTGGACAGGGGAGCGGGGGCACGACGACTCCGGGAGGGGCGGAGTGGTTTTGCGGGTGGGATTCCCCCACGGAGTGCGCCGGGGTGTGGTGGGGAAAGCATCTCGCGCTGCATGACGGGAAGCGAGGGCACGACCTACCTCCCCCATCAGGTTTTAAAAATTTTTTCCCCTGCGGGAAGAAGCGAGGGACGGGACGTGACGTCGCCTGTTGGCGTCCTTCGCAGAAGGAAGGGTGGGGTGGAATGTGTGCATTACGCCCGCCGCACGCGCCCTGGAACTTCTGGGATAAAGGCAAAGGACGTTGGACGTAAAAAGGTCACAGAAAAAGAAGAAACCTTAATTACAACCAGGATAACTAACGGAACCACATCCACGGCTGCCAAGAAAAATGTCTCTTCAGAGACTTGAGAGTTGGTTGTTCACAAAATACATAAAATGTATGCACTTTTTCACTTTTGGGCCTTGGTAAAAGCTTTTTCTAAATATTAATTCTGGCAATTAAAGAAAAAACATAATATTATAGGTAATGAAAGAAGAATATCATAGCTAAATAAGAATTATGTTGCTCTCAATAAATTGTTGCGAGTTCATTAAAGACTATATATTGTCACTAATAATTTGCAACATATTTTAAAAGGAATAAATAAAACTTGTAAGGACATTATGAAAACGATTAATTCCAGTAACGAAGCATTTACGATGAGGATGAAATTGATAACGAGGTACGTTTGCGAGGACGTTAGGAACATATTATGAAAAATTAAGACATGGTGGCTGATGTTGCGTGATTCCGACGCGTGACCTTAGGATAACGAAGTTTAGGGGTTTAGGAACGTGGCAATGGAGAAGAAATGTAAAAGTAAAATCGAATGTAGGGAAGACATTTGAAGAAGTGCGTGTGATGGGTATGTGGAGAGATTAGAGTGGTGGCAAAAATTTTAAGAAGCAGGAAGTTGAAATGAAGGATTAATTGCGGGCATTGCGGGCATTGAAGACAGTGTTATAGAGAGGAGACTTAAATTTGCGAGGTAGATGGAGGTAAATAAAAGAAATTAGCAGTGGTTTCAACGATTGTAGAAAATATGTGAATCCAAACATTGGTATAATACTTCGAAATTTTTTTAAAATTCTTGTTTATCCCTTAAAATACCACAGCACTACAGGTTAATTAATGGGTTTTAAGGTTTGATCTAGGTCACTTGCAACCCGTAGAAATTTATTCATTTCTGTAACCCTAAAAAAGAACCTATCTGATATATTAATTCATCAAGAAATTATTTTTAGTGAGTAATATCGAATTATAAACAGTATATGTGCTAAACTTATAGCAAAATCTACATTGGAAGAAAGGTGTGTTCCACATTGTGGGATATTCCACATTCTAAAGGGATAGAAAGCTTGGATAGGTCTAAGGAAAGAGGCGGGAAACCCAAATTTTTAGGGGGAAACGATCACAAATTCAAGGTAAATTGCAGGGCACAAAGAGCAAATAAAAAATATTTCTTTTCTAAATAAAATAACTGTTGGTTGGAATACATTGCCTGCAAAACTCTTCCAGCCCTTTCCTAACAGAGTGCATACTTTAAAGAAAATATTTAAGAATCAAAGGTAATAATTTGATTGATGTGTAAAATTATATGTAACAGCTTAATATTTCATTTTATCCTCCTTTTTTTTGTACCGATTGATTGATGTTAACGAGATGGGGATTTTCTTGTTTTGTGTAAGAGATTTGTGTTTGGAAGTTTCCTTTAAGTGTACTTTTGTTTTACTGACTGATTTTACCTATTATCTTTTGTGATTACTTGAGGCTTGTGTGCCACCTGACCATGTCTATCTGCACGTGTAAATTTTTATGATGATAATTATAATAATAAAGTAATTTCATAATTTTTCGAGCTTAGAGCATGTATGTAATTGCCCTACATACACGAGCGTATGAGTCTGCCTAATGTGTTAATTTAGCTTGTGAGTGACTATAAATGTTAGTATCATTATGGTTAGCTCACTATTGGTAGATGATAAGTATGGAACGGAAGTATTGGAAAATCCAGTGGAACGCCATAGTGACGAGGGCTAAATTGACGAAACGAGTGAGAAGTGAGGTAGCCGGCTTAGACTGTTTTATAGGTGAAGGGAGACTCGAGCAATTAACTGCTGAAACAAGCTAATAGTATCGGCCAAAAATTATCTATTCTACAATCTGGACGGATCTATCTTTTCTTTAATGTTTACATAGGCATCGTTGCTCCACGCCCTACACATCTATAGAGCCTAGACAAAATCAAATATTTTAATCTACAATAATTCATTCAATACAACTTACTTTTTTGATTCTTGAAATTTCAAGTCTCCCCTTGTAATTATGCAGTGACCCAACTTTGCAATACGCAAGAATATAATGATTTCGTGGGGTTTTCGCCAATATATACACGTACTAAGAATTTTTAACTTACAGTAATTTTCAAGAGTATTCAATTTGGTAAAAAATGACCTTTAGCAGGATTGAAGAATATTAATTTTGCTTAGCGTAAAATATTAACACGCATAAACATATCTATTAATCACAAGTTAACATTTAAATGCATTAATAACGAAATCTAACAATAAGTGCATAGTATTTTGGTGTTTCTTCGTAAAACTTACCAAGCATTCTATGGCAAATCCGATTTCCTTCAATTCGAGTGGGATTTTAAAATTTATATTCAGATCGGACAAAAATGCCAGCGTGCTAAATTTCAATTTCCTGGGTCTCGAGAGCAGCATAAATGAAATCATTATTGATCACCGTATAATATAGCTCGGAAACTCTGCCGTAAAGGTACGTATAGGAAGGATTTCTGTGCTTGGGTTTATAGAGGAGGAAAGAAAAATTGAATTGGACGGAAGACAAAAGAAATGGTATTAACGGGGCAGTAAAAATTGCCCAGTGAGAAGGGACATGAAGTAAAAGTGGGACTCATCAGAGGCAGCGCAAAGTGTAAATGCCGTTACCAAATAAATGCTACCCCTTTTTCATGGAGTAGAGGAAGCTCCACACTGAATAGAATGGACCTCCACGAGTTGGATAGATTCCCTCTTTAACATAACTTTGGAATAGCCCATCTTACCTCAGGGTGCGCGATTGTAACATACTTCGTGTCCTAGATATTATTCAAGCGCCGGTTGGAAGACAGCAGAGCCAGGGAAGGTGGGTAATCAGTTAGCCCGTCTAATAGCAGATCACCAACAGAAGCTTCCTCCAGACACCATGAAAACCCAACCAACTCCAACCACCTCCAGAACCACTACCAACAACGTCAGACATGTGCAGCCCTACAGCTCCCAGTCCCACTGAGGCCCCCGCAAATAGTCCTTCCCTCCTCATCCACCTACTCTCGTCAGATTAAAATCAACTCACCCAGACCCTCCTCCACAAAATATCTCCATTCCATCATTACTATTTCCCTGGGATACATTTTCTTGTATAAACATGTATTCTTAGGTTTTTCATCAATTATTTCTAAACACATTTTTCCCATTGACGCCCCACCTGCATTTCCAACTGCCTCCAATTCATCATACTTATTTCCTGCTTAATATTCCCCACCACCAAAGTCTAGACCAGTGTTCATTTGGGAAAGATGTCGAATGCGTCCCTTCTCACCACTCAGTGCCCCGGACCCTGGTATTAAGAATTTCCGTGCCTCCCCTCCTCATGTGGCCGACAAGGGGACGTCTGGTGTGCTTTCTAAGTAGGGCAGTCTACTTACCACACCACTTTACGTCCGCATCAACAACCACCTCGAGTCCTACCAACCTTCTTCTCCGTTGGCCCGGCCCAATCCCTAAGTACGCCCCTCTCCAAAACGCGGTGTTTCCTTCGATGAGTGGTGCAAAGTTTCGACAACTTCTCGCTCCCTCCCATCGACTGGCTCTCGTTCAAACTTAAAACGCTGAAGTAGGCCGGCATGTAGCTATTTGATGGTCACCGGCATCCATCAATCAATGCTGCTCCTCTGCTTACACCCCTCCCACTATTTCTTCTTCTACCCCAGAGTGCCACCCGCCCAATCAAACCCTTCCCTCTCCAAACCCTCTCGCGCATGCCTCCCTCTTTGTCAGCCTTCGCCTTCCTTCCACTGATGAGTGGGGGCTTTGCCACCGAAGAAGTTAATCAACACCTACAGTACGTGGATTTCTTTTCGTTCGCTCCGTTTTCTAACTGGTTTTATCTTCAAACCTGTGCCATCGTACTCAAATGTTTGGTTAACATTGTTGACCATAGGTCTCTATTTTCAAGTTGCAACTGATTCGAACATATGAGTTTAAAGCAAGAAAAATCGCATGCAGGTCGCAGCCACCATAAACCCTTGTGAGAGGTTCCTTTCATTGAGAGCTCTTTCTAAATTTACCAATGTAATTTATGTGCGTGTATGCATACAGTCATATATATGTTTATTTATTTATGCACATAAACTCACCCATCACTCGAGCGAGGCAGGGCTCGGCTTGCCAATGTTGGGGGTATTGCGGGGAGGCCATTTATCCGTGCATGGGGGAGGGGGGTGGATACGGTGGGAGGCTTCGGAAGTCGGTGGACGGATGGGGGTGGATGAATGGCGGTGGGTGGGAGGGTGGGTGGATTAAGCGGGATGACGGGGGAGGCTGTGGCTGGGAAGGAGGTCGGAAGGGGTTGCGAGAGGGGGCGGCGGGAAGCGGAGGGGTTTGGATCCTACGGTGACGCCCGCCTTCGGCATGGGCCCTCATTAATATTTAACGCCCGGAAAGGGTCCAGGGCGTCGTTAGAAAGGTCTACGCCGTGTGCCTCGCCCGCTCCGTCGAGGAAGGGCTTTCGGCGGGTGGAAGGATGTGCGAGAGGGAGTTCTTTCTGGGGAAGGACGGATAGAAGAAACTGGAGAAGAGGCGTCACTTAAGTAAAGCACTTTTCCGAAGGAGTACCTCATTCCTTTCCCCCCCTCCGCTCTCCCACTATGTCCATCCTTTTCACGCGCGAAGGAAAGGAAGGAACACACGAGGATAAAAGAGATTTCTAACTCACGGAAACAGGTTAGCATTCACATAAGTTCATGAGTTTAATGTTAAGGTTTAGGGATATATATCCATTTGTATGTGTATGTGAAAAAATATATATAAAAATATATACAAACTCATATATAAACATATAAATGCATAAACATAATTATATATATATGTATATATATCGCCCCCATGGACTACCACCTTGCCGTCGTGGAAGGGCTTGCGCGTTCTGATGACCCTCCCGCTGGCGCGAGTAATGATAATGCTCCTGGTGAGGTCACCCATTTCAGATAGGTCAAAGTGTGGGAGCTAGACGAAAGGCAGTCCACGCAGCGTCAATTTATTAGTGAGGCGGCCATTGACTCATGGCGTCAAGTTAAAACACTATTGAGGAAAGCAACAGGAAACCACCTAAATTATCATTACCAAGAATATATTGATAGACAATTAAGAGAATATGAGTCCTGGCAACCACTGGACTCGGCCCAGTCGGCCGTGTGTCGTGCCTGACAGCGGAAGAGGCAAGGCTTTCGCAAACGTTATCTCACGAAACCCTTGCAAAAGAAAACTGACAGCAGCGGGAAAGAAGGCGCCGTAGAAGATGACCGATTTGGCTAGAAGAGGAACGTTTATTGTTTGCACAATGTTGAGGACAGGAAAATTAGGGAATGTTACAGTAGATATGGAAAGAGGATACAATGTAGAAGTTTATCCGAGGTGAGACGGAAAAGTAGCGGGTAGCAACAGATTGACAGTTATAGAATAATATACGGCGGTGAGAACGAGAGCCAACGAGGGGTAACCATAAGGTTAAATGTAAAGGTAAAAAGTATTGTAGTGCACATAGAAAAAACGACGAATAGAAAATTACTAGTAGAGATAAAAGCAGAATCGACGAACTTGGTTATTATTCAGGTAAATATGCCACCGAGCAAACCATTATGAGGTAGAAGTTGATGGGATATACGATTAGTTAGAGGACATAATCGCGTGTCTCCCTTCAGGGAAAAATTTGATAGTGATACGGGATTTATATGCGACGATAGTCGAACATAGAGATGGTAATGAGGTGGGGGACTACGGTTTAGGTACAAGAAATGACCGCGGGGAAAAAGTAATTGAGTCCTGTAAAAGACGGATAAGTCATCACCAACGCTAGGTTCAGAAACCAAAAAGAGAGTGGGTTTACATTGAAAATGCCACGTGACTCAAAAGGTTATCAGTTAGATTATATTAACGTTCGGCACAGATTCAGGAACAGTGTGATTATTTGGCATAGCTTCTCGGGATCCAATGTTGACTCTGACCACAATTTAACTGAACAAAATGAGGTGTTATGACCGTTTCAAAAAGATAAGGCAGGGATTACAGGTTAGAAAATGGAATGCAGAAAATTTAAATGAATGGACTAGGAAAGAGTACCTGCAGGCTGTACAGAAAATTATGGATGAGGGTAAAGATTTGATTACATTCATGGAAAAATGGGAATATATCAAAAAAGGCATACATCTAAACCCGCAAAAGAAATGACAGTAACCAAAATTGGGAAAAGGACAAGTTAACCACGGATCACGGCTGAGAAATAAGAATGATAGATGAGAGAAGGAAATGACAATAAAAACGCAGAGTAAGGCATAATGAAAAACAAAGAGTTAAGCGATGAATTGGGACGGGAAACAAATTAAGCATAGTGGAAGACACAGTGCGAGGATATAGAAAGTTTGCCGAGGAAGGGGGGAATTGGTGCGCTCTACAGCAAGGTTAAATCACTATCGGTCAGTAAAAATGGAGGATTAATGCAACCATCGCTTAGAGATAAATCGGATAAGAGCATTGTTGACACAGAAAAGATCCAAGAGAGATGAACGGAATAAAATACAAGAACTGTATGGCAAAGAACTTAGGCCAGCAAGGTTAGACATAGAAACAGAACATTCCGTAGATTAAGATAGTCTAGGTCCAGATATACTGGACGATTAGAAAGTAAGAGCATTAAAGGAGAAAAAAATAAATAGGGCCGTGGGGGAAATAAATATTCCCGCGGAAATTTTGACATGTTTATAAAATTGCGGGAGGAAGATTCTACGTGGAATGATCCGTCATATGAGGACTACAGAACCATAAGTTTGATATCACACGCAGCTAAAGTTCTTCTCAGGATCATCAGCAAAAGGATAGAGAGTAGGGCAGATGGTTACTCAGGGCAAATTGTTACTAAACCCATACCGATGATCAGTATGAGTTAAGGAAGGGGAAAAGTACGCAAGATGCCATTGCAGTAACGAGATCACTAATCGAGAGGAATATTAAATACAATCAGAACGAAAACAATCATGACAGCCTGTTTCATAGATTTCGAAAAAGCGTTTGATGGGTATAATTGGGAAAAACTAATGAGTATATTGCAGAAAATAAGAATGTATTGGAGGAACAAGAGGCTAATCCGCAACCTGTACAAGCCCAGATTGCCCAGGTGCGAGTGGGGAACGGGGAAACCAAATGGGTAGTGTTAGGAAAAGGTGTAAGGCAAGGTTGCCTATTATCACCGTTGCTGTTCAACCTGTATGCAGAGGAAATGATCAAAGAGGCGTGGGAAGAACTGGAGGTAGGAATGAATGTGGGCGGGGAATCCATAAAATCAGTTAGGTTTGCTGATGACCAAGCTTTAGTTTGTCAGTCAGCCAAGGGGTTGCAAGCATTGCTGAGTGAGTTGGAATCTCAGGATGACAGATACGGGATGAAAATCAATATTAATAAAACAAGTGTTAAGCGATTTTCTGGAAATAAAAAGGTTCAGCTAAACATTAAAATAGGAGGGAAAAAACTAGGGCAGGTAGAACACTTTACGCATCTCGAAAGTGTTTTGGATCAAAACGATGAAAGTCGTAGTGACGTTATGAGAAGCAATGCGCTTGGAAAAAAAGTTTTCATAATGAAGAGGAAATCGGTGACAGGGACCTTGAGCCAGGATATTAACAAAAGACTCGCAAAAACTTTTTAATAGAGCGTAGTGCTCTACGGCACTGAAACGTGGTCATTGAAGCAGGATGATTATATTAGTGGATTGGAGGCCTTTGAAATGTTGATGTGGCGAAGAATGGAAAATGTGGAATTAACCCAAAGGAAAGCCAATGAGGAAATACTAGGCATGGCGGGTGAGGAGAGGGGTTGCTCGAATAAATCCTAAGAAAACAGAAATATGGATGAAAGGGTATTGATCGGCAGTGGGATGTTGAATACTAATACACCGGAGAATATTAGGAAAACGAAGAAAGGGCAGGAACAGGATAGGAATGTTGGACGAGCCGAAGGTGAAAGGAAATACACAGAGATGAAGAGGGATCTAGAGTAGGCTGCTTGATTGTGTTTCGTTAGGAGTCACAAAGTACGAGGGTCATCCGGAAAGTAGTACCCGTTCGTGCCGCATGAAGGGCTGACGACGCGAGTAGCCGCTGGACGAGGTCAGATAGCTTCAGTGGCTTGTCTGCCTTCTCTGAGCCAAGTTGCGTGACGCTAGCATTGCCTGTGTTGTTTCTGTGATTGTTTACAATGTTTAAAAAAATTGAGAACGCCGCCAGTTGTGAAGTGAGGGCAGTGATTAAATTCCTCAATGCAAGAAACGTTCGCCCATGTGATATTCATCGCCAATTAAAGGAGGTGTATGGGGACAATGTAATGGACGAGTCGTCTGTTCGGCGGTGGTGTCGCAACTTCAACATGGGGAGGGGGAACACACACGACGATGAGCGTTCGAAGAGACCGTCTGTCATTACAGACCAACTGGTGAGCTCAGTTGACGAATTCGTGAGGAACGATCGGCGCGTCACAATTGATGACATCTGTGAGCATTTTCCCAATGTTTCTCGAACAATTGTTCATGAAATTGTTAAACACCATGTGCATTATGCAAAAATTTGTGCAAGATGGGTCCCTCGCAAGCTTACAGATGAGCACAAAACCAAGCGTATGGCTGCAGCACTGACGTTTTTGGGACGTTATTCTGATGAAGGAGACTCTTTCTTGACTCGCATAATTACTGGTGACGAAACATGGGTTTGTTATGCATCACCTGAGAGTAAACGACAGTCAATGGAGTGGCATCATGCTCATTCACCAAACAAACCAAAAAAATTCAAGACAGTTCTGTCCACCAGGAAACTCATGGCAACCATTTTCTGGGATCGACGAGGTGTATTGCTTATTGATTTTATGGCCCGTGGAGACACTATTAATGCCAATGCGTATTGTGAAACATTAAAGAAATTACGGCGGGCAATACAAAATCGGCGGCGAGGTCTATTGTCTACTGGTGTCATTCTCGTTCATGACAATGCCAGGCCTCATGCAGCTGGGATAACACAAAAACTTTTGCAGCAATTCAAATGGGAAACTTTCGACCATCCACCGTATAGCCCGGACTTGGCCCCTTCAGATTTTCATCTCTTTACAAAGCTTAAAGACTTTTTGGCAGGAAAAAGATTTGACAGCAATGAAGAACTTAAAGAAGGAGTGACCCTGTATCTCAATGAGCTGGCGGTGAAGGACTATGCAGCAGGAATACAGAAACTTGTCACACGTTATGACAAATGCCTTAATTTGCTTGGAGATTATGTTGAGAAGTAGTTTAAAGTATCCTCTTTCAAATAAAATTTTTTATGTTTGTTAATATTTACTTTTGTCTTTTTATTTCACGAACGGGTACTACTTTCCGGATGACCCTCGTATTTATTTGGCAATTGTGTCCATCCAAAACCTACCCTAACCGGTAAAATTCTAAATAATAAAAAAATACGTACACACATAAATATAAATAAATATATATAAATAAATATAAATAAATAAATATAAATAAATAAATATAAATAAATAAATAAATAAAAATAAATAAATATAAATAAATAAATATAAATAAATAAATATAAATAAATAAATATAAATAAATAAATATAAATAAATAAATATAAATAAATAAATATAAATAAATAAATATAAATATGTATATACATGGGTCGCGGTAGTCCAGAGGGTAGAGCGTTGGACTACTGACTGGAGGGCCCGGGTTCGTTTTCCAGGCAAGGTACTCTGGGCCCCTGCAGCTCCACCCAAGCTATATGATTTTTCGGGTACCAGAACTTCCTGGGAAACCATTACCGGCACAGGGAAAGGAACTGGCCCCCCTATCCTGATGTGTGAATTTCACACGCCGTCGGACTTAGTACTGGGTGAATTCTGCCATCACCTACCAAACCGAACTATGGGTTGATTACTGTGTCTATGGTTTATATAGTATATACATTTGTGTGTGTATATATATAATACATATATATATGCATTATACACACACACACACACATCCACACACACACACATATATATATGTATATACTATATATATATATATATATATATATATATATATATATATATATATATATATATATATATATATATATATATATATATATATATATATATATATATTATATAAAATACATATATTTATAATACATATTCATATGATATATTTAATTAAAAACCATAAAACATATTAATCAACCCGAAAGTCGGTTTGGTTGGTGATGGTAGAGTTCACTCAGTACTATGCCCGACGGCGTGTGGCATGAACTCATTAGGGTAGGGGGGCCCACTGCCTTTCCCTATGCCGGTTATGACTATGGCACCCGAAAAATCACAAAGCTTGTGCGGAGCTGCAGTTGCCCAGAGTAGCTTATCCAGTAATCGAAACCGCGCCCTCCGGTCGGAAGTCCAACGTTTTACTCCCTGGACTACCGTGACCCACAATGTTAATAATACATATTATATATTCATATATTTATGAAAAATGTATACTCATTTCATCTATATTCTCTTTATTTATTCACTTAGGGGATAGAGGGGCTGAATATACCCTCTCCACCCCAACCTGCAGTTAATTGCCTCTGTTCAACTCTTTGTCAACGCTTCCTTACTCCCAATCACCGATCACTTTGTTTTTTTTTCCCTTCTCTCGGGTCATGTACAGCGTACTGGTATGGATTTTTCCCGCCACAGAATTGTTCAACATGCCCAACGACGTCTCCTATTTTAACTTTTAGTAGACACCACTGCAAAATAAGGCAATAAATTCTACATTCGGAATTTGTAACACAATATTACAATTTCCTTCACAGAATTATTCACTTCTATTTCTCAACTTGTTTTCTATGCAGACAACTGTATGCAAAACATGAATGACGTTGTAACAACGAAACGTGTTGTAGAAAAATAAAAAAAAACAAGGCTTTTATTTTGAATGATTACATAACTAATTTCTGCCTCAACTTTCAAGTGTCAAGTATGTCGGCGGTTGATGACTATAAAGAAGTTGTGCAGCCTCCAGAAGCGTTTGAATCATATAAGTGTTTGGCAGGTTTTCCTGGAAGAATTTAAATATTTTGCCTTCTACTAATCCCCTTCTTCTTCTAAAACATTCTATTTCCCTCTATCATGTGTAATATTAGGTAGTGTGACCATCAATGGTAAGTTTTGGACAGCTCATAATAGCAAATATAGTATGCACATATCACAAGGAATTTCTCCACCTCAAAGTCATGAACGGCCTTCAGTATTTTCTAATACAATCCTTCCGCCCCTCTATCACTCAACCTGCTACTCAAACAGCCATTATTCCATTAATTCTTCCTATCTTGAAAAACGTATTTCCCGGAGTAACGGAATTTTGCGTTCGAGAATTTCTCAGAATATTTTCGGTTGGATTTTACTAATATTTATACAATTTTCCGGAATATTTTCCCATCCGGTTAGCAGATCTGCCCTTATTTCTTTCTCACTAACGGCCGCGTCATACGTTTTCCTTTCTATGATCGCATTCAATAACCACATTTCTCCAATATCCTTTTTATTTTCCTTTGAATTTCCAACAAGAGTTCTTATTTTCCCCAATCAAAACTACTAAGAAATGCTTTCTGTCCACTCCCTTCAGTTCATGTTCATTCAATTTCTTCGCAGGCACAACTTTAATACCAATAAGCTTTTCGCAAAGATCATGCTTCTAAATCCTATTTTATTTCACTTTACTGCATTCTGTTTTCTTTTCATGCTATGTTTTCTCCATTGCCAGCCTTAAATGAGTACTAATTTTTTTAAATTCCCACCCAGTTGAACTCCTTCAAAATTTCAAATTTTTAGTTTCTCGGGGACTGATGTTCCATTCCCATGCTGCAGAATTTTTTTGCGAAAAATCGGAACATTTTTTTGCTAATTTTATTTTCAAAATAATTCAATGAGATGTTTAAGCAATATATTGGGATTAAAAATTCATGCTATTATAAGGTTATTATAACTCTGTGGTAAATATTGCCTCGGTGCTTTCATTTATGTACTTATATTGTAATCGATTGGATTCATTGGCGTGTTAATTAATTTTAAAACGCTTTGCACGTGCATTTTCCCTTTCAACGACTTTGTATTAACCGAAACAGTTTGGCGGATGTCTCTTAGGGTACTTTTTGGCTAATAAAAAAGTATATTGACGGTAATTGCTAATTACCCGTTATTTTTGAACCCATTGAGACACGTCACTTTAGTAAATTTCGCTTGTTAAACCACCTATTATTATGTATTCCACGGGCAGCTGTTAATTACATTTTAATAATTAGATGAAACTTAACTTAAAATGAAAGTAAAATTATACCTACCAATTTTTCATAATGACTTAACCACTACATTTATATCTTAGGGCTTAAATATTATTACTGTAATCATTTACAATTCAGTCTCAGTAACCTCTTAATCTATATTTTCTTTGGTCT
The DNA here is from genome assembly GCF_022747635.1 of Hetaerina americana. NCBI lineage: Eukaryota > Metazoa > Arthropoda > Insecta > Odonata > Calopterygidae > Hetaerina > Hetaerina americana. The sequence continues at coordinate 1,238,749 of NW_027286070.1, forward strand.
TAACAACGTACGCTTTATATTTATTGCCGAAACTATCTTTTAAAGAAAAATTCATTAAATTAACAAATGTTTTAAGAAAAAGTATATTTAAGTGAGAAAACCCATTTTGGGCAATATGTTAAATTATGAAATATCACTTATCTGCTTGGTTGGCTTCATACAAATCGTATTCTATTATATAGATTCAGGTTGTCGGAGAAATGATACGGCGGGGAGACTACTGCTTTCTTTTGTTGACCTCTGAGGAGAATTCGGAACGGGTTAAATGAGCCTATTTCACTTTGCTATCATATTTCCCGTAGGATATTTCAATCCACAAATGGAGGCTATAACTTGGCGCTTCACTTAGTGGTAGCATTAAATATCAAAGGATAAAGAACAACCATGAAATATATTGGTAAGTCCCGCTTCAACAATATATGACATAATATAATTTAGAGCAAAGATGGAAATATTCGGTCGGTCTTCACACAGATGTGGGGGAATAAAAATATTGAATAGAATTTGTCGAAATCTGTTTGGTTTTCGCAAACGTCAAACACTGAGTAGATACTTTAAGGCTGAGGATTGAATGTATTGTAGAGAAGGAGGTTTTATTCCATTTCCTGCATCAATTCACATATTTATGTATACTGTAAAACTACAATCATTACATCTCATGAAGCCACCATACGTTGAAAATTATTGAAACACTACAATAGAATAACAACATTACCTAATTTTCAAGCCCACACTATATTTCCAAGTAAACCCGCCGTTCAAAATATTACATGGTAAATAATGTGCCATACTCACAGCAATAAAATTTCAACGAATACTCATTCAAGCATAAAATCAGAAGTAAACGTAATTAATACTCATTCCCTTTCGTGTTTTTATGCGCAATCGTCTCTTTTTGGCACTGCCAAATAAAAAAAGATGTTAAGTACGACAACGAGAGGGGGAAGAGTTAAGTATTCCAAGACTCGGCCCCGCACCACATTCATGGGTGGAGACGCAGCCTAGGGTAATGGCAGCAGGTGGGGCGAAGGAGGGCGGCCGCCCTTACCCCACCTCAAACTGGGGTTGCCCTCTCGAAAGAGCGTGCTCCCTCGGGGTGTGGGGAGGGGCGGGAGTATTTCTGGGTCGAGTTGAAGCGAGGCAGTAGCGCACGTCTCGTGCTCCTCCGTTCCCGAGGCACGCCGCGAGAGTTGCACACCTCCGGTTGAACGAACGCCTGCCTCCCTCCCCAGCCCCTCCCGTCCCAGCCCACCCGTGCACACGCCCCTTCATTACTCGATATACACGCCTCCTGCTCACACTCTCCTCGTAGTGATACACTCTTAACACACTTCTAGGGTCACACAAAAACATAGGATACACTAAACAAGAGCCATCCTCGTCTTCCTTCGCAATTCTTCCCTTCGATGAATGAGGAGTTAGAGGGTTCATGTGGTTTCTCTCTTTCTCTCAATACCCATCCTCCGTCCAAAACACTCCTCCAGAGGGTAATTTTACGCAGTCTCCGATGGCAGGTAGTTCAAAATCCCACAAGTACCACAGAATTATTTCAGTCTTTGAGCATACCCGAAATTGACTAGTAGTGCAAATATATCAGTACTCCCAGAGATATTAAGGACGCAAAGAGTACAGATTAGGAAATCGCTCAAAAGTCTTCAATTTAGTACCTCTCCGCGACCACATACTGCTTCCGGAAAGTTTTCCACGCTTCGTAGGCTTAATGTTAAATATTTTATTTATTTTACTACCCTGCAAGCCGCCGCTAGAGTGTAGGTCAGGATTTGAATACACTTAAGAGTAATGTTGACTCAAATATGACCATACCGCGCTCAAACATTGTTATTAGGATCTATCTTTCGTGGAAAAAATAAATTTTAAACTAATCTGCTCTACACTTGATCTTTTTAATTTTATTGAAATGATCTCTCCTTCCTCAGTACGATGGTGTTAATAATATATTTTCAACATCACTGCTAAACAGACCTTCTTCCAATTTTTGCAAAAGGTTCAATCTGTAATTTAACCTTCGCTCCATGCGTGATTCCTAGCCTAAACTCTTTAATATATTGGATGTGCTGCTAAGTTTATCATAAAAACGTTTTACCAATGTAGCTCCTTGGTGCTGCACGTGATCCAACTCGGCAATTTAACCAACTTCGTGAGGATCCCATGTAACTGCAGAATATTCTAAATGAGGCTTAATCTGAGAGAAGTAACACTTTGCTTTGAACTTTTATCAAATTTTTTCCCCGTATTCTTCCAATAAATCTTAATTTTTTGTTAGCTAATCTACATATTCCCCATATGTATTTCACCCACAAGAGGTCGTGAGTGAGGGTAACACCTAGGTATTATTTGAGTCAAAATATTTAATTTCGGTTTTCCCAATTCAGACAGTGTTTCGGAAGAAAGATTGCCTTAAAATTTTAGACCCTCATTTATATGGTCGAGAAGATCGTGGCAGATCCGCGTGCGAGTTTCCTTTTGCTCGCCCAAGAGCACTAGCGGTACCAACTTCCCACACACCTTTCTTATACCTATTTTTTCGGTCAACAGTCGATGCACATCACTTTTAAGGATTTAAAGGTTATCAGAAACCAACGCTAAATCTGCGATCCCTTCCTAACAAATCCTAGTGCATGATTTTTGTCACTTTTTGAGATCACAGGGCATCCCAAACGTTCGGCGCCTTCAAAATCTTATCTACTCTCCCAAAACAGCTTTTGTCTCTCAAAAACACCTGCTCTACCCATGGCAGTATCACTATAAGCTGTCTTTAGGATTCAATGACTCTCTTTTTCGGTTTTTACCAGGTTAAAACAAAATTTATGGCGTAGCCCTGTTCCAATAACGGGCTTATTACGTAGCGTAACGATTTCCGTTATAGAGGTTCCACGAACGAACGATTCTCACTTTGCAAAGGCTGGGAGATAACTACCACTGGCCTCCACCATTTTATGAGATTCCTATTTCAAGAACCCCATCTGAGAAAGAGCCGCCCTTCATAATGAGGATCAAAAAAGAAGCCTTAAACTTTCACAATAAAGTATTGTGGAAGTCTAAAATTTCTTTTTTGACCCTCATCATGAAAGAATTCCACAAAATTAAATCTAAAACTGCTTTGTTTTAGTCATTTTACTTTTTGGCACAGACCTCGTTCATCGTTATTGGAGTGGCAAAAGTCAAAAAAGTCTGAGGTTTGGTAATATTGGAAAATTTCTTACTTTTACTATCATCTCAGACGTTGGCGTGTCCTTATACACTTCCTGAATCCCTTTGGCTCATACGGTATTTCATATTATCTATTCTTTTCATGAGATGTCCTATGCCTCGATTTTATACTAAGCCATTACTGACACTCAGTATATCTCTTCCAATCAAGTTTTTTTACCTCCTTTCGTGTATCACGGTTAGAAATTCGACTCTCATTTATTCATCCATGCAGACCAATTAAATGTAGAGTTCATCCTTCATCACCCACTTCAATCAAAATGCCATCACGACTAAATTATTCCTAGCCATTTCCCTGCTGCTCTCTGTTTCACGGCAATTAGACCTTAGGTATCCCATACACTAGAAGTTTAGTCTAAATAATTACCAATCTGACAAACTAAGTTCTAACTCCAAATAATAACGCATGTTATTGTGCATCATAAGTCTACTGCTATTTTTGGCGTTTAAAACAAATCATGTTTTTTTTAAATTTTGCCGATACCAGCAAGCATCTAACCAACCCAACTACGTAACATGTTTTACAAGCTCTCAGTTCATGCATACAAAGCCATTACTTTGTATGCCGTAGTGAGACAGAAAGTCAAACTATGACTTTTTGAATCACTACGCAGTAATTTATTATATTCTAACCATCTGGCATAGTTAATTTGTCTTTTAACACACTTATCCCCATGAAGATAAAAGTTAAACGTTGCATATCCTTACATACTCCCGACGATGCATTGAGTTCAGAGTGATGATATCCAACAAAATATTAAAGGTGATACATAGCTCAATGGTACATGAACTTCAGGGAGGAAACAAGAGAAAAGAATATTATTATTATTATTTTCGTTAAATTGCATGATTGCGATCAAGACCATTCCCCGCCAGAGATTACCGTTTGAGAATAAATGATTGAATGGATGTTAACTGCTGGTTGCGAAGGCGAGATGATCATATTCATTTTTCTGGGAAATATTACCCCCAGAGATCCAAATGTCACTTGATAATTGATCCCTATTCAACTGATAAATATTCAATATTTAGCGGAAAGTCCTAAATAGAAAGGTTAAACACCCACCAAAACTAACATAATCGTCTTTGAAAACTTGGCAAAATTTGTCCAGAAAAATATCCATTTGAATTTAGAATATTAAATACAATATTTTTATGCAATCGGAAAATTATTGTTGAAAGGTTTCCCTGATTCCTCATGGTCATCATTACTTCTAATTATTTCTTGTAGTAGACCCTAGAATGGCTGAAAATTATGTTCACGGCTACGAACGGCCGCGTCGAGAATTGTACGCCAGCGGGTAAATGACTTCCTCGAAGCCATTATTGGCGACTGGATTAAGGCACGTGTAAGCCAGATTGAAGAAATTAATTTGAGTGCATGAGTTTTGTGGTAAGTTGATCCCTGGTGTGGGACTAATTTCCCATCCCACCACATTGTATTCCTGTAACCCACCAGTGCCCTCCCTTAAACCACGGGACCAAAACCCTCCAGTGAGGAACTGATAAAGGGCAGAGTGATTCGGGTCTCTTGCCTGCCGCGCTACGGAACTCATTTCTGCCCCAAACCACCACGGATATTTGTCTTTTTGTTCGGCTCAACCTGGTTTTGTGCCTTTGTGTAGATCCCAGGCGGGGCAGAGATTCATTTCAGGGATTCAATTTTCGTGTTTCACCAAAGAGGATTTAACTGGATCTCCATTAAACTAATGTAATTAGCACTGATTATATCAAATTTCAAGATTGACATAAAGTATTAGTATTCATTACTATGAGGGGAGTAAGTAGTTCTTGGTAGTCATTAAGGGTTTTATTTAGCACTATTATTTTCCTCCAAAATAAAATTTACCGTACTCAATGCACTCTCAAAACAATTCTCCATGCTGCCAAAATAATTCATCCATACAATAATTTAATGCAATTTATGCTCACAATGTGGTAATTAGTTTCTGAAAAAACTCTTGGAATAATTCTACCACCAAATCATAAATAAGGTCAGAAGCGACGCATCAAAAAGTCTTTACTGTTCTTTTCTAATTACAAATGCACAAAAACGTATTTCACGAGCAAATTTTCAGTGAAGACCCATCACCCATGCACGCAGGAAAAAAACAAATCCATTTAGCTCGGATCACCTTGGCAACGGTCAGTGAGGCAACCCCACGACGCCGGCGATCGCTCATCAACTAAATGCGCCCAGATGGATCGTGGAGCGCGAATTACTTCATTAGACCGCTTCGTAAAGTGGTGGACCGAACATTTAAAGCATTAAAAAGTTAATTCACTGGAGTGACGTGAAGTTAATGGTCTACACGGAAATGGGAGCGTCACATTTTTAAAGAGCCCATTTTTTCTCTCTGCGAGACGACGGACTGCCACCCATCGCCATTGGTGGAATGGGAGTGGCGGGATGAGAGAGGCGGGAGGAGATAGGCTTTTAGGGACGGAGGCTTTCATAAGAGAGTCCACGCGATGGTGCGAGCCGTAGGTAGTTTATCCTGGCGCGAGCACACACTCACTCACTCACTCACTCGGAACACTCCCAGTTAATCTTTCAGTTTCACTGGGGTTTTAATGCCACAGACTAAAATTACGTAAATGCAACGTTCTTTTCCCTTGGGTAATGCATATATCGCCGCGGTGCCATTAAATATTAAGGTTCAACTGAAAATAAGTAAATGTGGTTAATGTTTATAAAGTTGAGGTGCTTCGAAAAACCCAACCGCACTATGACCTACCGTGACCTAATGCTACGCGCGGTCCATTGCAAACAAACACCGGAAGGTAATAGGGCTACCCAGGTAGCAATAACACGGATTAATGTAAGCAAGCACATAGCCGTCACAACCAAGCTTCTATTAAGGAGAATTTAAGCGTATTTTACAGATTCCTTAGATGAAATTCTGGACTTCTCACACAATCAGGTGATTTTTACTATTTATCGCAAGAACTACCTGCACAAGACTATAATATATATTTTGCCAATTGCAACTTTTATTGATATTTTGCCAGCCACTGAATGAGTCACTGCTTTGCCACACATGGATATTCATTACACTCATACCGTAGATTTGGTTCACCTGATTACTGACTATCTATTCCAAATCGATTCGACAATTACTTAACGTATGATTAATATTTCAAATCGTTAACAACATCGTTTTCATGCTACTTTAAGCAAGTAATTCGCGAACAACATACATGCATAATTTCAACCAAAACTTTTCCAGAACGAAAAATAACAATGTCCTCGTTAAGTATTGATCATCACCAATAAGACTTCTCTAAAAAAGGAAATGTAGTTAATGACACTGTAAACATTTTCACTAGATTGGACCACTTTATTTTTGATGAATATTTATTAAAAGCCAAATGGCTACCAAAATAGTACTCATATGAATGTACGTTGGTATCAACTGAGATCACCATTAGTTCAACTATCACAGGTATGACTGCCTCCACGTGATTTTATACTTCTGTTGACTTTCATTCGAAAACGCATCCCGATTGCGTACTTATTTGACTGTTACTGGCGGTGGGATATTCGAGAAGGGGGTAGTCGCGGCTCCCAACTGTAAGTGCATACGATATGGCGTTTTAAGGGCAAATAAAAGAGCCGTCTCATTTGGGACCATTAGCGACTGGTAGAGTATCATTTTGAACGTTATAATTTGCTCACTTAATTTAACCAAATAGGGCGTATTGGAAAAAGGCTGTCAGCTCCCTAGTGAATCATAAGACCCCGAAGCAATAGCCCTGCAGAATATATCCATCTATGAACAGTCTCTGGTCGCGAACGCGCGAAGGGTCTTCGAGACGGGTTTGGGGAGGGTAAAGGCGTCACGATCCTCGGCCCTTGCCAACGCGGCAACTAGTGGAACACAATCCTTGCCTGAGATCACTCCAAACTAGTTTCCTTTCAATTAAGGACCGCTACAATGACATCGTTAGACTTTCCGGTGTATCGCAAGGAATAGGTGACTTTGCAGACTATCACGCGCTTCTTACTGCGGATAAATATCATATTTATGGAAGGGTGCTTACGAGAACAAAATAAGGTACACAGGGTAGTTCAAGGGGCCTTTCGTCAGAACAAGTAGATGAGTGATCGCTCGGGTTACTAAGACTGATCATTCATCCAGTGGAATGAGCGAAACCATTTGGGAGCAAACAATCCCTTAAGTCTGGACGAGACAAAATGTGATCAGATAAAAGTTGAAGGTTCACTAAGTGCAATACTATTGGCTCATTAGCTTCGTAGCATTGTATGGGGTTTATTACTGAGGAAGTATTTACATACTTTCACGAGTATTAATCGGTAATGGAAATTAAAAAGAAGAGTTAAAAATTTCAAAAGAAAAATTAAAAATTTCACAAAAAAGTATATATCAAGGAATACATGTCTTCCTCTAATATTAAAAAAGGGAAACATCTCCAGGCAATAAATACAGTAATACATTTAAGAAGATTGGGCTTTCGCAGTGATTCTTTTAGTTAGTATCCCATTATGCTGTCGTTCACCATATGTTTCGTGAATAGGAGGTCCAATTCTTGACTTTTACTTGTGAGATCGAAATCGCCTAAGCAAATATTTCTGTTTCGGGACCCTTAGATGGTAAAATTAAGGTCCAGATTGACCACGGCAGAGTGAATACATGATAAACAACGTAAATTATACGTGAAGCATTGAAATAATTGACGCATGTAGAGAAAATGAATGAAATACCAGAGTCAAACAAAATATTTGGAATTATTTCATAAACTTGATTTAGTATTCTCAACACTCAATTGCAAAACAAATTCAAAGACCCAGGGGCCCACTACATTTAAAATATAAATTAAAAAACCCTCCACTTAGAAATAAAATGTACATTTATCCTGCATAGCATGTGTGGTTGCATTACACAATTGTATGCAATGTTGCATACGTGCGAGGATACAGAGTTTTCTCTTTGTCGGCAGTCGGTAGGTTATTTGCTTTAAGAGAGAGTGTACACTCTTAATTTCACCATTAAAACTACCACCGGATTTCTGCAATAAAGGGATCCCTAATGAAAGGTACACTAGCATTCTCCATATATTATGCCGAAAACGCCACATAAAGGAAACGCGAACAGATACGGGAAGGAATTATTAACCAAAATACAATATTTAGGGTAAATTTTTCTAGGGACTAAAGCATTAAAGAAAAGCCAGTTTGGTAACCTTGGTAATTTGAAAAAAATCACTTGTAATACCAGAGAATTGATGTTATTAGTGCAGGATGTAACCCGCACTTATAAACACCATCCCTCTAAAATATAGAGCACCATGTAGCCTATGCCATTCTACTCGTGAATACTACTGATTAAACATCATTATAAAATTCCTCAATAATTTTCATTTAAATTCTTTCATAAACTTTCGGAATCAACAAGTTTTTTAAAATGAATAAAATTAGCTTAAAATACGGATACATATATAAACTGAATCAATTCTCTTACCAGTAGTTGTAGTATTAACTAGGGCAAGATCGTGCTTAAAAAACTTACTCAGGGAAGATGCAAGTGTAAATTAGGTATATACTCTTGAATGCAATGATTAAAAGCTTATTAGTAACGAGTAATGCCTCATAGATTAAATTTTATCTGGAATAATTTATTTTAAGTGGACACGGCAAATCTAATCTATTAAAAACGAAAGCCCTTATGTAAAGAGTATATAAACTAAGAGGACCAGCTGTTCAAATCCGCAGAGTTTGGTAATTGCGTTGGGACTACATAAGCACATGGAAGGGCATTTAAATGTGATTTTTAGTGATAAATCAGCCCGACCTTCAGATTGATAACTCTGAATATGGTTCGTACGTAACAGATCATATCTCCAAATTCTAAAAGAAAAGTGAAATGCATTCACAACTCAATATTTACAACTTATTCCAATCTATCTGCTTCTGAAGTACTTGTAGGTTTCTTTGAGCAATTGAGAACGTTGAAGAAGACGATTGTCCATGGCATTTCCACTTCCTGCAAATATACTTGCAAGTTGACCTTTGGACTTTATCCATGAGAACCTTCCTTTAATTTCGTTTCTGACCAAGTCAAAGTGTTTTTATTTGAGTCAATTCAAACAGCTAAATTCTCCAATAAAATTTTCCATTTTTATAAACCTAATTTGTCATGTTTTATCGTTTGATATGACGTATTGATATTAAGTTAGGCCTAAAGAAAACTAAAATCATTATTTCCTTTTAATTTAGAATAATCTACTCATTATTAGAAGAACTTAATCTTCACTGAACCGCCCAGAAAATATATAAATGATGAGATGTATTATAAACCAATGAAGTTTAATTTTTTTACTTCCAAATCCCTATGGTTTATCCATAATATTTCAAAATATAAATTTACGAAATAAATAAATGTTATCCCTTAAGGATACAATGGTATAATTAAAAGAAAACCCATCGCAGTGGCAGTAGTTAAGTGGAGTGGGAAACGGTAAACGACCAAACAGCACTCATCACAATCGGTAGCTAGGGAAACAATGTATATATTCTTCTTAGTCACCAGTTGAACGATATTTTTAATTTTATCATCTCCATTGGCGGATCATTGAACTAAATTTTCCTGTTGATAAGGAGACTTTGGAGGCTCAGAACATACAGACATTGCCACTATTTATACGAAACACATATGCGGTCCACGTCCAACGTACTATGGTCCCACGTAATATCAAGTGATCGACTACGGATGCCTACCCGAGCGCTTTTACTAGTGCTTAAAAATTTGGTTTTGATTAAACCTTCAAGATCTCAAAAAAAAAAAAATATATATATATATATATATATATATATATATATATATATATACTACCTCGATCAAAAAGTTCCCGGAATAACCACCGTGTGGCGCTCCCATCGTTCCGATTTGAGTTCTGTTTTTTTTGTTAAATTGGTACATCTGTTGTTGATATTCCCTTTAAATCTTAGTGTCATAACTTGACATTTGCAAAAGTTACGTAGCCAAGAGTACATCTATCTCTGTGTGTGTTGGTGATTTTTTACAATTGCAGAAATGGATTTAAATTTGCAACAACGAACTTGTATTAAATTTTGCGTAAAAAACGGATTTAGTGGCGCACGGACGTTGGAAATGTTGGAAAGGTGTTTCGGCAACGATTCTCTAAAAAAAACGGTCGTTTACCAGTGGCACGAGCGGTTCAGAAGTGGTCGTGAGTCAATCGAAGATGATGAACGCAGTGGCAGACCATCGACATCGAAAGTCGGTGAAAAAATTGATAAAGTAAAAGAAATGTTGGTCAATAACCGCAAATTAACCATCAGAGAAATAGCGGAGGACTTGAACATTGCCTATGGATCCGCCCAAGACATTGTGGTTAATGATTTGGGTTTCCGTCGTGTAGAAGCAAAGTTGGTGCCAAAAGACCTCAATTTCATGCAAAAAAGAGACCGTGTTGACGTCGCAAAAGACATGATTTGCGAGGCTGAATCCGATCCCACATTCATCAAAAGGATCATTACTGGAGACGAGACGTGGGTTTATGAGTACGACACGCAATCCAGACATCAGGCAAGTGAATGGCGTTCACCAAATGACCCGAGACCAAAAAAACCACGTCGTTTTCAGTCAAAAAAGAAGGCAATGCTGACGGTTTTCATGGATTACAACGGTGTAGTGCATCATGAATTTTTGCCAGAAGGCCAGACAGTAAACAAAGAGTATTATTTGGGCGTTATGAGACGTTTGCGTGAAGCAATTCGCCGAAAGAGACCAGAAATGTGGGCAGAAAACTCGTGGATTTTGCACCATGATAACGCACCGTCGCACAGTGCTATCATTATTCGTAATTTTTTGACGAAAAATGCAACAAATACCATCCAACAGCCACCGAATTCACCTGATTTGGCTCCCTGTGACTTCTTTCTGTTCAATCGAGTTAAAAAAACCATTACGGGGAACGCGTTTTAGCAGCCGAGAGGAAGTAATGGAAAAATCGCAGGAAGCACTGATGGACATACCGAAAACCGAATATAAAAAATGTTTCGAGGATTGGATCAAGCGCTGGCATAAGTGTGTTGCAGTCGATGGGGATTACTTTGAAGGGGACAATATAGATTTAGATGAATAAACTTGTATTTTTAATTTTCTGAATAAATTCCGGGAACTTTTTGATCAAGGTAGTATATATATATATATATATATATATATATATATATATATATATATATATATATATATATATATATATATATAATAGGAAAGTTCATCAAAGAAGCGACACAATCTACTCGTGGCTAACTTCTAATGCCAGTTTATGAATATTATGTGGTACACAACAGATAGCCTGACATATCCAAAAAGTCTCTTCCTCTGTGAAATTTGAAGAAATATTAATAAAAGAACAAAATAAATACATAGAAAGAATAGGAAGAAGAGTTAAAATAATAAAGCCAGTCCACCGCCTTTATCCCTTAGAAACGCACTTTCGGTGGAGAGTGCCGAACTAATCGGGTTCTTAGAAGACCTTATTCGCCAAAAATCGCGAAATACAGGTAGAGTGTAGCTGTAGAGTGAGAGCCGGTCAACGCACAGGAGGAAAGGCTTCATGTAGGTTGAAGGGGGAGAGGATTTAAACAAAGCTCTCTGTCGGATTACGGCCACTAAGAATTAGGGCGGGAGACGAATTCTCTCGAGTACCCTTCTACCAATTTTCACTCTCTCCTCCTAAGTAACCATATGGAGGAGGAAAGTTATATTTGCATAAATAAAGGTATTTATATATAAACAAATGCATATGTCAGATCCACGATTGACATCATCAGAACGGTGTTTGATTCAGTAAAAATTTTCATCGACGGAACAAATGAAAAGGTTGTTACACTTAAGTAAGTGTTTCTTAAGTTGTCACACTGAATGTAAAGAATGCATTTAATTCAGCGAGATTAATCAGTAAAGTAAACCGTGGAAAAGGACCTTAATAAAGTGAAGCTAAATGCAAATTAAGCGATTAAGGTCATTTTTGACTGACCAAAATCGATGGGGTTACAGCAAGCCGATCACAAAAGAGAATTAACTCTTAGAATTAGCTGATGGTGCCCAGCAGAAAAGAAAAAAAGAGGATCACTCTAATAGCTATTGATTCAATGATTATATCGAGTTCGGTAAAATGGCGTGAATAGACACCAGACTTCTGTTTCATTAGCTCCTGCGTCAAGTTGGTGGCGAGAAGGGGGCGCGAGTGGCTGGCGCAATATCCAGAATGTGGACGGCCCACGTCAACCGCGTCACAGGTTCCTTACCAGAGTCGTGAGCTAAGGGTTACACCATGGAGAGCCGATATGGAATGAATAGTTGAAGGTGAGGCACTACGCACAAGGTATGGCACCGCAAGTTTCAGCTCCGAGAGGTGAGCAGCTTCCAAAAAACAAGGTATAAGCCAGGGGAGCACCCCTTTGAATCAACTGTCAGACAAACGGGCGAGGCTCTAGGGACAAGAGCAAGGACAAATAATCGCGGCTGTAGAGGAGAGAGAATCCACGATGGCAGCAGCGGTGGAGTGAGATGGACAAGGGCCGATAGACTCGCCCACTCATTATGATTTTAGGAAAATGGAACACTAGAAAAATGGAGAAGTTAAAAAAATACCTCATGCAAATATTAAGCGAACATAGCTACTTCAGGTTCGATAACTATCAATTTCTGCTTGACACCAAGATGACATGCTCAGTCTCTATTACGCAATTAGAAGAAGATTCCGAGTATATTCTTTTCGATACCAACGATGTGATGAAAAGAAGAATGACTGCAAAGTCTCCTCCTAGTGTAGATGACGCCAGTAAACCTGGTGACCTTGATGGTGCTGGTCAGTCGCTAAATAGGATGCGGCGGCCGACTTCACGGACACAGTGGTGAAGTGACTTTGAATTGAGGAGAGCGCAAGAAAAGTTAATATTTCTATAGAGTATGCAAGCAGCCAACCAACCCCAATGAAGTAATTCCTTGCGGTGGTTCCGACTGGTGGTGCTGAAAAGGAGAGGATGAAAAGATAGGTCACGCACATTAAAGTGAAAAAATTTCGCACACAGGAAAGTTCGCTGGACTGGAAAAAACACTTTCATTATAATATTAAAGTCCGCATCCGTCCAAGTTCCCGACTTATCCCGAGTACGTTCTTTACATGCGTTACCTATTCCATTCCTGAAGTACATCCTCAGAAATTATTTTGTGAAACCAGTGAAAGTAATGAGATCACTCTTACTGAGAATAGAGAATACAATGAGGATGTATTTGTTTGTTTCTAAGATTTCCAGAAAATCTTTGTTATAATAACATGTGTAGAATGAATGAATGTTTTAATAAGAAGCATAATGTTAGAGGAACATGCAACGTATTCATAAACTGTAAATGATTTAGACTGCTCAGATTCAAGTTGAGAGTCGGAATGGTATTTGAAAGAGGTTGGTTAGCGGTTATCACCGATATTTTTCAACAAATAGGTGGAGTACATGTTAAGAGAGGCATGGAGATAAGACTAAAGGTCTTCCGGGAGGTAAAAAATTCAATTCGTTGTGTATGATTAAGTTTTATCTGGTAATTAGCCAAAGAGTTCCTAACATTGCTGAGCGCATTGTAAAGTCGGTTTAATGAATAACGAAAGAGAATAAAAGGACACTCACCAAAATTTAATAACGTTTTAGAGAGAGGAGTATGTTAAGTTAAATATTAAAACAGGAGTTCACAAAATGGACAAGTCTGAACAATTGCCTTTCTCGAGAATATTTTTGACCAAAATAGTAAAGGAAGTACCTTGGAAATGAGAAGAAGAATTGTGTTAGGCAAAGTAGCTTTCAAAAGGAGGAGGGCGGTAATGGCAAAGAAGTTGAGTAAAAATGTTAAGAAAAGAAACGTTAACCCTTTGATATGGGGAGTAGTTTGGCTCGGCACAGAAACATGGTCGTTGAATAAAGGTTATTTATGTAGGTTGAAGATTTTTTAAATGTGTGTGAGGATAAAAAAGGAAGAGGGGTCATGGAAAGAATAGAAAACAAACGAGAAAGTACTATGCATGTTAGTGGAGAAGCGGTAATTTTTGGGAGAAATCTTATGAAGGCAGGGAAGATGGGTGCAGAGGATTTTGTATGGTAGTGGAAATTTGAAGACTGTGAATGAGGGGAGAGCATTAGGAAAGAAAGGGGTAAGAATAGGATAGGCAAGTTAGACGAAATGAAATGAGGAAGAATACAAATTTGAAGAGGGGTTTATTGAAGCGTCGGATGCCAAGTTATTCATTGTTAGAAGAGGCTGTGTTATGAGTCGTTGAACCATTGCATGGTCATTGTGTATTTAAAAACTAACTTAAACGGTAGGCCATAAAAAAAATAATTCAACATTACATATATATATATATATATATATATACACACACACAAACACATGCACGCACACAAACAGAAACGTGGGAAAACACATACACTTAAGAGCACAAGTAAGCGGACACGAATAAAGTGCCACTCAACCTCCGACCCTCTGGACAACTATAACGATTCCTCCTGGGAGACAGTAGTGTTTCTTTTTTATTGCCCCTCTCTTTCCGTCGCTTTTTCTTGTTTTTTTCATTTAAGCCGACGGACGGTGCCATCGTGCCCGGGCAAACATCGGACGCACGTGGGTTCCCGTTTCATCGCGTGTGTGGCCAGTCATTTGCGGAGATCCCGTCGCAAACCACCCACGGCTCTAACTCCTTTCACTACCTATTCCCCTCTTCCCCCTCCTTCACCCTCACTCTTCCTACCTTTCACCGCAGGCCGGGGAAGGATGGATTCGTGCAGGCGGGCCCTCATATTTTTCGTCCAGAGCAGCGAGCGGAAGCCGACGGCATTATAGCGCCGTCGATGACATCCACAAAAGCCTTGCATAGGCCTTGGGCCAAACTTTGGTGATGATCTACGTTCAGCGGATTGTTTCGCTAATAACATCTGCAGGAGCGGTCACGTAAATGGATTGCTAAGCGTCTTTCCTGTCACCTACCGGTTTACTTCAGATATCTTATTTGACTACGAAATCAGAGTTTGTATGAAATATAATCACCAATACGCAATTTGAAAATAACAATGGGAAAGATGAAAAATTATTATTATTTTTAAATAAATTCATTGAAATAATGTTCTTAATACCTTAATACTCATTAGTGAGACAGGACAAAATATGAAGAGTATATAGTAGAGTGATAGTATTTAGTTTTGAATATCAAAGTAAATAAAGTTTTCATTATCATTTTTCGGTCTTATTTTTTCCTTGGCGGATATGACATATCTTCCATAACTTACTATAGTGCCTGACGTAACAATTATTTCTCAAAAAGTAAAACGAAATGGATTAATTTTTAAGCGTATTAAAAGTTACAACATATTTCAATTTTTCCTTTATGATAACATGTGTGCACATTCTTTGTTGGATCTAATACCTTTTAAATTAACAAGGAGCATTTTCGTACCGGACACAAAATCGTATATTAGTCGCTGACAGGCCACTAAGTGACTCACGCATGAACTTACTAGGCTCACATCTCATCTATGCTTTAGAACAAATAATGGTATATTTACTATCGTTAGAGGATCACGATCGTTCATTGTAGTGAAGAATATGATGCACTTTTTACCATGAAGTGATCAGATTCGCTTCTTCGTGGTCAGATGTGCTAGAGACGTAGATTCTAGCAAAACAAACGCCTATGTTCAATAATCTCATCCGTTTAATGAAACAATGGTGTCCCAAAATATGAGAAACAACATACCAGATATCTTTGTAGCACAGCAAAATAATCTCGAAACTGAATAAAAGTGGTTTAGTCACTGACCAAAATACATTTTTTTCTGAACTGACCACCTAAGTACAAACCTTAAGACGTAAAAGAAAGTTTAATAAATAAATCGATGCATTTAAAAACTGGAATAATTCATACTAGAAACGCAGCACAGAAACTGAGGACTAGCGGAATTAATTCCTTATGCTCAATTTATTCTGGTGATCAACATTTTTCTGGTTCCGATTGCGACTTTGGGGACGGAAGAGAATTTAAATCTGTCCTTGCGTTTAGCTATTTTGATTACAGTTATACTAATCAATTATTGTAAATTGTTCCATTTTAAACCATCTGAAAATTATATATGGTCTTATACCTTTCTAAATACCAACTTCAATTCTCTTTCTTCCTTGGAGTTCCCATCACAGTTTGGGCATCGATCCAGTCACAGAGTTTCTCCCCTTAATCTAACGAATCTCGTTTGTATCTTATTTCACTCATCAGTTTAAATCTTCTTCGATGAAATCTCTACTGATTAACAAATATTAATGCAGACAGTGAGAAGTTGAAAAATCCTTCCTTTTGAGCGTCTAGGAAAGTCCCCTCGATGCACCTGCAATGAAGATCGGTGCGAATATAACGCCACAATTCACATGAAATGTGTCCGCTCCACAGGGAATGGCGAAATACAGGCCTCGATCGCATCCCTCTCTCCCACTACCCCTCCCGCTGCCACAACCCCCCTCCCCATCCGCAATGAGCCATTTCCATTTGATGGTGTGACCAGCGACGCTCTTGGATGGCGGGGCGTGCGGTCTCTCTCGCGCGTGTCACCTCGCTCTTTCACGACTTAAAGTGTTCATAATTCATGACCTCCTCCCCCTTTATTCCAATTGCGGGAGATAAAAAATTCACCACTCTATGCCTTCCTTTCTTTCCCGATCGCTAACTTCCCCACATCCACCTTTCCTTTTCTTCAAACCGTCCATGAAACATGCTGATTAATTCATCTCACTCGAGTCGATGTCCGTTAAGGTTAAAATGGCAAGGCTTGATTGACGCACACTTCTAGCTCTTGGAAGTCCCACACTTTCATCAATTCCCACTGACCAACATCAAAGCGTTCCTGTTACATCTTGTGCGTGGACCACAGGCTGGCCACGATGTGATCCGATAATAGTGCTGAGGACCAGCTGAAATCGCTCGCTTGTCCCTGGCGCAAATTGTTAAGCCACATTATGTCAGAAATGTATCAACGATGCTTATTAGACACTAGTGAAAATCCACTAGTGAAGCACAAAAAAATAATCACTTTCAACGTCCTGACTGCATTTATATTCGAATAAAAATATAATGGACGAATTTACCACCCGGGTAAGAAACTTATCTTTCCCGTTGGGGGAGATTAACGTTTTGCCCTGCAAAAAATGTGGCACTAAGTTTATGCTTTATTGATGGCTTGCGGGAGAGAATACGGAGGATAATGAGAGAGGACAGAAAAAATACTTACGGGTACTCTTTCTAAAACGCCTTCTCACGACTCGTGAATGTATTTAAATATTATCGGTCTTATAATTTAAATATTTATTTATTTAAATTCTACTTTTTAGTTTTTATCTTGAGAAATTTATTTTTTACTATTTTCATTTGTAAAACATCAGATGTCATTATAATATCCAGCACATGAAATTGAGGTAAATTCGTTTAAAAAGAAGTAACATCTGATCTTCAAACACTTTCCCATCCTTAGAAATAGATCATCTGGACGCCATGCTGACTGAATTATTTTTCTAAACGAATTATTTTTAGTGATCATAGAAAAGACAAAAGATATCGAAGAAGTACCTTTTGGGCCGAGGTAATTGTGTTTGGAAAAAGAAGGAGAGAAAAGAGAAAACGCTCTTTTAGACCCAAAAGCTTTGGTCCGGGGAGGCAGGGTGATGGACAATGTAATTTTTCGTGTCAATTATTGGAAACTGGAAGTCCAACGACAAGCAAATCTTTCCGCACACTATAAAATCGCTGAAATTGAGCAAAGATTAATGAAAAAAATGGGATTGATGAACCATGGAAGGCATATTTGCCTCTTGCATTAGTAAGAATCATTGGACTCAAGATTTCATCCTCAATTAGAATATCAGTTTGCCACAACCCTCCGTTCTGCTCTAACAAATGGTGATTCCGTGGTACTTCGATGCACTTCTGGAATGCATTTCTCTTTAAATGTTCAGCGTGTCTGTGACTCGTTTTCCTTTTATTGTCCCCCTCCTCTTTTGCTATTTTTTCGTCATGTTTCAGAGTAAGGGAATCTGAAAAACATAATAATCTGGATGAAGAAAAGAATGAAGCTAAACAAAGTCAAAAATAAAATTTGGTAGATTCATTACAAAATTCGCGGACGATTAGCCTTAAAAAGGACTAATTAGGGCACCTTTGAACAAGCAAAGCAAGGTTTATCTATGCCATGTGATCAAAATGCAATGCAAGAATTTAGAGGGATTTTATGAATAGAGTATAGTTGTAAAGAAGGCTTTTTGAAAATACAAAAGAAACATTTAATGGAAAATAGACAAAAGATAGCATTCCACTTAAACAATGCACATATTGAGGACGAGTACGCTTCTCTTGGTATCTTCAACTTCACTCCACTCCACTGTGTCGATTTCTTGAGAACCAGATCTCCTTGGAAAACCATAGGTGGCACAGAATAAGGAAGGGCCCCCCTTCTTACGCTGACGTTTGAATTTCACACACCATCTGGCTTAGTATCGGGTAACTTAGTATTTAATACCTCTACCATCACCTATCAAGCCAAACTTTGAGTAGATTTCAGTATTTTAGTGTTTCCAGTTTTCACTTGTATGCGAAAATTACTTTCTTAATATTGTTTACTATTACAGTGAGGCGATAGGAACAACAATAAACGGGAATGGAGACAACGTGAATCAGATGGTGCCAAAGAATTGTGGAAAAGGGAAGTAAAGTCCGAGTAATAGAGGAAGAAGTACTTTGAAGAAACAACAATATGGAATACACTTCCAAGACGCAGGGGATGGAAACTCAGGGGACATATCCTCCGGGAGGACAGCTTACTGAATACCATAATTGAAGTAAACAGAGAAGATATCAATTACAGAGAAAAAATATTGGAAAGTAAAGAACTTATGAATGAATACAATTGAGTTAGGAACTAAAACGGAATGAGGAAACCAACGGGGAAATAGAAGGACGAGGAGACAGTAGAAGGTACAAGAGGTCCTATTATATTCAATTCTGAAATAAGAAAGTAATAAATGACATAAAACAAATAGAACAACTGGAATGGATCAAATCTGTTTAGTAATCTTAAAATGCCTAAATTATCAGGCTATAAACACATGTAGTAGAGTCATGTAATAAGATTTACAATAAAATCAATATTTTATCTTGAGAGCTGACTAACACCGTATTTTATTAAGAATGTAAATTACAAGCAGGGCCGATCTGCAAAAGCTACGGTGGCGCTCGTTCAAAAGAACGTTCACCTAATTAAGGGTTTCCTCAATCCGTTCAAGGATTCGTTTGGCGGAGAATTGTTCCATTGATAGAATTTACCCTTCTCCCAAAAAATATCAAAGGAGAAAATATCGACAAATTTCCTCGAAAGAGAGCACACGGATTATCAAAATTAAAGGCTCGAATAAAAATAATTATTAATTATACCTCACTGAACCAAGACAACGAATCTGAGAGATTCTTAGTCCTGGGATATAAATATAGCCACGAAATTGGAGGGCATAACAAATACTTACTTTAAAAACAGACTTCCCACAAAATAAAGGAGAAATACATACAATTCCCTTGGAACGTTAAATTTCCTTCCTGCTGAAAAATGAATAAATTAAGGGCACAAATTCCGCCAGGCCAGGTCCCGCAAATCATTAACTACGGAAGTCTAAGTATTTAATGGCAAGGGCACATTTTTAATTTTTTATCACACCGTCGAAAAAGGATTCAAAAAGGTAAAATACACACAAATACACTTCGTGTAGAGTAGGGCATATTAATGTAAATCACGGAATAAATAAAATAAGTTAATCAACGAAGTATGAATGAAATTCTAATCAATTAATTTTTATATCCGCATTACTTCACGAATCACTGAATAAGAATTCAACTGTCAAGAGAAACGTTACCCCCTCCGAATATACCTGTTCAATTCCTTATACGGGGATTAACCATTTATACTTGAAACGAAATAAAACGTTGAATTAACATAGTTCATCCAACACGTAGAACGAGTCAATTGTCATTTCTACCACTTTAGATGAATTTCCAATACCTGAATGAAAACCTGGATTCCATTTTGAAGAATCTGCTTAGAATTGTTTCTCTTAATATAAATAATAGACATTGAAAATATTAATCTCCACAATAAAGGAAAAGTAATTCTAAAAATCAACACGTAGGCCATCCGTACAAGAGAACGAAACAGTGAACAGAAATTATCACGTCACCTACAAGACTGAGTAAGTTACTTCAAGAGGTTTTAATACAGATACTACGCACATGTAACTAATATTATTGTACTCCTGAACTCCCTAAATTTAGCAACATAAATACCATTCAAGTAGAGAGACATAACAAATTCACACGAATTTACTGCAGGATATATTATATTTCCAGATATAAAAGACCCTTTTCCCATCTGTGACGACAAGAAACTCGTGAAATTGCCAAAGCTAAAATGTCACAAGCGTAAATGTGTGAAATTCATCCTTCCAAGATTACTGAAAAGCTGTTACCACGTAAGAAGGAAATTTTGTCTGAGGCGTGCGTGAAAAAGCTAATTCCATACAAGTTTTGGAAGATGATTTTCTGAGGCTCGAGCTCCGTAAGACTTTTTGAACAAGAATTTTCCATCCCCATTTTACCTACTTCACATAATATTATCTTGCTGATTTCACTCATTTTCGTACAGGTTTTAAAGAAAAAGTGACGTTTAAATTATCTTTGATGAAACATCCATGCCTAGTGATAACAAGCATGCAACCGTGACAGATATCTGACTGATTTCATTGTAGCCATCGTATACCGATTGCCTACTTTATTTAAATACTTTATTAGGTAATTGAGAAAACAGAGAGAGGATATCCATGGTTAAAAAATGAGAGAGGAAAGCTGCGTTATCAGATGCATACAAGATATACGAGAACTGAAGTAATATGATAACCCAAAGAAATTGAATAAAAATAAATCATAAACAAATTTTATCTGGAACGTAGAGTTTAGCAGTTCAGATAACTTATGCGCCGATGGAAAACTACAAGCATAGTTGGCATATTTTTAGGACCTGTAACTGGAAAACGATTAAGAGATAGGGGACACATGAAGGAGCGAGATTCTGGTGGGAGACTTAGGAACATTTTTGGGAAGCTCAAAGGAGTATAAAATTAAAAACGTTACATTGAAAGGAAGCGGTATGCCAATAACAACGTGGCCCTTTGTTACATGGGTTGAGTGAGGAATGGAAGAATGAAACTTTTGACGGCATGAATGCAAGAAAAAAATATAACGGGTGGAGGAAGGAAAGAGTACTTTCGGGTATGTGGTGATGGAGCGCAAGTTTAAAAAAAAAACATCCGTGAGTTACACTTAATAATAATCGTGTCATTTATTTTTTAATAAAATTAGGAAAACGATGCTATTAAGTGGTGAAGTGGAGTTAGAAAGAATATTTTCAAACACATATATGATTTACATATACTTGGATCGCGGTAGTCCAGAGGGAAGAGCGTTGGACTCCTGACCGGAGGGTCCCGGACAAGTCTCTCTTGGCACCTAAAGCTCCACCCAAATTATGTGATTTTGGGAATACCAGATCTTACTGGAAAACCATAACCGGCACAAAGAAATGAACTGGCCCCCCTACCCTGATGTGTGAATTTAACACGCCGTCGGGCTTAGTACTGGGTAAACACTATAATCACTTACCAAACCGACCTACGGGTTGATTACTGTTTTAAAGGTTTATATATAGAATATATATATAGAATATATATATATATATAACACTTTTTGAAAGTCTCACGGACGTGAATAATAATGTATAAACCTTAGCACTAGTGGACACAGAAAAAAGCACACAGAGACACACAAAAAAGAGACACTATTTTTCGAATTTTCTCAGTTCTGTCCCTCTCTTCCTTGATAAAGGTGGCCGTGACCACCGAAAATTCAAAAAATAGTGAGTCTCTTTTTTGTGTGTTTCTGTTTCTTTTTGTCGGTGTCCACTAGTGCTAAGTGTTATATATATATATATATATATATATATATATATATATATATATATATATATATATATATATATATACATATATATAAACATATATATATATATATATATATATATATATATATATATACATATATATATATATATATATATATAAAATCGCTTTAGTGCATCAGTCCGGCAAAGTCGGAAGCCCATGGGTAGAGTGTCGGTAAGAAAACCTTTTTACTGCTGGGAATCTGCACCCATCTACCTTCTCCATAATAAAACTTATGTGTATCCAATGCATGTGTTTTTACACCTTTCCCACCATCTATATCTGAATGAATATGTTGTCAGTAAAGATTCATCAATGGCAAATCAAACAATCGAAGATATCGGCCCCGATCCCGGGGAGGTCCTTCATTGGCTCAGGAAGCACTCAGAACGGACGCTTCTTCGCATTTGGGACGAGTGCATCGTGGGCAAATGAGTGTTTCTTGTGTACAGCGAGAAAGGGCGGCAAACAGGGGGGACCGGAGTTTCCGGGTGGGCGGGGTCTATCTATGGGTGAGCCTGGAATGGGGCGTTTGCGGGTTGGAGGCAAGCGGGGGCAGAGGGGCGCAAAACGGCCGAGCTGGGCGACGGTTCTTCCTGGGGCCCTACGGGGGCTCGCATTTGCATTCGCGGCGAGGACCGGAGGGGTTGAGGTGGATGGAAGGGGGATAAGGAAAGTACGAGAGAGAGAGAGAAAAGGAGAAAGGAAAGGGTTTACAATCCCGGGAACGGTTCCATGGGACGAACTTCGAATTAAGAGGGGAATAAAACATTCGGCCTCCTTGGAGCAACATCCGGGAGATGCAAATGACTCTATACGCGGCATACAATGAGTAAAAAGTAGAAGAGAAAAACATTCAGCCCCTCGCTAAACAATAGAATTCATGGAACAATAAGTACAATATTACAATTACGTAATGCAGGTATTGTAAGTAAAATATGCTGGCAGGGAACTAATGAAAGTTGAATGCAAAATAAATATTTAGTATTAACACTAATCATTCCTCCTTCTTAAGAATTTTTTAATATATAGTATGTTGGAGTTATAAAATATCACAGATCCAAATTAATATGCTAATTAGTGAATATCAGAAGAACAATTAAAACTTTTTGACGGTGAAAAATTTTATGATAAATGGTATGCATAAAAATTTCAGATTGCTAGAAAGCTAACATAGTCATTACGGTTAGAGTTTATGGCCGATCGAAAGATATTCTATTACGAGTAAGTGGTCAAAGAGTCGCGCCACACTATTTAATATTAAGATATTTTGTGTTTGAACGATTATTTCACCAAGTATCTCAGCCAATCTTTATCAGTTCTTAAGGAAATAATAGTTACCTTTAGGGAGCTTTGTTGATTACTATGCGGAGATTCATTAACATCAAAGTATCAAATGGTTATATGCCAATATCAGAAGCAAATAAATTACCTTTTGGATTTTATGGCTCATCTATATTTATTAAAATCAAAGCGTTCCATTTAATTTCCGGAGATATCATCACGGGCGAAGATATTTCCGGAAGATCGCACAGAATAAAAAATAAATTTCGACGCCCAAAAAATCCCAAAAATTACTTTATTCATCATGAAACTTTTTTACTCATCCAAAAAACGTCTGGTTTGGTAATTAAGTGATGACATTAGGTATGAGGAACCTTTTTTGAAGAATTAAGTGCTTCCCCGGCGCAAGATGCCAAGAGAAATCTTCACTGTATTTATTGGTTGTTAATTCAAGGACGTTCCAACGGGATAGGTACTTGATGAGATCAAAATGACGTTTTGATTGCTTACTCTGATATCTCGTTTACTCCACAGTTCAATGCCTGAGATGGTGAAACACCTGCTGAGGCTACACAAACGAAGACATTATTACCGGGCACGTGACTCCATGGACATGCAATACATTTCGATTTCCGGTTTTGAGGCCGAGACGCTCACGGGATGGTTCCGGTTGCCACGCGGCTGTTGGTTGAGCTAGGAGAGGGTGAGCACGAAGGGCGTGAAGTGGGGACATTACTCCTGGGCGCTTGTTCGGAGGGGAGAGGAAGGGGAGAGGAGGTGCGGAAGAGGGAGTGCAATCATCCCACCCTCCCTTTGTCAAGAGTAGGCCTTCGTCTCAAACTATCCGCCCCTTTACGACGACCGTGCCCAGAGGATGGGCAGGGGCGGTAAACGACCACCAAACAACCACCCAGCCGCCGCTCCTTTCCCACCCCCGGCGACCTACGCCCAACGACCAACCGCCTCCCTCCCACAGGAGCTCGCTTGCGTGTGGCTCCCACGGCGGCCGTGAATTCCAGACGCATTTGTTTAGCGCGCCCTCTCTCACGACTGTTCTTGCCCTCCCACCCCGTTGCCCCAACTCCTCTCTTCTCCCCTCCCCCCCGGCTGGGCATGACGGGAGGGTGGGGATGTTGGGGCGGGTACCTGCCGCTTCTCCTCCGCCTGGACTTTTCCCGGGCATCGGCGGCTGTCCGCTTGCACTCCCGCCGCCAACGCTGCAGCGAAATTGAAACATATTCCGATGCAGCAGGCATTAATGGAATGAAATCCCGGGCTCGCCCCTTCGCGAGCGAATGCGGGAGCCTCAATTTTTCCACCTCCGCCTCACCCATTTAGGGAGTCCGTCTCTCATTTTCAAAACACCCCTGTGCCCATCTTGCCAGCCGCGTAAAACAGTTGCTCCCTGTGGATAACTGAATTATCTTTTCAAACTCGGCTATTATTTCGCACTGTCGAAAAACGTTGCTTTCTCATTCTACCGTCGAGGCGAATAAAGTTTTTGCGAGGCGTTCGTTCTTTGCGAGCCATTTTGAGACTGCATATCCCTCGTTTCCGAAATATGCGCCCATCTTATCACCTATATTCCTTGCAAGTCTGCCCCCGTAACCGAGTTATCTGAAAAACTCGAAAAGAATTTTTTTATATCCGGCAAAAAAATGCAATATTGCATCTTAGCGCTGCCGCGCGTTCGCTATCTTAGGCGATCCTACCAAGTATAACCTTCTTTGACGTGCTTACGAAATGAAATTGAACGGTGCATGCTCCTCAAGTCATCCCAACATATTTCGTTTTTGAAATACTTTTAAAGGCCGCTTTTTCATATTCAGGCAAACTAATGGGATTTAGCACATCTTGTGATAAAAAGGATTATTAATGAGTTAGGAAATAGTTCACTATATAAACATACCCGCAGGGTTCATAAATACTCCACTTAGTGAATTAATTACATTGTAAATTTTAATAAAAAAACGAAATTTAAACGAATTATATACAATTTTTACAAGTCTTTGCGATCAGCACCTACGGTTTGGCACGGCTCATCAGTTTCGAGACAAAAAGTTGGTTTCTTTGCTGTGGTCATTAATTGCAAATGCAGTCCGCGACGGATGGCGACCTAATCGATGCGGTTTTCCAGCGTGCACGCCAAGGACCACGGAAAGCGAGACTGGGGTCGTTCGACCACCGAGGCCGAAGTAATAAGTGCACGCCCGCGGCGGTCACGTGCGGGGTAACAAAAGATTACATGGCTGCGCATGATCTCCACACAGCTGCGGAGTAAAAATTGCGACAGTCGGTGCTATTCACGGCACATAACGCCATGCTATGCTAGCTGCGCGCCTTTGTTGGCTTGAAAATAAAATCCGCGAGTGTTTTTGGAAATGGAAGAAACGGCATTGCATCGAAACGTCTGTTCCCAAGCATATGAAAAAACAGCGTGGGTATGAAATGGATAGGAATATTGTCTCACTCCATACTACGCTTACTCTTTACCTACGATACTGCGTTCAAAGCAACTAGCTTTCATGCGTCACAATATTGGATTTTCAGCTAATATATTTTCTGTTACTTGGATCCATCATGGTATGTTGATGAACCAATATAAAAAATATTTTAACTTTTTACTATATTATATAGAGATGCGTTTAGGATTTTATAATAATTTCTGTAATAAAAACTTAGATGACATTGGTAGCACGTTACTGAAGGCATTAAATATTCGTGGTATTGATACTACGTGGCACAAATGAAATAATGTTCAATGGAAATAATACAAGTGCCTAGTGAAAAGAAGTAGTGCATACAAAAATGCCACGAAAGGATTAGAATGGAAACGAAGTAAAACTTTTTAATTATCTTGAAAAATATTAGAATATGGCAAGAAGTGAATGGGTATAGAGTGCAAGAAAATTAAGAAGGACTGACCACTATTAAAAATAAATTTGGTTACGGTATATGAGTCACCATCTTTTCTTCTTTATCATTTCTGCCAACTTTTCGTACACGATGAGTGGAACGCCTTCAGGGATAATTTCAACCCTAATTCAGAACAGGCCCTGAATATCGAAAAAAGACATTCAAAGTCAGACCCGGTGGAAAACCCAACCAGACTTTGTTTACAGCATATACCGGGATAGCATAAAACGCTATAAAAATGAGATTGAATGTAAGATATATTCTACATATTTTCTATATTCAAAGATATAGTCTATATTCTACATATTTTAATCTATATAATGTGAGAGAGATTAAGCAATTATTCCTTTCATCATACTCGGTTGAATACCTATTCGGTACAGCGTTAAATGAAGGAGTATTGAGGGTAAAATCAGACAAAATCTTGAGGAAACTATGCTGAATTCCAGGATGGGATCATATAGTATATTGCCACCCCAACAAGTATTGGACGAATAAACGAATGTGCGCATGGAAATACATTCTTGTGTTTGTTGGCACGCAAGGGGTATTTAACTAGGTAAATGACGAAAACTTGTGAAAAGTGTGGAGAAAATATGACGCAAATCAATGTGCTACTGAATGTAAAAAAAAAGTGTGAAAAAAGTGCGATAACGGGAGAGAGATTGGGAAATTTTTTCCATCAATCACACGATTTTTGTTATTATAGTGAGGTTTATAGACGTCACCTCACTATAATGATAAAAGTTGTGTGATTTTAGCTAACAGAAGGTAATATTAATGGTCTCGAATGAACATACGTGAGTACGAAAACAATCTATCGACGCTTGAATAAGGATGTTCAATAATTATGTTCATCTCCCTATTCATTAATTACAATTTTTAAGAAAACGGAAATATTTTATTCATGTATCATACATTAATCAATTTAAATTTATTTTCCAATTTAACCTACTATTCATTTAATGAAAGAAAGATATTCATGGCAACTAGCATATGATTTCTAAAATTTTTGATATATTTTTGAGCGGTAGTCGGGCGAAAAAGTATATATTTCGTGGAAATTATTACGCCTTTTCTTAAAAACAAACTGAAAAACTATTGATAAGTTACCCACAATTTTTTCTAAATATGTAGTACGGTGAAATATATTTGAAACGACTTCAACTTATGAGATCAAAACGGAACGGGCAGCAATTAATTACCATTTACGAAGCATCAATTGCACCACAAAATTTTTCACTCAGTACACAAGTTATGACGTGTAATTAGGTTTTGCCTCCTCTTCATCAAATCGAAAAATTTCTGGGAATAATATAAACAAATATTTTTGTGTATGGTCAATATCTTAATATTTATTTGTCAAGATAAATATTATTATGCGAATAAAAATGATGATCATGAATTAAATCAACTTCCATGGTATATCCATAACAATCATCTTGTTGAGTATTTCGATCGAGCAAAACTTGACGCTCGATTTATCTGTTTTACAGGAGCACACTTTTAAGGAAAAAACTGAAGCGTATCCCAAGCAAAGAGGAAAGAGCACTCACCAAGCAAGAAAGGAATTAGCATTGGAGAGGGAAGAATGGGGGACTTCGGTCAACCAATCTTCTGATTGAACCGCACGATGACATTGAAGTTTTTTATTCCGCTCATTACGAAAAAAACACCGAGGAATCTTACACTTTTCGTTTGAAGCTCCGAGTCCATCATATCCTTAAGGCTTTGTCATGCTGAAAGAAATTTGTCTGAGAAAATGTATCTTGAGTATTTTTTCCGAATAGACTCGTTCCAAATGAAAATATGAGACGGCTAAAGCGATCGTACGCCTTATGGATTCTTAAGCCCCGAGTACACACAAATGCTAGGAAAATCTCTTCCCATTATTCGATAAAGCCGTTCAAACTCTACATATATCACTGGTTATCATTTATTTTATTTCAATTTTTTACTGAGACATTTTTGCACTATATTGGCTTAGGGTGCATCTTTATTAAATTTAAGGTAGCCTTATAACAGGAATAACCTTTAAAGGAAAACTAAGAAACTGAAATAGGTATACGCCGTTTTTAAGCATACCTCCGAGCTTGGAATGAAAAAAAATATTTTCATTGTAATATTATATGAATTATAAGAATTTACAAATAGAATTTGATTGTTCGTGTGTTTGGAGTGTTCAATAAGTTTTTACGAGTTTCGTACGAATTACTGGAAAAAGGTAAGAGAACTAAAAACCTGAAGAAACTCGGAAATAAACACCATTTTGGCATTTTACTGCATTCTTTGATGCTTTTTTTATAACTTGTTGATTTATTTCTTTACTTTTTAAGCAAATTTTCATTGGTTCAGTCAAAGTAGTTTCCGTTAATACCGAAATAACGGGGATAACTTGAAAGATTGGCACCAAAAGCACCGAGATCCCCCTCCTCTCCCTATTTGTACCGAATGCAAGACTGTTAGTTACACCAGTAAGTACTGTACCACCGCTAATACACTAAATAAGTCCAAAGGGCCACGGCGACGGTCGGGACTGAGTTTGCTCCTTCATCTCCAAATGAAAGCGGGGGGGAAGGGTCAGCGCAGGGGTCCTCTTTCCGCCCACACCCCACCTCCGTCCGGAATGGAGGAGCAATAAACCCGGATGCGAAAGCACCGACATTCGCGTGTCTGCCCACAGACGTCGCCACGGTCCGCTCCTCTCGGCACCCCCCCGCCCCCGGTCTCCATAATCCCCGTCCTCTCCTTTCCATTGGTGGCTCACGACTCCCTTCCTCTGCGGAGAAAGAGGGGGTTGCCGGGTCGTAAAAAGAGGGTCGTAACACTTAAAAAGGGTCTAAACATTCACGGGGCGAGGGGAGGGGGGAAGCGGAGAGCGAGCGAGAGGGCAGCGTTGGGATTAAAGAATGATTCCGAGTGCAGGGGCCCGCTCGTTTAATATAATGGATTTGTCAAGACGAAACGTGAGTCCAGGTTACGCCGCCTCTCGGCAGCCACTCGAAAAAACAGTAACTTGAATCTTGAAAAGCTATCTCTGAGGATATGACTATGGTGAGAAGAGAAATGAGTGGATTGCAGGGGGATTTATGTACCCTTTAAGCTGCGTGTTGAGGATTTTTATCTGAGGAGGATCAGAGGGGGCCACGATGTAATTTCACCCTAAAATAACCTTCTCCGAATATTTATGGTGCTCTGTTTTTATATGGGCGATGCATGTCAAAGCACGCGAAATTTAACAGAAAATAGTCCTACATAAGGGCAGAGGATGTATTTTTACAATATTCTTGATCAAAAATTAACTTGCACACTTGTATGCCAACATTTGTTTTATTTTTAAGACATAATTTGCATGTATTATTAGTGTTTTAAATCATTCTTTCTTTAAATTAGTAAATATACTGCATTATCATTGAAATCCAGATACTGAATTATGGGGTTAACTTTTACCCCATTTCCGCAATACTCTTCCTAGTTTTCATCAAAATAAATGAGTTGTTGGGCTTTGGGATTAATACATTTAATTGGCCCCTCATAACAGATGGGCCAAACTGAATAAGTTACATAATATTAATCAATTTTTATATTATCTCTCTCTCTCTTCACTAAAGGGCCAGTGGCCAATTCAGGTGATATTCTACAAAAACCTACAGAAGGATGATTGCCAAAGATTATCATAATTTGGCATTATTCGGTCAGATTAAAAACTAATTAATATACGCTGACCCATGTGGATAGAGCAGCATTGGCTCATCTGTGAGAGCGAACTTTAACATTAATGATGCCGAGCAGTATTAATCCAACCATAAAGTTCACCAACGAGATCCTGGATGGCGATAATACTGGTTTCGTGTACGCACAAGTAAGTTTTGGAATAAAGCAGCCGGGTAATTAGAACATACTATATTGACAATGACAACACATACTTACAGATATCTAGCTGCAAGACTCTCAACTGACTCATCAGCTGGAAATATGTGTAATAATTACACTCAACCACTATATTGAAATTGTCCGTGATAGTGAATGGCTAAAGAAAGACGCCTTTTCTGGGCTCTGAGACGGCCAAAACGACAAATTTATAAATAAGGTCTTTGGTATTTTGTAAAATTAACAAAGAAGGTTATTCTAAAATAAAACCTATAGTGTTTTCAGTTCCCCATAACATCTCTAGGGTCACCCATAGAGTCTTATACGCTCTGAAGGAGTGCGATATTTCGACTAGCATTTCCAAGGTGAGGAAGATTAAAGACCATTTACCTGCAGTGGAAGTTAGCCTGCCTTCGCTTTGAACAAACTGAGTACACTCGGATCCCCGCAGTTGTGGGAGAAACTACGTCGGGCGCAGTAAAGGAGCCGTCTCCCAAAGGGCAAGGTAGCACAAAGGGTAATGGATACACGGCAATGGAAGTCATCAACCGATCCCGAACATTCCACCTCAAGTCCAGAGCACAAAGGTCTCGTTGAAAAGACAAGGGTTTTAGCAAGGACTGATAATTATCCGTTATGAGCATGTTAATGAATAGAAATCATGACAAAAACGTCTTTATTTTAATCTTGAAGATGATTAAAATAATTGTGCCAATTGAAAGAAGCTCCCTTGCCCCTTCTAAGTGATCAAAAACTGTTAAATATTTTTTTGAAATCCCAAAACGCTAGAAAAAGTCCTTGGGAAACTGGGCCGATCGTATAAAATTTGGTGCCAAATAATCTTGCGATTTTCCTGATTTCGCTGACAGTAGAATAAAAGAAACGATGCGTATATTTAAGCCGTCGCAGATTAACCCGAAAATGTGGAATGAAATAGAATAAAGAATGAGCGAAAGTTTATACTCAAATATCTTCTTTATTATTCTTAAACAAATGGGTTGCATTGACTTGATTCTGTTCGTTGCTAGTGGATAATAATCAAGCAAAGGTTGAAAATTTATAAGTAAAACAAGCGTTGACCCCACACTGAAGCCTGAGCGAGTTAAAATGTCATATGCACGGATTTAAGGGATCCAGTTCTTTTCCCTGGACCCCCATTCAATTTTCACCAAAGTGACATAACTGGCTACAAAACATCGAATCACTCGGATATCAACTCCGAATCTACTGAAATATCTCCCAGAATTTGTAACAGGTAGATTCTGGCGAGTAGACAAACGTTCCCTCCATTCGTCTACTTGACCAATTTCGTTTTTCGTGCCTGATTTTAATTCTCTTACACTATCACGGATCTTCTTTCAAATATTTTTGTATTTTGGATTTTCTCACGGAATCGTACCCCTTTCTTCATTGCCAAACGAACGCAGTTATAACAGTTGGCCGAAAATAGAGATCACGAGTGACAAAGTCCTTGGGAGAATAAATCCAATGCTATCAATATAACAAACATAATGCGCATAACTACCCAGGAAATCAAATCACCTGGTTTTAAAACCATGCTGAGTGCCTGGATGTGATTAGGTATTTAGTAATAGGCGCTTATAAAAAGATAATTTAGAAGTCCAGACTGAGGAAAATATCAAAGACGATATTTCAATTTTAAAAATGTTAATTTATGATGTGAGAGGCTTATTTACGGTATGCTGTAGATTTAAAAAAAAACTGGGAAAGCTACGGTGATGAAAATAAGTTTTCAAAGAATAAACAGGGTCAATTAATATGACAAGCGAGAAGCGAAGCAATAAGATAATATCAAATGCTTGTTTGTTTCTCTCTAAAAAAAAGTTAATTAGCTACAATGAATCCGCCTTGATGGTATTACTCGATGGAGACATTTTCCTTTTATTAAGTCCATGAAATAAAACACTCTCGCAAAAGGCGCGCTTAACCAAAAAAATATGGTCCTATTTATTAAGTTATGTGCAGTTTTGTAAAGGAGACGATACTCAGGAGATCTCAATGGGCTCCGTACGGCTTCCATACACCGACTGGAGAAGAACAAAAGATAATGACTCTCTGCCCTTAAGTAGCCATTCCCTCATGAGGTCAGGAGTCCATCAACATTCGTAACAATGAATCGTTTTCCCCCCATTGGCACGAACGACGGTCATAGAAGGAGGTGGAAATTTAAGACCAAATTACTGTGTTTATTCTCGTAGAAATAAATGGATGACTCTCGTATTAAGACCACCCATGAAAGTTAATTTCATTTAACACCAAAATTTACCGTGACAGCCAGTCATACGCCATCGTATTTGGTAAAGAATATGCTGTTCGCATCTCTTAATAAAATGTATAGAGTCACACCGTTAGGGCTAAATTGGTAAACTACTGCCAAATACTTTATGTTTACTAGTGAAATACTATACTCCGCTACGTAATCCAACTATTTCCAACAGAGAGCTCTCTCTGCTAACTGGCCTCCGAAATGACCCCTAAAAATTTTTTTTCGACTCTTCCAAATTATTCCTGCATTCCTAGGCCTACGGCAAAGAATTAATGATGGGAAACATCTGATGTAAAATAAAAATAGAGCGGAAAATAACATGAACGACTGAAAGGATCTGCAGACAGCAAGGAGAGTTTGGTGAGTTACTCACGAGAGGGTAACGTTGTTTCCTGTTGAACCGTTTACAGTTGTTGGCCTCCGAACGATTTTCAAACATAAACTCATGACCTTTTACTTCCTACCTGTTGGGTTATCCTATAAATAAATAAGTACATCCAAGCAGAGAAAATACTAGAACTTTTGTTTCTTCTGGGCTTGAACACATTAACCGTTTTCCCGCACGACTTGAACAGCATCTTCATATTTAGACATTCGCTCATATTATGACTAGACTGACTTGGAAGAAAAAATTTTCTCAAGGAATGCGCACAGAAATCCACCAATAGGAAACAAGACTGCTTTTTTTTAGAGTCATAACATTACTTTTCATGAAAATCGTAAAATTACCACCTTTCATTCCAGTATAGCCTACAGTTAAACATCTTACGAACTTTCTATTGAGCTGCGATCCATTTTCCCCCAACGGTCACCTTATAAAAAGCCTACGATTCACCGTGTGTTAAGATGGGATGGATTCTGTTGAGGATGTGAGGGGTTGCAGGGAGGGTGAGTGAGGCAAGAGGGAGGGGATGGAAATGGGAAGGGGGAATGGAAGTTGGGAGAGGTGAGTGGGCGGAGCGCGGCCCACTCGCGGTCACACTCTTCGGGGAATAAGCGGAGGAGGAACGCGTGACGTGAATTGGAAAGATGGCGAGTTACCTCGAGACCATTCCGCGCCGCTTCCCATTTAAAAAGAAAAACAAGCGAGAGAGGAGGAGGACAGAGAGAGGGAGAGAGAGTTTTAAAACCGCAGGGTGCGGCGAACCCTTTCTGAGTCCCTTCTTTCTCAACCTCTAAGAGGTGAGTCGGACGATCCCTTTCAGTATTTATAGGCACGACCGAATAATCCTCCTGCCCTTTACCCATCCCCCCTGCCTCGACTGCCCACGCCCTTGGAGTGGGAATTGGTGACGTCCATCTTAAGCATTCTGCAAACATTCTTTCACGGACCTCATAATCACGATGCTTCCATAAAAGACAAAACATCGCCCGGGCTTTATTTTACGGCAAAATGAGACCATATGTTTCTCCCCTACAAGGTCTCAAAAGGGAAATCATATAAATCACCCGAAAAATCATAAAAAAATACCTAGACCTTTTTCCCTTTTTTGTTTTTACATCCCATATCGATCGTTTTTTGCTACTATACTAGTATTTCTTGGAATCAACTACAGATTTCTTGGGTTTTATCTTGGGCATTACTTCTTATTTAAGCCTGTAAAATATATCTATAAAGGTTAATGTACCTCGACGGGAATAACAGCGACGTAAATGTCACCGCCGTCCGTGTGCTGCGCCCCTCGTAGCAACTGAATAGAACGAAATCATCAAGATTCAACGAGAGGAAAAATACAGAATCGAGTTTTTATGTAACGAAACTCGGAAAATAATACTTAGGGGGTGAATTAATTTTTCTAAATTTATTGATTCAAAACTTTTTTTTAAAATTAAAAATTTGAATATTATGAAAAATCAAGATGATTCACTAAGCATAAATGAAAAAAATACCCAAGTTTCCACGCTGTAAACTAACATTCAAAGGTAATATTCATGACTGATAATTCCATTATTCAACAAGGTTTGTTTTATTGTGAATTGATTTTTTTACATTAAGCAGTGCTGGGAACAAATTTGACTAGGATGAAGCGCACTGCGGGCAAAGAGCCCATCTCGCACTACGGTCACGTAACTAATTAGTCTAGGCCAAAGAGCCAAGTAGTATAGTATCTCGTATTTAACATGAATACCAAATGCAATAAATTAAATACTACGTGGGAACGTTGAGGACAGACAACGTTACAATATGCCATAAAAACTATCGTGTTGGAGCAATATGGTGAAAACTGTAACCGAAATTCGGTTAGACCGAGTTGTAAAATGAGAGGTGAAATTTAATTTGAGGTGTTTTACGAAAGAGCACACGCTAAAATACTAAGCATTACATTCCATCAAAACTTATGTTGACTTGGAATTACATGCAAATGGCACTGTGAGAGATGTTTTAGTAGATCAGATATCACTAACACATTGGGCTCTTAGTACGAAAATAACGGTAGGCAATTTTAGTAATTCATTTATAATACGAAAGATCTAGGAAGCTCTGTTTTCAAAATATTTATAAGTTCATACCGCACCTTTCGGAGAGAATAATGTATTTTGCAAGTACCATTGAAAAATTTACATTCCATTCATGCGTTTAATTCTTAATTATACATGCTGTTTTAATGAGGGTAGTTATGTAGTTAATAATAGATCTTGTTGAGAGACCATTCTCTTTGTCGAGGAATCTTTTTTTCAGCAGTGTGCTACGGCAACGCTTCATTTTTTTCAGTAAATAATTTATGTTACCCTTCTCTACCGTCCTTTCCCTAGCAATTTCAAAAAATATAGGAAGGTATATTAGAAAATGGGACTATCACATCTAATGAGATTGAAATAAAAATATAAAATATGTAATGTGGAAAAACATATTACTTAAGTCATGAGCCTTACTATTGTAACGTGTCTCTTGCCATGAAAGACCAGCCTGAGACGATCAAGTCCATCAAATAATTTGAAGAATCTAGTTACTCGCATTTATGGACCAGCACTCCACCTCTGTTCATGGTAAAAATAACACACACACACACACACACACACATATATATATATATATATATAATAGAATATTATGGAACCAGAGGAAGAAAAATATTCTCTTAACTAATTGAGCTGTAAAAATGAATTTTAGTAGAGAATTTTTGCTTCAAAACAAGACAGCAAATAGACTTTACATGGAAAAAGGTAATTTAATTTACGGAAAATTGGAGAAGCATAGAGGTTTCAGCAAGACAATTTTCCTCCAGGTAAGATATAAAATAGACGCTATTAGAACAATTAACCCTAAGAAAACAAGATATGTACGTAGGAGTTTTTTTATCGCTGTATTTACCGCAGTGAAATGTTTGCGCATAAAATGGCTAGTTCCGTCAATTTTTTAACATCATCGGCTGGCTGCAAATGTAAGTAGTCTATTTATACATCTGAGTGAACGTGGTAGTTAGAGGAAACAGGGTTTCTACGCAGAGATTCAACATGTACCACTATGTAATCACTGTGAAGATTGTGCCGGATCCAAACTGACCATATACTATCCCGCTGGGTAATACATGTGACTTACCCTCAGCCATAGACTATCCATATCCCACCCTAATTTTGGCTCCTTCCCTCCATATTGTTCGAACATAATCTTGTTCGCTCAAAAATATTTTCAACTGGGAAGAACGACATCCGTCGGACACGGCCGTGTTCTCTAACAAACATACTATCAAGAAAAATCAAGTGGCACAGAAAGAGTCCTGTGCACCCTAATGTGGTGGTTGTCAACCAAGTTATGGCCCACTCAATGATTTGAAAAAAATGTGCATTTTTATCATTATCACAGTAATTCAGCAAAATTATAATCTCTGTACTTTAGCTGGCGAATATTACCACAGCTTAAAAGCAATATATCTGCATATTTTACGACAGAGTTCGACATGATGATTTTTTAGGGACATATTGTGGGTAGAAATTAAATGAATAGAATTAAAAACATCAATCAAATTCTCTACCGTTTTTATGCAAATCTAAAGCAAAAAATCACTCAAAAGTAGACAGACAGCTATCAGAAGCCTTTTTGGGGGAATCACTAAAAGCTACCACGCATCGAAGTGGATTCATAATCCAATTCCTCTCAACCTGAACCCCACTCACTACATACTATATTATACCTTTTTCTTTTGCTCTCCGTACTTTTCACCCCAATCCAATCTCCCAAAAAGCTTATTCACAATTTCTTCCTTCTCGGTTTATCAAGCATTCTTCGTCAAGGCTTCATAAACGTAGAGTCTCACTCCTCAATACTACCGCTCCACTTTTGCGGTTTTCTCCAACTATTTCGGCCCAGACCTCTTCCCTCTCTCTCCATCATTCATCGCGCTCAGCACTTAATTCTTCGATTAAATATTTAATGCTCTCTCCACCTTATTCTCACAGTGCTATTCTTTCTTATGCGCACTTTTAAAAAGTCCTCTACGATTGTTTTCTCTTAAAATCAACTTTTCATAGCTCTCAATTAAAACCAAAGCATTTAATTTATCTATTATAGCAAGAAATAATTAGCTCTACGGCATCTCAGTTAAATAATAGGGGGGGGGGAAGAAACTCCAATGGCCGTAATAATTATTACGGCAATTATAGTTTCTTCCGCCCCCCCTTTTATTTATCAATTATATGATAAAATGTGTCTCTATCCCATTCCCAAAGTCTCACATTTCTTCCTTCAACGGAGCTCTCGCGCTCTCCTCCAGCAAGTCCATTTTATTTCAGCACAAGCTGGCTTGGAAAGTATGTATTTCTTGATAAACTCATCACTTTATTCGTCTTATTTATCACTGATATCAAGTTCCTCAGGCTGATTCTTTAACACCCAATTAAGTAGTTGCTCGCTCTGATTTCTAGCCTTCCGCTGATTATTCTTAGCAATGCCTTTGCTTCGTTAAAAATGTATAGCTATATAACTTTCGACTTTATATTATATAGCAGAGTAATTTAGGGATGAGAACTTGATATGGCCGAAGAAATTTTACATGCCAAACTACTTCCTCGTACGTGTTATAACACAACCCCTTAAAAAACTCCACTTTTTCTTAAACCCCTTGAATACGGTGATATAATCTATTCGACTTCATTTACCGCGAAAAATATAAGATGATTATAAAATCTGAGCATCTTTTTAAAAGGAGTGCGGATGTTTTCGTTAAGTGTGAAATATATGTATAAGACAGCTACTTATAGACGCCCACCCGCTTTACCCTTCCCTTGTTTAGCGTAAAAGATGGGAGAGAACGTTTTAATACACAAGAAGAGTGTCTGGTCGAAAGGTGCAGTTTGCGACTGAAGTGTATACGATCCCCATTCAAGGAAAGGGTCGATTCCTGAAAGTAGGGATGAGCATCCCCCGTAAGGAGGAGACCTGAGAGTCTCGTAAAAAGTTTTTACGGCGAGGGTGGAGTAAGGGGATACGAGGAAGGGGGATGAGGTAAGGGGAATGAGGTAATGGGAGGGGAAACGGGAGGGGGCGTGGGAGGAGACATTATTGGCGACACTCTTGCCGTGGACACGGAATGCGTCGGGGAAGGAAGCAGATTAAAAAAGTTGTGAGAGGATACAAGGACAACAAATGCGGGTTAAGGACGGCGTCCCCGTTAACTCTGCATGGAGAGAACCGTAAATGAAAGGGCGCAAGGAGTCAGCCCTCCCTTAAAAGAGAAACAGGATTTAGTTAACGCGCGAAAGGAAAGTGTGATCACAAAGTAGCGGAGAGATTTCATTAAAACATTGATTTGGCCCTAAAGGGAACGCCCTGCTGCTTTTGGAGGGGCACGATACTTCCCATATTTCTATTAATTCATTTATTTTTTTATTTCGCATTAATTTGAAAACAACATTTTGCCCCTAACATTTGACTGGTTAACAGAGATATAAAATATAAAACAATTAAAAACAACCAAGCCCTAAATTGAGAAAACCTCTCCTAGAATGGGAATGGAACCCACGAGCTTTAGGTTGGCAGGCCCGCCACCCCGTGAGCAGGCATCTATCAGAAATTTGAAAAAATATAAGAAGACACCTGGAGTAGAAGAGTGTAAGTATACATTATTAGGCGTGATTTAAGAGTTATGAGGGGAAAGAATTTCCGAAATGGTAAGGATGGCATAAAAGGAAAATGCCAGGACAACGCAAATTCAAATGAGATGAGTTGAAATCTTATGTTTGACATTTTTTAGATAAGAGATCAGGCACTAAGCAAATACTCGAAATATGATAGTCCGTTTCCTCGACAGCCAATCAGGTGGATCAACCTAACATTTTTACCAAACAAAATGAAATCAAATGAAAATTTCTGCAACTTGTGTAATGCGGAAGACTAGAAACGCCTGTAACAACATCATCACACGCATCAAAGCACACCAACATAGGGTATACTATATGCGTTTGATGAACCATTCTGGGTCAAATCAGTTGTTTGCATGACAATCGTATCTGTTGTTTCTTTTATCTATTCTACCAGTATTAAATGGAAGAATTTCGACAAGTAACTTCGGACAACAAAACCTTTTAACAACAAGTTTACATTACATATAAGGAGACCATTGATTCTCGCATAAGACCAAACATTAGGTTTGATAAATATCGGCCAATAAGTTCTATTTTTAACCCACATTCACTCGCAGATTTTTCCAGAATAAAAATCTTTTGATTATACCACCAATGCAGCCGATCTCGTGGTATAAAACGAAATAAGAAACACGAAATTCGTAACTTCAAAAAATTTAATGGAAAAATGTACAGTGCTCCTTTTTCATTAAAACCCACATAGTCAAGCCTGAAATCATTTAACTGATCTAGGTGTAACTATTTAGGCTTAACTACGTAGTCACGATTTCCACTTCCCCCTCTACGTCCCCAAATGACCACATATCCAATTAATCATTTTATTGACTGCAAACCTCTCGGATATGAAGAAGAGGGTTACGAAAAGGCTTTTCGAGATGAAGATCATAGAGAAATGACAATGGAGATCGCTTTTACTGAATTTTTCGGTATATTACTCGAGCGTTGCGAAATCGTCGCTCCACCGGGCAAACTTTCCTGGCTCTGCGTCCATCCTGGGGCTTCATGCCTCAGCTGAAAACACACGTGGAGGCGATGAAGACGAGAAGGGTTTCGTTCTCTTGAGAACACTCTTAAGAAACCATAAAATAATCAAGCGAGAGTGCCTTGTTTATTGCAAGCCTACGGAAAACCCCATAAAAGCCACATTTTTCTGTAATGTAGGTGGTAATTTTCCCCCACATAGCTCTTTGCTCCGCGCTCACTTGCTCCCAGTGTATGTAACATAGCAGAAGGTAAACACGACGAAATGGTTAAACGTAAATACGAGGGTCATCCGGAAAGTAGTACCCGTTCGTGAAATAAAGACACAAAAGTAAATATTAACAAACATAAAAAATTTTATTTGAAAGAGGATACTTTAAACTACTTCTCAACATAATCTCCAAGCAAATTAAGGCATTTGTCATAACGTGTGACAAGTTTCTGTATTCCTGCTGCATAGTCCTTCGCCGCCAGCTCATTGAGATACGCGAGGGACCCATCTTGCACAAATTTTTGCATAATGCAGATGGTGTTTAACAATTTCATGAACAATTGTTCGAGAAACATTGGGAAAATGCTCACAGATGTCATCAATTGTGACGCGCCGATCGTTCCTCACGAATTCGTCAACTGAGCTCACCAGTTGGTCTGTAATGACAGACGGTCTCCCCGAACGCTCATCGTCGTGTGTGTTCCCCCTCCCCATGTTGAAGTTGCGACACCACCGCCGAACAGACGACTCTTCCATTACATTGTCTCCATACACCTCCTTTAATTGGCGATGAATATCACATGGGCGAACGTTTCTTGCATTGAGGAATTTAATCACTGCCCTCACTTCACAACTGGCGGCGTTCTCAATTTTTTTAAACATTGTAAACAATCACAGAAACAACACAGGCAATGCTAGCGTCACGCAACTTGGCTCAGAGAAGGCAGACAAGCCACTGAAGCTATCTGACCTCGTCCAGCGGCTACTCGCGTCGTCAGCACTTCATGCGGCACGAACGGGTACTACTTTCCGGATGACCCTCGTATATAAACATGCAGGTTGTTGGTTCAGGTCGACCTTCCTTCTAGCAAGGGCAAGGTAGGCCCTGGAATCGTCTATTAAAAAGGTTTTAAGTTTTGACGAGGCAATCAAAGGAATGCTTTAAAACAAGAACATTACTCCCGGTGACTTGAGTTACTTTCCCGTTGTTTCCATTCCCCTTTCATTTGGCATGTCAGCGAGCGAGTAACGCGGTTTAGTTGGTGTAGGGTTAACATGGGGACCCATTTAAAAGCGACAATTCACGTAAAAATAGCCTCGAGGTCCTTTATCGTAAAGACGGATTCAGTTGTTGCCATTATCAACCTGACGGGTCTTGGGATCCAGGCGAAAGAAGAGAAAAATTCCTTTGTCTTAAACGGAGACGGTAGGACAACCCATACTAAAAGTTGCGCCCCCCACGACACATTTCCTATTCATCTCTTTATGTGCATCATTAATGCAGCAACGTCACTGTTGCTCAGACCCTGAGTTTACTCTCAACGGGCTGTTTCGAGTGGATGGCCATCGGGCATTATTTATTCAAGGCGGAGATCAACTGATTTTATTTATGGTGTTATAAAAATAAACAATGATTAGATTAAATAAAGAAATGCTTCGTGCCTTCGGAATTACTTGCTCAATAGCCGTCGATATACTTGTTTCTCACGTTCCCTTTCAAAGGGTCTAAATCTATTAGTTGGGTGAGTCCCTAATACAATTTACGGGTGACCCATGCCTCCGTCAACATGAGAGCTCATGATGTTTACCTCAGTGAATTATTTCCTCCCCTCGGAAATGCTAGAGATTAATAACGTGAACGCTTACCTGCTAGTGAAAACGAATACTGCTTTGAAAAATCATAAAACTGAATATAAGTTATGCTCAGTATAACTATATATTGTGCTAACTAAGTAAATAAACAATGTATCTTTCCACCAAATATTTAATTAGGAATTACTAGTTTCAACACATCGGCTTCATACTCAGGTATACATTTACGCATTCATGTTGGTTACATAGAATATATATATATATATATATATATATATATAAAATATTTATATTATATATAATATTATATATATATACTATTATATATATATATATATATATATAAACAAGAAAATATCTAATAAGTATATTGCTGTTTGTAAGATGAAATACATATAAGGCTATTAACTGATTATCAATGCTATTCAAACTACGCACAGGGTGTATTCAAGACTATATTTTTGATGATTTTACTCCTTAATGTTTCCGAAGACGATAGTCATAACAAAAACATGAGGATAGCTATCAAAATTAATTATATTACGGTACAAAGAGTTATAGCCTATTTATAAAACGTAATTCAACAATTTTGCGAAGTAAAACAAGTGCTAGCTGCAAAAATCAAATTGAAATAATACATACTTATTATAAGTCATTCTGTCATTTACATTGACACAAAACTTCACGGAAAATTCGTGAAAATTTAGAGTACTTTGAAATGTGTAAATTGACTTATAATTTAAATGATACAGCAAAAATTTAAATTATTCGACTACCTTTCCTGGAATATATAGGAAAGATTAACTTTATTTTGGTGGAATGAAATTTATTCCCGCAGATTAAATTGACTGAAGAGAATCACTAAAATAAATGTACGTCACATATTGACCTGAGAAAGTTTTCGACTTCAAGATTGGCAAACTTCAAGAAAAAGGTAGTATAAGGAGTCACGATTTCATCAGTCTTAACATGCCTTGCACCGCCCCCATATTCCTCCATTATATAGGAGTAACTCCCGTACCCCACGCCAAATGCTGAAGGGACTGATGTCAAGTGCCTCCTTGCCTTTCCCCCTACAGCATGATGTCTCCCGAGCGATATATCCCCGGGAGGCGGGATACGAATCGCCCGTTTGGCAGAAATTAGATATTGCCTAAGTGGGAGTGTGAAACTCACCGCGTCGCCGAGTACCCAGAAGGAATGGGAAAGGTGATGACCATGAGAAGAGAAACCGGAGCAACACTCACCTAGAATGACAGAAGAGAGAATTAGATAATTTAAAGGACACCGCAATTACCATGCAAGACAGAGACTTAATCACATCATTCATTAAATTGTTTAAAACATGTAACTGCAATACATAATATAGAAAAAATAGGGCTCGACACAATTCTACTTCCCTAAAAACACGGATTGATTGTTACATGAGGATAAAATATTATTTTAATAAATCTTATGGATAAGTAAAATATAATATGGAACCGTCCAACTCCTGAAAAAGTTCTCCAAGCTAAAAGAAACAAAAATCACTTCTGAAGAATCAGAAATAACGAATGACATTCCTTGGAGACTCTAATGCTTTAAAAATGCATTGAAAGTAATTAATGACGAAGAATTATTCTATCCCTCCCAAATGTGTACGGTCTTGACTTGGTGGAAGGGCTCGCTCGAACTAATGACTCTAAAGAGTTTTGCTGTCCTGAAAAAGCTTAATTACTAATGGCGGGGTCACCCATGTATTCGTCATCTAGATGGATTGCAGTCCTAGAAGCATCTATTCATCAGTGAGGTGGCTGCAAAGGCATCTGACCTATTTGGAGCGGCTATTTGAGTGATGTAGGCACGTCATAAGCACTATTGAG
Source organism: Hetaerina americana (assembly GCF_022747635.1). Classification (NCBI taxonomy): domain Eukaryota; kingdom Metazoa; phylum Arthropoda; class Insecta; order Odonata; family Calopterygidae; genus Hetaerina; species Hetaerina americana. The sequence continues at coordinate 1,282,180 of NW_027286070.1, forward strand.
CAAGGCCATAGGAAACCAGCTCAATTACCCATCCTTAGACATGATTGTATAATTAGAAATGATTTGTATAATTCTTAGAATTGGCCCTTGCTAATAAAGGAAAGGCAAAGAGGCCTTGTACTGTCTGTACCCGGTAGTGGAAGAGCAAGGTTTTGACGGTTGTTAAATCTGGAAATCCTTGTAAAGCCAAAAGGAAAACAGCAGCAGTAAAGAAAGCATAGCAGAGGATCAGTTGGAATAGAGATTTGAAATATTCGAACAATGGTAAGAACATGGAAAATAAAAAGCGGGAAATGGAGAGAGGAATATATATTATATATATATATATATATATATATATATATATATATATATATATATATGTACATTTATACGAGGGTGCTCAGGGGGTGGTCTGGTGGGGGGCTCAGAAAATTTCAGAAAAAAATGTCTTGTATTTTTGTTAGGTCGGTAAATTTTCAGACCACCCATGTTTCTATACATATACATATATATATAGGACTAGAAGGTGAAATGTTAAGTGAAAGAGTAGTAAGTATTAATGGCACGCTTAGTAAAGAGAAATATACAGTAAAAGGGAAAAGAGCAACATTATTGAACAAAGAGGCAGGATAAAGCGTAGTAGATATAGAAAAAGTCTTTATGAGGGGGGAATTCGATCAGAGCAGTGTTTTTTTAAATCACAAAAATGAGGAAATAAGCCATATTTGAGGAATATACGAGTCTGACATTACATGTGACCCAAAGGAAAAATGTTCAAGCGTGAAAGGTGATAAGCGTAGATTAGAGACTTTTGAAATGTGGTTGTAGAGAAGGACGGAAAAGGTGAAATGAAGAGTAAGGAAAAAGCTAAGTGGTAGACATGGTGATGAAGGAAAGAGGGTTGTTGGCTGTGATCCAAAGAAGGCAAGAAAGGTGGATGCAGAACATCTTCACTCGCCATGGCATGTGGATGACTGTGAGAGAGATGTGAGGCTGTACAAGAGAGGTAGGGGCTGGAAAAGGATAGGCATGTTACTCGGAAGGAAGTCCCGCCAAATGAAAGTGCATTGTTTGGCATCGTGTTGCCTTGTGTTAGGAGAGGCTATATAATGTATGCGACCGTTTAGCTATCATCCAAAAACTACCTTAAGCAAAGTATTGCCTAATAACAAAAATAATCATGACGTTCTAATTTATTCAGCCTCCTATTGATCCATGCTCGATGTTTTTTTCAATTACTAGGGGAATAAGGAATGATGCACGTAAGCTTAATTTACTTTGACAAGCGCCGTAAGATTTTCGATTGATTAAGATACTTTGCATTAGCTCTTCCGGGCGGAAGAGTTCGGCGTTTTACGGGCTATTATGATAAAAAATGGAAGATTGTTTTCTCTACGTGATGTCCATTAATTACAGCCAACGTTTCGCCTGATATATCGTGTATTCTTTAATTTTAGATACAAAATTCTAAGAGAAAACATCGAGTTATATTGATATAATGGCAATGTAATACAAAGGAGAATGATAGAAATTCCTTATTTTCCTTATTTCTGAGCCAAGGGATAAATAAAACCATCTACCAAACATACCTAACCAAAGTTAAGTATTTTTGATTCACACCTAAATATAAATATTTGAGGAAACAGAAATTTGTTATGAAAAACACGAAAGAAAAAAATCAAAGCTACTTAACGTCATTTCAATTTGAAATTAGAATGAATCGATGAGTATTCTAGAATGAGCAAAATAAAAAGGTCAATCAAATGAAATGATCATCACCAACACCTTCAAACATTTTGCAACATTGCACAGTAAAAACGACTGCAAGTAAGTGTAAAGATCAACATATCATAAATGTGCCATCCAACCAATCGCCTCCTCATCGCTTTTCAGGGGAAAACAAGGATGAAGATAAATATTTAACATTAGACTTCGTTTATTTAAGTTTCATAATTTTTATTTAAGAATTAAAATCACACTGAACTGAATACCAGACACCTCATTCTTTCCCCGAATGGGATGTAGAGGGGTGAACTGCGGAAGAAAAAGAAATTAACGGAGGATTTGACGATTAACTGACTTTCCAGTTCTCTCCCTTCCATCATCGGCAATCAAGCATTGCGTTCTCCCGTTCAGGCGATGAAATCCACCATCGAAAACTTGAGAAAAATATGCGTGGAATTGAGGTAGTTGGGGGAGGGAGGGTGAGTTGGGACGGGGTTAGCCCCCCCAACTTACCGCTCTCGCACACCCCCACCCACCCCCCAATGAGGGTGGGTGGGTGGGAGTTGATAGAGAGGCGCTGCCGCTCAACTCGCAGATGACGCGTTAAGAGGGTGCGGGAATGGTGGGGGGAGGGAACCACTTAGTGGTGGTGGGCGCGGTGGAAAGGGCGAAGCTTTTTGAATGAAGGGGGAAGCGAGAGGGAACCCGCTTAATTGGAGCACTAATTGAAAGAGCTACCACGCCCCCCTGCGGAAGCGACACGGCAATATATTAAACGACCCAGGGAGCGTCTGCGAGTGTGTATTTGTGCGTGTGTGAAGGCGAGCACACATTCATCCGCGATGTTAAACGACGCCCTCAGACGCGACTCCGCTCGGTTGTCGGGACGGGGAGCCGTCGGGAGGAGAGGGCAGAGGCACGGGCGGAATCGAGGGGAGGTCGGGATCTAAGGAAGAACACGTTGATGAATTGATAATTTATTGCTCCAAGGACGCATAAGTGAGCACAAAAATATTTGCTCGGGATCCGATACATTTATTTTAACAACGGAATGATAGAAAAGAGATGAAACGAAGCGGCAAAAAACATTATATGACTTCCAAAGGAAATGGATGACATAATGTGTTTTCATACATTTTTTCATGTTATGAATGCATTACAAGGCCATTATATAGCAAGAAAATATGACAAAAAAATAAGGGATTCTCTTGTTCAATCGGAATGTCATAACTTTTGAAATACATTGATCAACTAAGTTGTAGAATCTAGTGGCGGTATGTGGAATGAGATTTAAAATTTGTAGTTACGGTATTATGACAGTATGATTGATGACAGGATGACATGATGGCGTGATCATGATTATACGAAACTTGCGCCTCTCCGAATTGCGTCTGAAATACTTCTCTGAATACACAAACAGATAAAATAGATAACACTTAAAAGAGTCTTACTTGAATAAGGCCTCGGAGAAGGCCGAGCGCTCAAACAATCTACAATGTGTGCCCTTTTAAGTGTTATCTATTTTATTTGTGTCCTAATGTCCAAATGTTATATTGCTCTTGTGAGTGTTGAGTATACATCATCGATATATATATATATATATATATATATATATATATATATATATATATATATATATATATATATATGATAATATAACAAACATGAAAGAGGACAAAATACAATAACAGCATAACAATAACAATGAGAACCAAGCATGGACCGGGGAAAATTTTAATTTACTGAATAGTGGGATAAAGCTTGGGTGGTTAAATTCTTGCATGATAAGTTAAAGGGGTCGACAGTGTGAGGGAGTGAATTTAGAAGGGAGGAGAGGCGAAATAACAGTGAGAGCTTGGTGAGAGATATTCTAGGAATAGGCAGTTGGAGTAGGGAGTGGGTGCGGGTGGATCGGGTTCGTATACTGAAGTTGAAGAAAGATAGCAGTTCAAGGCAATCAATAGCCGAGTTTAGGGTGTTGTAGAGGAGTTTTAAATCAGCTTTAAGTCAGCAGCTTTGGGGACTAGAAATGGATAGGGAAGATAGAACAGCATTTGAGGGCATATTGCGGTAATGTGGGACTCGGTGTTTGACTATTTGGGCAAAGAAGTGAGAGATGCACTCAAGGGATTTAAGATTAGTTGGGGATGAGGTGGACCAAATGGGGGAGCAATATGATATGATGGGAAGGACAATTATTGAGAAGTACGAATGAAGTGCAATTGGATCTTTAATTTCTATGAAGCGGTAAAGAAGGCCTAGTAGGGACATTGCTTAAATTTTTTAAGTCTGTACGTGGTCGGAGTAATTTAGTTTCTGGTCAATTAAAACGCCAAGGTCTTTAATGGTTGTTACTCTATTTAAGAGAGTTGAATTGAAACAAAACCAAGGGTTTGTTCTTAAAATCATAGGTCAGGAGTTTTTACTTGAAATAATTTTCCTTTCCACTTCAAAATGAACTCATTTTCATCCATTTTTGTCATTTTTCAGCCACATCAGCTTCAGGTTTACGTAAACTTTTTTGATTGCCTATATGATAAAATATGTGAAAATGACAGAAGGGGTATGCGGAGTGCTTCATTTAAGAGAACAGTCAAATTTTATTTGCTAAATGAGAGCCGAATATTAGCCTTTCTTCCATGAGATACGATCCCGGAGGAGAATTACGTGAGTGATAGGGATGTACGCATATGTGCTTGACGGTTATTTCACAGTGAAACAAATTTTTACCTTTACTTTCCCCGCAAAATTTCATATTGCATTTATTTGATATACATCGATGCAGTTAAGAATTTGGACTAGGAATTTTACGTACGAAAAAGGCTTTGGTTGCAAAGTTTTCAAGGGTAAAGGGCTTTTACATTTGATACGCTGCATGAAAACTCTTGCATTTAAAACTTGGGAGTCTAAATATTCTTTAATGTCTATTTAATTTTCGCTCGACTCTTAAAAAAAAGAGCAATTGACATGACCTGGAATCGAGTTTGCATTGCTTAATTTTATGATTAATATCGATGACTTGAATAAAATAATACATTTGAAAAGTTTCTATATTTTGTAGTTCATATCAACTAAATAAAGTTTTTATAAGGTTAAATCCAGCACCTCTGAACTGCACTCCGTAAATGGTAATAAAGGCTATATCATTCATAAACACTATATTTAGATACTCCTCAGACGTAGCCGATATTAACTACTATCTTGTTTACATGTAGGGCTTTCTTGATTCACGAGCATTTTAGCCATTTTCATAGCCGATTACATATGTTATGCATTTTTAGAAAATTGCCAGTTTGAGCATCATTCTCCTAGAATAGCTGAAACAGTCCACTCCCAACATTAAAAAGGACTTTTTAGTTTTTAAAACTATATTTTTCAAATAGGAATCGCATTTTTATTTTTTTTAAATCTATCGCATAATTTTTGTATAGTATCGACAACCTGAAGATATATTTGTACCTTTTCGGATATTGTTTTATCACGTGAACTCTCATCGCAATTATTATGGAACCCGGTGATATATTTGTATCAAAAAATGTAACTTCATCATCGCACATGCTTTTAGACCTGTGAAAATGATTGGATAAAAAACCGGGATGACATATTTGGATTATGGTCATTGACATTCTGATTGTTCTCAAAGGTCAATGAAGAGTGATGGAAAAATAAATGAAGTTACGAACCTCCACCAGCACTTTGCAGGCTTTGGGGCAAGGATCCAGTTAATGACCTACCACGAGGGAGATTTCGGCGTCAGCCGCCGTGGTCGGCGTCCGAGGACTTGGTCGAGGATGGGCGGGGCGGGCGGGGGGTGGTGCGGGAGGGAAAGCAGACGGTCTCCCGGCATCATCGCGTGTGAGTGGACACTGTCCGGCACTCGGTTCAACATCCGTGTTTGTATGTGTGCGTGCTGTTGAAGTCCCATCGATAGTCCCGTCCCCGTTTCGAGGAGGGCAGTGAAGGGCTTTAAGAGCTTTGACAACCCACTCCTGGGGGTCAGGGAGGAGTTCGAAACCCTTTTTTGGCTGGCCATTGGGACCGGTACTCGGGTACCGTGTCCCGGTTACCACGACTCTTCCACAAGCGGCCTACTCTCACGCTGTGACAACTCAGAGGGCCGCTCACTCACTCACTCCCATACCTGTCTGAGGGAAAGAGTCACTCAAAATGAACGACTCGTCACGCATCATTAAATGACACTCTGTTTCTCACCGTTTATTCACTGGGACCTTCATAATATTTTCTCACCGTATTCGTGAGTCAGATCTCTCGAGGGTTGTTAGAACACTCCATGGAGCTTTTCAAGCGATATAATCAGGGAAATATGAATCAGTGAAAAATATAGCAAAACGTTTCCGCCTGATATGATATTCAACAGTTAAGTGTAAATATGTAGAGTTACGTATATGATGGAGAAGGCAAAAGTTATTGTGAGTGAAATAAATAAAAATTGATAAATTTGAGTTTAATCAATTGATATTCGTCCTGGGTACGTAGATTTTCAAATGGAGTAGACGCTTTAGATACAGGTGGAGTCATTCATCCCCATAAATACTGCCCTTTTAAATGGAACTGAAACAAGCAGCTCATTATTTTGAAGAACGAGTGATCATGCTAATCTACAAACGAGGATTCGGAAAAGGAATGAAATCCATTCTATCGTAAAAGAAATATGCATTACCTTCGTATTATGATAAGCGATAAATAAAACTTAACTGAGAAGCCTCTGTAGCTAGAGTAAGTTCAATTATATAAAAATTGACATGTAGAGTATGAACGACAATCATAAACGGCCGAGAAAACAATATGAAATCGGGTGAAGATCGCTAAATAAGAAACTGCCCACTTCAAAACATTCCAAAGTCTCTGAAACATTTGAATCAAGTGTTTAAATAGATTCATTGGAAAATCATTTAACCATTGGGAAATTTCCTTCCTTGGTATTCCCTCACTTGTTTCCTCATCAGGCAACACAGAAACTGTTCCCATCCCGTGCTGGTAAAAACCTTCAGAAAAGGCCACAACTAACGCTCTCAGCTAGATACACTGCCCTGAGATCGCTAGATTAAATTTCGAACGAAAGAATAGTTCAAATAGCAATGTATTAAGTATGGATGTACGATATCTATCATAGGTCATCTATTGAAGTGCTTTTCGAAAATGTATCTTTTCCGATTAGGGCAAGTTCGATGACACTGGATTATCGATTCTTATTCACCTGTTAATTCTAATTTATATTATCCATTATTTTAACCATTTTTATTTGGATGACCATATGTTTTTATAAGGGATTTGCACCACGAGAGAGAAAAATAAGTAGCATTATTTGGGAATCCTAGTTAATTATCGAATCCTAGACGGATACCCCGCTTAAAGTATGGGCAATAATACCTAGAAACTAGAATACGTTCATGAGTAGATGTTTCTGCATGACGGTCAACTCATGACATTGACAATATATTTCCTAAGGGGCATTGATAACATTAATGTGACGAGGAGTACCTGACGGAATGGTACTCTCTTGGTGGAATAGGCTCATCACACTAATTGCTACAACCATAGAAAAATGGTTATTAACGCTAGAGGACGAAGTAAGTCTTCTTTCAGTAGACGTCATGGGGGCAGAAATTACGGTGGAGGGAGAAAGTGTGGAGAGGAAAGAATCATGAAGCCCACATTTTCATAAATGAATACGATATTTGAATAATCTAAATAACCACCGCACTGCAAAGGTTTTGTTATCGACGATGGTCCCATTATAGCATACGGAGAAAACTGGCTTTCAAATCTGTAGCAATTCAAACATGGAAATACGTAATTTGCATCCATCATTTCATCATAACGTAGCGAATCTATTTTCGCCCAGGTTGCCCGGCCCACGTTTTGTCCACCGTCCCACAACAATGAGTCGGGTCTCGACGGGTGCTTGCGTTCCAAGCGAGTTTCCTTGCCATCGTCAGATGGGCCATTTCGTCAGAATCACAAAAGCGGAGATGTGTCCTTCGTTGCCGCCGCCTTCCGGGAAGAGGACCCTTTCGAGCTTGTGCGTCCGATCTATCCACTCTCTCTCTCCTCCAGGGGAGAGAGGGAGGAGGGTGGTTGGAGGGGGAGGAAGAGAGGGTGAGAGAGAAAGGGGCACCTCCAAGGAGCCTGTCCTTCCCAACACCACTCTCGCTCCCTCCCTTTATACTCCAGTCCAACCGTCCCTTCGCTAATTCAATACTGCTCAACTTTCCCAATTCGCAGCGCATCTGTGTGGACACATTTGTCCGTTTGTATGGGCACAAGGGAAGGGGGGAGTGGTTTTGCGGATGTGGATGAGTGGGAAAGGGGAAAGGCGCGGATGCAAAAATGTGCGGTGGAGGTCGGAGGTCGTCCCCGAGGGCAACATCCCGGGGCTTGAATATCTTTCGGTGAAAGGAATACGGAGTACACGCTAGGGTTGATTGGACTCGATTAAATAAACCGAGGCGCATAGGTACATTTTTAAAGCTCATGCATAGTCCGCATAGCAAAAGCTTATCATCAGAGAAAGTTGGCGCCTCAATATTATAAAATAAAATCAATCAAGTGGCTGCTTCCCTCGTACATTCATTTTATTATTACGTTGGAAAGAAGGCAGTGCAAATTCAAATCGGGTAACTTCACCAATTCACATTCACTTGATAGTAGAATTTATCCCACCTCAGTGCATGTGAAATCCCGCATTGATAAAATAATGGTAATACTGTATATGAAGTGACGATCTTGTATTTTTTCACACCTATAATTTTTACTGACGATCCAGATTTTCAAAATGTTACTATAACCCACACAATTTGCTATTCCTTAAATTATACACTCCAAACTTTTGAGTGTATGCAAAAACTTTATTTCGCGAGAATCATATCATAACACTAAATAGAGAAGAATGAAACATTTCTCGGAATTTCTTACCGCTGTGAAATCAAGTATTAAAAAGTTATTTTCGACTGAATATAATAGTTTTTTTGGTAATAAACTTTTGACATTAACTCTGCTTTAAGAATGTTGTGAGTTTTCACTCCAGGCCCTTACCACTATCATTCTCGTGAATTTTTATTTATTTCCTTCAATTTATCTAGATAGCAAACAATCCACTCTTTCTCAGTTCACAATTCTTCCTTTTTTATAGTAATTTGTTCCCCAGTCAGTTAAGACATTACGCTCAATATTTAAGTTTGTGGAAATTATTACCTAGCTTAGAAGTACTTAGGACCGATATGGTCAAATTACCTAGGAAAATAGAAAAATATTTGTGTTAGGCGAACATTTTTTCCCCAGGAGGAGAAAACTAATGACATGGACGCTGAATGAGACTTTTGCTTTTAACTTTAAATTTAAACTTATATGCAGAGCATATTTTAAACGGCAAGGACATGTGGCCGTTGAAAGAAGACTTTGCGCGTAGGTTCGAGGATTTTAAGATGAAGTTGAGGAGCAGAAACAAATCAGGAAATGCTAGACATGGTAGTGATGGAGAGGGAATTGTTCGGAGCAATTTAAGGTTTGCAGGGTAGGTGGATACCGAGCAAAAATAAGCGGTGGGATTTTTAAAACAATAGACCAATTTATCATTTCCCTCTCCTATCTCTTCGTTCGTAATACCTCTTCAGTAATACACCTTCCCATTTCCTATCTCCTATCCTCATTCATATCCACAATTTCAAACTTTTAATCATTTCTCGTCCTTTTTCAGAATTCAAGTATCGTGTTCATTCATATCCACAATCCATGAAAAGCATTTGGCAATCCTTATCCGCAAATATTTGCTGATCAGTTCGTAAAACAGCTCTCATTCCGCTTTAAATTATATGTTTGCCATGTAAATTGATTCCCCGCAATTCCTAATGAAAACACTTATCCCTGTTGTCCAAAGCAATTTTTTTGTGATCATGATCCTCTCTCTCCTGAAAAATTACCTGTAAAATAACTTCTCATATTTCAAATGCTTTCTTCTTTTGATCCTATAAACATACTTTTAGATTAAAAGAGTAGTTAAAACAATGCATGGAATTTATTAATCATTGCCGATACTGCAAATGTTCTGCTATCACTAGAGTTCCAGTATGGCTACAAGACAATATTACATAAGATGAGCTCAAAGCATTTAATATTTACTTAAATAAGTATTATAAACCATTTTAGATATTAATGGCTTCAAAACACAAAACATGGCCTAATGGGAGACAGCTGGCCTTATTTGTTGATTAACATTATGAAATAAAACGTTGTATTACGCATAATATTTGAATACATGCCGATCGATTTAAATATTTCTTAAAGCTTCGCTTAGCTTACGAGTAGTACTATTTGGCAGTCTACCATTTAAGGTAGGTTTGGGTGAACGTCAACTTATCACACCTACTTCTCTTAGCCTCACCCAAATACAGCCTTACCCTTTACAACCTTCTTCAATTCCGCATACAAATCAACTTCCTTATTTTCGTCCAATACGCCAAACATTTTCTTTCCTCTTCCTCGCTTTCCTAAGGTTTGTCTCATGATCAGTCTTCATCCTCACTTAAAATGCCCAACAACAATCTTCCCTGCCTTCTTTTGATCTCTCTTTCTCCAAACCAACTCCAAACAAACCTCCTCCCCATCATAAATGGTATTTGTTCACCCGTACACTTTCTTCCCCTGTTATTTTTCCATTGTTCTCCATATTCACATCTGAAGAGTCTCTAATTCCTATGATTTTGCTTGAATAACCAGGTTTCGGTGCCGTAAGAACAACCTTCCTAATTAGATGTTTCACTAATTATTTCTTAACGCCATTATTCGTCGTTCCTGTCGTGATTCCGTACCCTATTAGAAAGTTATCATTTCATAACACCATTCTTCTTCTGATATCCATACTAACATTATATTGACCCAAAAAACTTGCAAGATGCCCGCTAGATCTCATTCCATTAAATTTTACGGATATCATACCTTATCTTACTCGGAAAAATTTCTTTTGTTTACATTTTGCCATTCCATCCATCACACTAACTTTCCAATGCACTAAGCAATGATTGCAACCCTTTGGCAGACTTTCACACCTAAGTTTGATCATCGGATTACCTACTGATTTTATTGATTCCCCACCGTCTTTTATTCCTATTTCCAATTCTTTCAACAATTTCAATTTCTTCAACGGTTGTAATGCACACTAGCCCTGTCTTATTCGTCTTCCTAACACAATCTCTCTCAATTCTCCATCCACCACACGCACCATAGCAGTCTGAACCCTAGCTTATCTTCTACTAAGTAATAATTTGCCCTTCTCTCCATACTCTTGTTAATCACCCCGAGACCCACCTTACTTGTGAGCGAAATCAAACCTGTTGTCCTGTATTACTCACATATTACTGCCTTACTCTTTTTTAATATTAGAACTATCATTCACCTTACGAAATCATGCGGTATGAGTCTTCTCTGATATATTGAACAAATTACTCCATAAAAACTCGTCAATTCACCTTTTTCTAAACCATCAAGTAGTTCCATGGGAATTATATCTACTTCCGCGAACTTATTTGATTTCAATCCCTTCTATCACCTTGCTATCTCGCCATTGAGTATGCTTAGATATGAGCTCTTATCTGCTTAATATTCTCCTTCTATGGCCGAAGTTGCTGATTTTATATCTTTGCCATATAATTTCTTTATTTACTATTATCTAAACAGGTTAAAAACGGCAACCAGCTGCGTACAGAAACATTTTCGAAATTGGTGCAACTATTTTAGTATTTGCCGTCTTGCTGCAATTAATTGTTACCAAGGCATTGATTCCTCCAATATTTCATTCATATCGTGGAATGCAGAGAGGAGTCCGGATGGGCGTGTTAGGAAGAGGTGTAAGGCAGGGTTGCTCATTATCACCGTTCCTGTTCAACCTGTATGTAGAGAAAATGATCAAAGAGGCATGGGAAGAACTGGAAGTAGGAATGAAAGTGGGCGGGGAATTTTTAAAATCAGTTAGGTTCGCTGATGACCAAGCTTTAGCTTGTCAGTCTGCCAAGGGGTTGCAAGAATTGCTGAGTGAATTGGAAATTCAGTGCGACAGGTATGGGATGAGAATCAATATTAATAAAACAAAGATTATACGATTTTCTAGGAAGAAAAAGGCCAAGCTTAACATTAGAATAGGAGGGCAAAAACTAGAGCAGGTGGAAATGTTTACATATCTCGGAATTGTTTTGGACCAACACGGTCAAAGTAGTAGGGACGTAAGGAGAAGAATTGCGCTAGGCAAAGAGGCTTTCACAAGGAGGAGGGAGTTGATGACGTAGACTTTGAGTAAGGATGTTAAGAAAAGACTCGTAAAAACTTTGATATGGAGCGTAGCTATGTACGGTGCGGAAACGTGGTCATTGAAGCAGGAGGATAGACGTAGATTGGAGGCTTTTGAATTGTGGGTGTGGAGAAGAATGGAGAAGGTGAAATGGACAGAGAAGAAAACACATGAGGAAGTACTTGGTATGATGAGCGAAGAGAGGGGTTTGTTGGGAGAAATCCTATGGAGGCAGGAAAAGTGGATGAAGGGGTAATTGACCGTCAGTGGGATGTTGAAGAATGTTATAGAGGGGAGAATGTTGGGCAAACGAGGAAAGGGAAGGAACAGGATAGGGATGTTGGACGGAATGAAGGGAGGAAGAAAGTACTCAGAGGTGAAGGGGGACCTGATGTAGAGTAGGATATTGTGTTTTGCTAGGGGTCACAAAATATTTATTTAGTAGTCCATCCAAAAACCTACCTTAACCGGTATATTACCTAATAATAATCGTGGAATCCAGTGTGTCGATCCTATGTATGACGACAGCCAGATAAGATGCTCTTGATACCGGCCTTCTCGCTCTTACAAACAATCGATTTCATATGTGCCTCAATACTATCGAGCAGGTATATGTCAATTGGAGAAAATGTGTGTGGAAGAAATCAAGAATGCCGATAGCCGTCGTTATGGCTTATACTTACTCTCGGATAAGATAGCCGCAACTTATTTTTCAGTGTATTTTAAGAAAAAACAAATGCTGCGGAAAGAAATATCGTATTTCTTCGCCTTTTTGAGATAGGGATTACATGCCTGTAACATTTCACCTAGGTAGGTACACAACCTGGGCTCCGAAGTTTTTAAACTGGTCAGAGCATTCTAAAATTATTTTTATGGGTAATGATTAGTATGCTAAAAAGATTTCAGGAAAAGGAGGCTTTGATCTAAAAATTATGGCTTTGAAGGAAACTTGCTCGTCCCAGCATAGCGTTTAAAACAGTCGCAGGGTAATTTCAAAGATCAGATTTCATCTCTTGTGCAATTTGTTAGGACTACTAGATTCCACCCATTGACCATCAGAGCGGAAAAGCCAGGACCTCGACACCGGTTAATGAAATACAGCAAATATGACTAATCAATGTTCATCCCAGGTAAGTATGAACTATGCTCTAAGTTCAAGCTGCAATGCGCACTTTTACGGAGTGCCGAGTCGCGAGGCGTGCCTCGACTGTTTGCGCAGCTTGTGCTGGCAACGGTTGTGTACGCTAAGCCTCGTCTGGAAGAGGGAGCTATTTGCAGAAATGGGCAAAGCAAACATCAGCGACCGTTTTTATAATCGCAACCACCGCTAATTTTTCCCTCCCCCTCCCTCCCAACTCGGGTGAGTCGCAGGCTAACCCACTTGCCGAGGGAAGAGAGCTTAGGGAAGGATAAAAAACCTCGAAGCTCTGCGGATTATATGAAGGGCTTAAGCAACACGCGGTGATTAAAGCAAACGTCTGGTTTGCAGTTGTGTTCATTCAATCACAGGCGTCCACCCCCAAACTAATTTCTTGTCGCCCATATGTTTTGCTCACGTCCACCGCAGGCAAAAATGCTGCTTTTTCGCTTTTTGGATCCGCGGGTGGGCGATTCCAACGCGGCACGTCGCCTTCTTCTTTTTTTTAACAAAATAAGCATACGAAAGATAAAAAGATGGGGGGAGATAAATAGAAATAATGCACCAAATAGGTACGTAGAACTACAAAAGGGTCACCACATACTAAGGAAGGTAGGAAAACATAGCTGAAGGTGAGACACATGATGGTCCTTATTAGAAAGCATTAGTAGCTGGAGCTGAAAAGCAGCAGACAATCAATTTTACCCCTTAGAACAGGTACTTTAAAATCCCATTCAAATGTGGGAATGAAAAAATAAATTATTCAACACAAACAAGGAGAATTTTAAGTAATTACAAATGCTATAGTTGTTATGAGCGATCCAAAATAAGTTTTTATGATGAGTAAAGCCTTTATTAAAAATAAACGAAAACATCACAACGGTAACCTTTACATTAAGTTTCTACGAGAAACGGGCATAATATATTCAAGTTCTCGTCAGCTTCTGGGAATTCCTTGCGACAAATAATTCTCCATACGCCAACAGACACTTAAGTAGAAGACCTCCGTTCTTGAATATGGAAAACTATTCTTATTGAAGTTATAAAACTGTGTGTAGTATTTAGATAACTTTTTTATAAAAATAATTCAGCCATCCGGTTCTCCATCTCTTATTTTTTAATATTACTGAACACCCACGCCTGAAGAGAAACACAAGCAAGTTAAATACCTGCGGGTAGTAATCAAAATGGGTCAAAATATTACGGATTTAGCAAATTATAAAATACTGTTTTGAACTTCTACAAAAGTAACTTTAATGCAACATACGTCATAAACACATTTTCTGTGCTACTATATTTCTGTCGTTGCTATTCATATCCCTTGGTTACTTTTCATTTCCTTAAGAATACCTACTCTTTTCCCCCACTTTTTCGCCTACCCAAAATTCTTTCTACAAGGATAGGCTGAAGACTAATGCACACATTTTTGTATGCAACAAAAAAATGACCTTCAGAAGCACTCCTGGTGGCATGTGGAAGTAACATTCCCCCCCTAAACACACATGTGCAGGTTTGAGGTCGTTGCATTCATCCGGTGTATTTTGAGAAGCGGAAGTATGGAGACGTGTTCTACTACTATGTCAATGAAAGTTAAACAGCGGCTGTTGTCGAATTTTTAACTGCTAAAAAATTGTCTCCTACTGAGATTCATCATTGTTAATGGTGACGATGCTGTTGATAGGTCTACTGTTAACTGATGGGTGGTAAAATTTCGTGGTTGCGAGTCTGGAAAAGCCATAATTGTTGAAAAACTTTTTCTGACGGCGTTTTGGGATGCTCACCAAGTTTATGTGACGTATTTCCTGGAAAGAGGGGCGACAGTAAACTCTTCTCAGGATAAACAGACTCAATAAATACCCCGAAGTCGAGTTTGTCGAGTGAAAGGCAGCCTGGCGCCAATGATCTACCGGCTTACTCTCGTCGACACACCTCGCGCGCAACTGAAGAGGCTCTGAGAAACCTGAAATTCGAACGGATTCCACACCCTTCTTATTCCCCCTATCATTTTTATTTTTTTCCTCAACTCAAGAGAAACCTCAAGAGCAACCATTACACCTCGGACGATAAGGCGAAGGCAGCTGTCAAGTCTTGGATCCGAGAAAAGTCGGAAGAGTTTTACAATGACGGAATGAAAAAACTTGTTACACGTTGGAAGAAATGTGTTTGCCTTAAAGGTGACTATGTAGAAAAAAATATGATTTTAAAACTAAAGAATTGTTCTCTAATGTACTATTCGCCCGATTTTTCTGTTTTTTGTGCGTGGTCTACAAGTATGTGTGTACTGCTTTCCAGCCGACTTCCGTATTTTACCAAGCTATAGACATCCAACTGACAAGGACACATTCATCCCATTTTGTCCGTCAATACTCCCCACAGCAAGTACCTCTTTTCCTACCATGCATAATAGTTTTGCATTTGCCTTCCGCTCAGTATATCTTATTTTATTAACATAGAGTTAGCCACATCTGAAGAGATACCAATAAATCCCCAAGGACAATTTTTTATCCATTCATCTATAAGTACTCTGTAAGTTGAATCAGCCAATGATCATTCCATGATGTTCGTCGCTAATACAGAATCAATCCTGTCCCCGAAATTACTACTTGCTCTGGCACACTTCCCTACTTGATCTTTTTAATAATCTTCTTAATTTCGTCTCATATACGTGAAAGGCTTCACTGTTATCTAATCCATCCCCTAATAATCTGAATCATATTTTTTGCTTTTATATTTCTTCAATATCTCATAAATGCGATACCCTTTTTTTACCTTCAATCCATCATTTTGAGCGCAGAAACGTTATGGTTATTTTAAAAATGACCACAATTCTGACCTTTGCTCCCTACCAGACAGGCTTTATAAAAGATTTAACGTCAAATTTCCGTTATTTATCGCCTAAACCAGAAAATACAAATTAATCAAACACAATTATATAACGTAATGACACATAACCAACAATGGATACCAATTTCGGTTGAGAATTTAAAATATGAAATAATTTTACTTTTTAGCAATTCGCGTGAGGTTAGGATATTTTCGTTTCTAATTATTTTCCTACAATGCAACTTTCATCCCCAATTAATGGGAATGATATCCCTTATTTCCTTAACAATTACAATTTAAACAAAATATTCCATATAATAGAATGTTTTGTCAAAAGATGGCCGTTAATTAAATTAGTATAATAATAGAACCATTGATTAGTTTTATAATTCATAATTGGCACACAAAAACATATTTAGCAATAGTTTTGTAAATTGAGGAGATGATTTTATAAAACTTTAGAGAGTCGAAATGCAAAAAGATTGCATTCATTTTTAAATGATCTAGTTCAGGAGATTTAAATATATTTTGATTATTCACCGTAATAAGACAACATATGGATTACCTTTAAAATAAAAAGAAATGTCAGCTTCAAGCGTTCTATGTCTTAACCTTTCTTCTCTGATCCCATTATCCCGCGCAATCTTAAACTGTCAATGAGAATGATTCATCGATGGAATTAAGCCTTGAATACTATCGTGGGGAATGGGAAAACTTGGTTGATCCAAAACAAGGTCCTGAAAATTCAACAAGCTTTAAGGACGCAAAATTCCAGCGTCAAGGGCTGCACATTTTGTCTCCATCCGCTTACCCTGGTTTAAGGATCGAATCCTTTCCTCGCCGTCATCGGGAGAGGAGGGAGGGAGGCTGGTGAGGTACTCGTATAGGCTCATGGGAAGAGCGCTCACATTGGCTGGGAAACGGTGGGAAGATGAATTCCCTCAGTTCCCGCCGGTTGACTCAACCCCCTCCCTCTCTTATTCCCTCTCCCCTTACCCGCCACCTATCCCTTCGCCGACAGATCCCACAGGGACAGAAAGCCAAGCGGGAAGGAGGCCGCGTGCGTTACGTTTCTCCTGTCGTGGGTGCGGAGGGATAGCCAGATAGAGAATCAATGCATTCCTATCGGAGAGTTGAGTCCCGCCGGACTCCCGTTTCCCTCGGGACATGGGAAGCCGTTTCTCTCGGGACATGGAAAGAGAAGAGTCCGGAGTGAAAGAGCAAGTGGTGCGGCCCTACTTGCGGCTGCATCTGCTTGCAACTCCCTCCTCGTCATCTGGCGACCAAAGATTCAGGGCCTCCCACACACGTCGTGTCGCAAAGAGCCTAAGAAGGCTAACATGAGCTTACTCAATGGGAATTAAGTTACGACTGAATCGCAAATTTAACATTAAACGTCACGACCCGTCAAGCTTATCCTCCGACTATCCCACTACCATTCAATTCTGTTTTCTCACCGACATGAAACCTCTCCTGCCTCCTAAATGATCCTTCGGTTCGGCTTCATTTGCTTGGAATTTACGTTGCAGTTAACTCAAGGTACCGCAAGTGGGCGGGATAACATTTTACGAAATATCCTCTTAAATTGGATTTTATTTATTTAGAAGAATATTTGTCATGATATTTGGTAGGGAACTATAGCGTTTCGGTAAGCGGCTATCGCTGACGCCCATTGAATGGTTCTCGAGATGTTGTTGAATCCCTTTAAAGGTGACAGCATGAAAAGCGTAGTTGACTTTGTCATGGTCGCCATTTTTGAATTTTTGAAGATTTGTTAAGAATTCTTTTTCATTTTGTGGGTATATTCATGATATTTCAAGATGATGAATCATTCATTGTTCGTGTCAACGTATTCGGGGAGAATGGTCAACGAATGAAGGTAACTGGAAAATTTTAGACCACAAGCGTCGAGGTGACCCCTATACGCGTACCAAAATACATGATAATTCAGGTCAGAAGTCGTGCGCCAACCCCTCCCCCACTTGGGAACGTTTCCTCTGTCAAGAAATCCGCGGATGACATCTCTTGAAAGGCCATCCAGGAGCAGGCTGCAAGGGGAAGATCGCGCTCAGGTCACGAGTGCAATCTGCATCCCAGAGGAATACCAATTGGGACAGCACGCGACTTCATAGACGAGTGGCGAACAAAAAATTGTCGCCCCCCCTTCCTCGCTTCATCTCCATCCCCTAGCGGTGATTATTTACGACCGGAGTGAATAGGCCATTAGCAGCGGCGGAGGGCAAGTGACAGTTGGGACATGGCATTTATTAAATGATGTAACTTATCACAAAGGTCGAGTTTTCCCCAATTTCATATTTAAAATTAAAATAAAAATACTGCACGGAACACGGTAAATAACACGCTTTTAATAACGGAGATATAACTTATTCTGGCAAGACTGATATTCGGCATTTATAAATCCCTGACGTATTTTTTCCCATTAACGATACGGATTTATTTTCCGAGCACGCGGAGTCAACCCGGACTGCAGGCGCCGCTCTCCAAACATTAAATCAAACTCGGCGATGTTTCAACGCCCCTGAATCCCAGCCGCTCGAATTCATTAATATTGCGGAATATTGGACGCAGTCCGCCTCGGAGATAACCAGATGTAAATTCCGCGCCCGACTAAGCGTTTTAAGGGCCAAAGCGATAAATTATAATGTAAAAAAAGACCACCGCCTATCTATGAGTGCTTGTGTTTTTTCCTATCTTGTCAAGTAGGCAATACTCGCACACACATACACACGCAAATATACATATTCTTTCCGATGGCATTGATGTTTCTGGAATTCTGGCACGTACTGGGAGTTTATCACAGGGAGGGAAATAGAGGAAGACTTTGGGAAAAATCACTACCCACACATTATTAATATTATAAAAAAACTATCTATACAGCATAGTTAATATATATATTATGTATTGAAAAAATTGAAATAAATTACTGAATTTAGCTAGAATTTATAACACCAATTTCTGGTGTTTAAGATGCTTGGTTAATCATATAATCATTAATATTTTAATGACAAATAACGACAACTTATTCGTATTTAATATCCACGTTTATGGGCGATTATTTGCCAGATATTTATGCATATTCATTCTTTGATGAAAATAGAGCCATCGATACATATCCCTCGTGAATTTAGTTGTAAATCTCTTTTGGCTAGCATGAGGAATTAAAGCATTCAAATGCTTTTTATGGACTTTTATCCACTAAATACGCGTGCACAAAAATCACTCTTCCAGTAATATTTGTGTAAATTCAACTCATTTTCCTAAAAATATTTTTTAACGAAACAGCATGTTTTCGCCATACTCTGTATTGTTTCATTGCTTTATAACATTTACTAGGGACATATTTATTTAGAAACTAATGAATATTCATTAATGATGGATACTTTTTTAAATCGGGTGTTTTAAAATTTTTCTTATGTTAAAATTAAAACGATTATTTTATTTTTTACCTTGATATTCGTATCTGTTAAAGTAACCAATTATGAAAGCTAGAATGCAACAGAATTCCCAATTTGGTTGCAACCAATACGTTCCTGACACAAAGGGAGTTATGGTGATGCTTGATCTTCAGACAATAATGTCAATGACAAAGAATAACGACAAACAAATAAATCATGTAATCACAAAGAATTAGAGCAAAATATATAGGGCCAGACTGCAAAAGAAATGTGTGCCTGACACAACAATCACCACTTCAAAAATCAAGCGATGGCCACTTTAAATAATGACATAAGACATATACATAGATCCGTTGAAATGACGATTGCTTGACGAGTTGGGGTGTGAGTTAGCGGATGGACCCAGAAACCTTTGCTGACGCTCTGAGATTTTTTGTGGACGCAAAAACGGAAGGACCAGCTGAAGTAAAATTGCAACAGCTGCGTCACAACCGAGCGAGGGGTCGTTTTTCACGACGCCCTTACGTATTTCAACCGGCATCACGTCGGAGGCGCTCTCCGATGCTTTCAAGATATTTTCCCGTAGTCAGCAGCCTGAGCTATGTGGTCGCCACGGCCATGAAGAAAGACCGTACTACGTCTCAAACACTACACCGTGCTGCACACCGCACCCTATCATCTGAATCGCTATGCCCGAAGCGGCTTCTAAAATAAGTGGGGCAGTAAATTATGACTAAATGGTAAGCAAAAATGTTTAATGGCAAACATAATATATAATTACGCTTACCAAACCGATATTTCGAAAGTTTGTCATTTCGTTGTGACCGTGACTGAAATAAAGTACAAGCTACGATTGAGATTGTTTACTGCTTTAATCAAAATAGATGCGAATCACTATGAGCAAATGCAGGTAACGCGGAAGTCGGGCATCGAGAGCTCTGAGGTGCCCCCTCATTTGTGTGTCGAAATGTAAGGCCAAAATTAAGACCAAGATATAATGCGCAAATGTAATTACTCAAAAGAGTCCACTAAACGATGTTTTGAGACCGCTTATTGTCAAAATCATAAAGGGGAACAGAATATAAAGATAAACGGGATAAATGTCCTCGACTTATTCTTAAATATTTCATCTCTTGAGAATCAAGGCTGACTGCAAATGTAAGGACTTTATAAGAAGCTTAATGATGATAAGTGCTGAATTATGGCGTGTAACCTTCTTAAATAATCATGACTCAGTCTGTCGGAGCGTTCCAGAGCCATCAAAAAACGCCTCCATGACAATGAGATCAGAATAAGTGCGGGGGATTGCGTAATATCTTGCTAAAATAAAATTTTTATGGAGATTTTTACAACATTTCACGTAGGTAATAAAAAGCTAACTTATTGCATTTTCTCATATCTTTTAAGACAATGAGTAAATGTGTTATTTTTGTGTTACGTTACTTTATTTTATTTAAATCCCACTACATAAAACCATTTCATCTCCATCCAATATTTTGAATGCAGTTCCTTTTCCGAAACTCTATTATAGTATTTCACTTACGTTTTAGCTAAAAAATATTTAAATTTCCTTTGAATACTCACATACCTTTATTCATCAATTTTAGTGTGGCTCCAAAAAGTGGTCTTCTATGAAATACAAACTAATTTTTACGTTTTCAATTGAGATAATTGCAATTCATAGCTGCTTTACTTTAGCATAAAATACATCCATTCTCTAGATTTGTCTTGGGTAGTAATTTGAAAGAAAGTTAATTTCAAATCTTTCTCTACAGATATCTGCCATTATTCAGTCTGATCCGTCAATATGTAAAGAACACTTTTCCAATAACTCCCTCGGTGTCCTGAGTCCCAGTGTACTCAGTTAACTCGATATTCCCATAAGGCTTTATAATTATCCCCATTAGAGCCTAAATTCTGAAGAGAATTTATCTTTTAGAATTTATCGTTTCCCCAATAACACCGTCATGTTAACTTTCTTTTCAAAAAAGAAGACCGATGTCTCTCTAAAGTAATAGGACACCGTTATCATTTTCTCATATAAATCCAAAATTATTCCCGCTAACTGGAAACTTGGAAAACAACAGCTTAATTATTTTACAATACGTTTTGCTACGGTCAGTCGCATAACGTTTTTGCCAAACTATCTACTTCAAGAAATGATCTTAGCTGGAATCCGACTATAAATATATAAAAACTCATGCAATCAAATATCTAGCACTCGCCTACAACTCCAAAAAATCTCGAAAACGGAAATTGTGGTAGTAATAACTCCCAGGGAAGCACACACGCTTATTTGCACATTTAACACACTGGAAAACAAATTACTTGTTCTACATCCTTGCACACATGGCATATTTCAAGGTTATTTTCATTTTCAAAATGGCAATGACGCGACGTAATATTACATTGGAAACCTTTGGCGACAGCACCGGTATTTCGAGCGAAAGGCTAAAGAAACGGGAGGTCAATGGGAAGCAACGTCCGGATGGAGAAGATGGGGGATGGGGTCGAATAAAAGAGAGCGAATGAGTAAACGGAGGAGAGAGGGAGACGAGAGGGAGATGGGAGCGGAGCGACGGGGGTCGTTCCCAAAGGACGTGGGGATGGGGGTGTGATATTGAGAGGAGGAGGAGGAGGGCGTTCGGAGCGGGGAGATTGACCGATGGGACCCAAGGGGGCCGTCGGATTGAGGGGGGTTAGTGGGTCGACGATTTGGAAGTGGTGGGGGGGGGGGCGAGGCCTTTTGGGAGGCGCGTGAAACTAGCGGCGCAGCGGGGTGAGGAGAGGAGACGGGAGGCATTCCTTCTCCTTTCGCCTCCGACCCCTTCCACTCCTCCCACATCTTCCCTCTCCTCACGTACCCAAGGGGTCGGACCCCTCCCACCCCCTACCCCTGGGGACCCACCCGAGACGGAAGGCTGGGACGGATGATACACGGGGTTGGTGGGGAGGGACCTTGATGGCTGTGGGGATGGGGGGACCAACCGTCTCACAGCGCCACTATTACTTAGGGATCGTGTCTCTCGACTCATCGAGTCCATCCTCCGAGACCCCCCGGCCGTCGATGGGGGAGCCACTGTCGCCGGAGTGTTTGCGAAGGAAACGACGCTTAAACCCGAGATGACGAAACTCCGGACGAAACAACCAACCAACGGCATTGACTACTGTGTGAGGCAGCGGTGAGGGGGAAACTTGGTTTTCAAATGAGCCGACTCAATTCCCAGTTATTCGTCAAAATGTGGGCTGGACTACGTTTCAAATAGGGCTCTGAGATTAATTCAAAACTGAAAACTAGCTCACCGACCAACGGTATAAATGGTATCACATATTCTATATATATATAGAGCATAGAGACGTTTTTTTGAAGGCTATAAAAATGATGCAAATGATGAGCAGTATGTCGTAGATAGCAGAGAACAGGGCTAAAAGTAACATACACTGAAGTTATCAATAGTCTGATTTGGAATTGATTGAGTATTCATGTTTGGAATTGATTTCCAAAATACGTTCAAAATACGTCCGGGAGCTGAGTGCGTTAGCCAAGGCGTGGTATTGAAAATAAAGTTCCTAATGGTAAAAAAGGAAACGCGTAAAGTATATCTATCAATAACGCGAACTTACATGGGCGTAAGAAGAGATCGAAACCGAATCATTTCGGTTAAATTTTTTTTTTACTGACTCCAATATTATTGGATCAAGAATCATTCGAAATAAATGTCCAAAACATAAAAACAAACATAGCTACCGGTATGGAAGAAATTCCTATTGGACAACTAAGATCACTTGGGGAAGGTAAAGTACGTGGTTTCAAAAGAGTGTCTTACAAGTCGATAGAAGAAGTTGCAATACCTCGCGACTGGAAACTAGCTCATATAACTAATTTCTAAGAAGACGACGAAAGAGAAGACCCCAGTAAAAACAGATGATTTTTTCAGCATCAGTATTATGTAAAATTTCAAAGTATATAATAATCAGCAATATTATCTACTAACTATTACATTTGCAACGCGCCATCTGTCAATTTAAAACGGGTATCTCGCAATAAAGTACAAGGGAGGTTAAAATCTAGTAAAAAACGGCCAATACCTCATACCGATAAGAGCGATTAAAATTCCACTGTAATGAAATGGTCATTAAAAAATGATGATGTGTTTTAAAATTTAATCTACATCGGAGTGGCGTTTATTTATATTTGATGCGGGATTTCTTCCCCATTTCTTTGACAAGAGGAATAAAACTGCAGAAAGACTTTCGTCATGTTCCGTGAACACCAGTTCAGGGTATTTTCCCTTCCCGGAGGAACAAGGTTCGGACTTCTTTGCTGCAACCACGGTCGTTGTTTCTTATGGGTTCTTGGTAGAACCTTATTCCATATTCCTTTCAGACAGCATTCACGGCTGTTTTTGTTTTTTCTGAGACCGTTCATGTTCGTTGACGTATTCAAATTCTCACTCTTCGTTGAAATTGTAAATTTTTGATTGGGGAAAGATTGGATTGAAGCAGAGGATCTAGATAATGAAGGGGACATTGTTCCCAATACTTCTTCCTTGATTCAAGCTAAGAAATCTGGCGCAGCTTATTTCCTCCATGACAATTCACCCTAACTCATCTTCGGCTAATTGTAGGAGTCAATAGTGCATGTTTACCCCGCAATCAACGAAATATGGTTCGGTTACATAATATTTAGCCTTATTCTTGTCATTTTCGAAGGGCGAGCAGGTAGCCTCACACTCACACCTGGTTGCGATGTGGCATGATTACGAAGCGTTGGCATTGAACACAACGCATGGCAGCAGGGATCCAATAACGAAATGGAACAGATTCAAATCCAAATAACAACTTGTAGGGGACTCTGTCAAGGAAGGACGCCAGGATGATATAGGTTACGTTAATTACCTCACCGTTTAGTCTAAAGGTCAGTCTGTGGCAGTTTGCAACCCCTTGGGAGACCATTTTTTTTTTTTAGTCTCGAATTACAAATATAGAAACTCGTGTTAGTTTTTATAGCTGCCAGAAAGGATTACTGAAAACTGGTATTTAATCACACTAACTTTATTACACTACTAGCAGTTTAAACGCATAGCTTACGTCATCAGGTACATTGTTGCCTATGCACCGAGGCCGGTATTAGTGTAATAAGTTTTTTTTAATGCCAAGTTTATTTATTCATTGATCATAAAATTTCGCAAAGTGGGGCATGAAACAATCAAATTCCCCAACAGGAATTCAAGGTTCTCCGTAGACCTCCACAGACAGAATGACATCAGACATGTCATGCTGCAATACTATTCCAAGTGAATTTCTACTATGTGCGTGGTTAGCAGTTGCAATGAGCAATGCACAGCAACACGCAGTTTCTTGGCGGATTTTAGTTCGTCCGGGAGAAGCACACACAACCGAAGGAAAGATGAAGGAAGACGACCTCTTTAGTGCCTTTCCAACCCTCTGGCACCTCATCAACAGGTAGCAAAGGCACGCCACATGACAATCATCCCTCTCACCCATTTCAAAGAGAATACAGAGGGAGGTTTTTAATGAATGAAGGTTTTCTTCAACGATGATGCGTATTTCAGGATTCATTTCCCGGGCTACTCACCAGCGACAGAGCCGCACCCTTGGGACGCCACACTGCAAACCGGGAGAATCACTCACGGAGCAAAGGTTAAATTACTGATTAAAAATCTCTTGCATAAATTGGAAGGCTATATTTTTAATAGTGATGTTGAACATGCATTATTGCCCCCACATTACTACGGTTGGAGAGATCATATTAATAAAATTAGAAAGATAAAGCGTAGAACAGATAGATTTAAGATGCCATTTTGGTACGAACGATAAGGGATCTCAATAACATTGACCGACCGCAGTGGGAGCCATATTCGGGTTAAAATTTGCCTGGTGTGTATATACACAAGGGCACCATCGTATTGGAGACCTGTCTCAGGGTTGGACCTCCAGTGTATCGGCCCTCCATACCTTCGGAAGCCCCTTGTACAGAATTCGTCTCCCCAGCAATCGCCATCGAAATGGCCGTAGGAGACGCATGCCGGCTGAGCATGAGTGGCTAGCTACCAGTCACCTATTAACGCCGAATCCACGGCCAAGTATTGCTTCTTGGTCCATTCCGAGCACTCGATACGCGGCTCGGTGCCAGAGAACTCAATTCCCCGGATCCAATTTCCCCTCTCACGGATCTCCACGATAGATAAGAAGTCCGCAGTAACTTTCTCATAAGCAACAAAAGATATATGTTTTTATAAAAATTCCACATTGAATGATTAATTAAAATCTAATACTACAGAATGCACTCCAGAATCCCCTTCCCCTGATTTCAGGATATCTTAAATTAAAAAAGTTGTGTTTCACGCGATCAGCTTGTCCTATACCTATGTGGTTGCGATATCCGGTGGCGGAAGAGCCTGTATATCGTAAATGCATAATGCACCTCTGTATGCATCCGAGCAATAAATTGACCTCCATATATTTAATCTCACATGCTATATTGCTGTTAACGTATATCTCATGATATCTATCCATCTATCCTCATTCATAAACGGGAAACTTATGAACAAGTTTATGAATAATAGGTTTTATGAATAAAGTGAATAAATATTGAATAAAATTTACCGTAACAAATCTAATGCAACGCTCTGTAACTTATCAATCTTAATCATTTAGAGAATAAAGGTACAAATCTATTAGTGCCAGAATTCCAGTACTGTACCTAAGTGGTAGCCCTAAGAACTTTTTCTCATGAGCTGTCCTTTCATAGGTGAAAACGCAATTTACTAAAGACCATATTTCATCCCTCTGTGTTATTTTCTGCGGAAGGTTTGTGAAAAGAGGAAGCACACGGGCTTCCGAGAAACATTTTTAAATGCAAGGTTTTTTTAGGTCTGGAGTGATTGATTGTAGAGGTTTGAAAATGGCGGCGAGGGTTGATGAAAAAACAAGTGAAGAGCCGGAGGCGAAATTAAGACGGAGAGACGGCCAAAAAAATTATAATAATGTGCGAGAAAGGTGTGGGAGGGGAGGAGGCGTGGGATTTCCATTCAGTGATGGCGGCGCTGGCAGGGCGGCCGGAAGAAGATCCGCTCCCCCCCGAGCAGGAATCTAAATATGCCAGCCCAGAGGTGTAATCAGCGTCGCCTCGGGCGCTGGCAGGCTTGGAGGCGAGGAAAAATATTTGAAATTAGCCCCGCAGTTAATCGCGGATCGATACTCCCTCCGCACCTCTGACACTTTCATAAGACAGAATTTTCACCGATAGAACGAGGGAGAGGTTTTCGGTCGAACGTTGACTAATTGCGCAGTCAAGTTTCCTCCTTTTGTGCTCTCGGGATTGATGAATTCTGCAAAGTGCTCCGTCCGAAGAAAAGGACCGAAAAATTACAGGATCCTTTTTTTTAGACACTTCATTTGAATTAAATTATTTATTGTCGTGCGGTGATTAGCACCAGAAATGAGAATCGTAGAGATTTTATTTATTCGTTTCTCGACACCCAGATCAGTTGCGTCGCTGATCATATGGGCTATTTCGCTAAAAGTGGAGAAAGAAGTGCTTCTTAAAATTTAAGCATGCAAGGGCATAGATGCAGTAAAAAAAACTACTATGAATACGGTTTTTTAAATAAAATTCATTAAAAAATATATTGAAAATTAAGACTCTATGACCAAATGTATCTATTATGCTGAAAGTTTCACTTAATTAGTCTGGTTTTCTTATCAAACGTAGGTTTCTCATCTTCCCGAGAAAATATTTGGGAGTAGCTTTCAAGATGAAATGTACATATGTTGAGTAGGCTAATGGATTTACTAAGCGAAACTGTTTAAATGTCGGAAAATCACTTGGATAGTCATGACAAAGCTGATAGTTAGCAATTTATGTCATGAGATCTCATGACATCAGCATATTTTGCCAAATTACAGTTATTTGCATGCAGGTAAAAAATTCTTTAGGATAAATGTGAAGCATTTCAAATATTGAAATTGGGTATAAACTAACGCAAGCTCATAAAAATTCTATCAATTTATTATGTTAATGGGGACAAACATAATAAACCAATATCATCACTTATCTTATACGCTCTGCATTTTACCAATATCGATCACCGATAAGAGATCATTTTTTCGCTTTGGGAAATATCCTTCGTGTGTCACCACTTTAATCATCTCAATGATTTCAAAAAAACAACTGCATCTCCATACTTGAGTTTTCTTCCATAGTTTCGCTATCCATAAATTAATACCGAAGTCAGTATTTTAATACTATCCCTGAAATCATGTTTCGAAAAATTTACGACTAAGTACACAGGAGGGATATTTATTAGATTTATGGATAAAGCATAATTTTCACCTGCCTCGAAGACCGGTGGCATATATCTTCCAGTCGTGTAACTGAAGATTTGACTAGCTTTGGACTAGCTGGCCCGGATACCTTAGTGATGTGTCTGAGAAACCTTGACATGAGCCCCTAAATATTTGGTAATGAAACTATTGAGAAACATTATGTCAAACTGGAAAAGAATGGTGGCATGAATATCAAGAAAAATGGAGCCAGAAAACCTTCACAACGAGTCAGGCATATTGAATAAATTTATATTTAAACAAATATGGTGGCTGCCATATGTAATATAACATTAATGATGCCTATATTTTTTATGGCCAAATTTTCTCCTAAGTGACTCCAATGTGGCCCACTTTGGAATCTCGACCGATTTTAAAGACAATCACTAAACATCCAAGACATTAGAGGAGGTAGGTAACCCACCTGAGAAGGATCCGACCCACTGAGTTCTGGAGTGGCAGGCGATTATGTAACCCCATCGCTACTGTGACCAGCCAAATTCATGGTGGAAGACTAAAGGAATTACTAATCGGCAAGTTAGGTGGAAGAAGAATACGGTGTCTGACAGACGTGGAGGAAAATTCTGCAAATTAGGTAGTATGGCGGCGGAGTTGGGAGGCTGAGGGCGGAGAGTCGTACTGACGAGAAAGCTCGAACCTATTGTCCGACTTGTTCAAGCAAAGAAATAAGGTTCGGAAGTCATTAAAGCAAGCTGTAGAGCAGTAACAAAAACCTTTGACCTCAAAGAAAACACCAAAAATACCAGGACAAGTCAGTAGCACACTAATGATTGCATTACAAAAAATATATAAGAAAACAAAAAGATATGAAGGATAGTATATTCTTTGAAAATTTTGCAAATACACGCGAAATCGTTATCTTTACCAATCGATGACATATTTCTTAACGAATTCCACACCCAATTAAATCATAAGTTTAGAATTCCTAAATTGCTTAAAATAGACACCCCCGAGCGAATAATGGCTATATATGCCTAATCTAGTTCAAATCCACGCCATTACATATAGATTAGGCTCAATGAGACCAATGACGAGTTCATCAGGGTCGTTTTTCGTGGAGCGGTGCGTACAAGTGACAAAATGGCTGCCTGTTTCTGGGCGTATCCCAGTGTGACATTTTGTATTATTTATGGATGCGATTTCGGTGTGCTTAACATGACTGACTTCTGAACTCATACGTGGTGTGATAAGAAGGAGATAAAAACTCTTGCAGATTCTTGGTTAACCCAACACTACAAAGAATGCAAAAAACACTATGAATACCTGAATTCCATTTCATGCTTAGTATTATTCAAAATTGATTCCTCTCTTTGATCGCGGTACACCCATTCGCTCCAACCCGCACGGATACAGAGAAACGGACCTTTATACCGCTATGGAACTCACTAAAGCCGAACTGCTCACAGCGACCCTTTAATGGACATTGGAGGAACGAGTGGGTCAAGAGGGCAGCGGAGATTCCGTGAAAACTGGTCGTACGATATAAAAGAATGGGCACAAATGTGTTCCCTTAATCAGTGAAAAAAAATTGCGACGCTTCTTTTCCTCCGAACTTTCCCTCTGTATGTCCGTGTATAGATGATTTTTCATATGGTACGTCATATGCTATAGATATATGTATGCACAGATATGGATACCAAGAAATGTGTTAAAATTTTTATTTAAAATTTCAAAACGATAAAGCTCGTAGACAGATATATTAGAGTCGACTTTAATTTCAAGTGGTTAATACATTACATTATGTCATTTTCAGACGAAGTGTTTCCGTTCTCTATTGGAGATTCTAGGTAACATACGCACATCTTTAATTGGCATATGTCTTTGCTCGCATGAATAAGCAGGTGACGAGTAAATCAAAACCAACAAAAATAATCAACCCGAATGTTTCTTTGATAGAAAAATCTCGCTCGTTTAATACCAGATGTAATCCCACGGTGACACTGGAACATTAGGATAGGACGGGTAGCTCCTTTCCCTGAGACACCATTTTATTCCCTAGGACGATAATTTGGTACTCGGAGAACAATGAAACTCAACTGGAGTTGTGAGTTCTCAGAAGGAACACCCAGAACCGAAGTCAGGCCTTCCACATGACAGCAGCCCTATCCCCGCCGAGGGTTACGGTGCCACTAAGAGGTTTGTGTGTGCACATGTATAAATAAACTAATGCATGCATTAAATATAAAGATGAACTCAAGGACCGTTTAAGTCAGAAGGCGGTCCCCTGTCTGTGGTAACATGAAGAGTACTGTTCATTTTACAGGAATATGTCCGTCACCCGATTCGAATCATCTGCCTCGACGCAGACTCTCTCGATGGGGGCTCGACGGACATGGCTCAGGTGGCGTGCAGCAGTCGAGTGCGAGTTCATACGTTTAAAGTCATCTCGATAACACGGCCCACCACCTCGCGTGCAGAAACGACAACAACAAATGAGGGGTGGTCGATAGGAGGGTGTAATGGATGAGCAAGCGTTCAGTGGATGAGTGCAAATGCACATTGAGTGCCTCTCTAACACTCTAACGTAGTTAGAGGAGTTTTTGTGAGTGCATGCGTTTTTGTTTATATATATATATGTATATATATATATATATATATATAAATAAATATATATATATATATAAATACATATATGTATATATATATATATAGAAATATAAATATAAATATAAATATATATATATGTATATATATATATATATAGAAATAGAAATATAAATATATATATATATGTATATATATATATATATATATATATATATATATATATATATACACACACTCCCGGACAACCCTCTCTGAGCACCTGCAGCTCCACCCAAATTATGGGATTTTGGGGATACCAGATCATCCTGGGAAATCATATCCGGCACAGGGAAAGGAACTGGCCCCCATACCTGGATATGTGAATTTCACTCGCCGTCGGGCTTAGTACTGGGTGAACTCTACCATCACCTACCAACCCTACCTTCGAATTGATTACTGTGTTTATGGTTTATATATACACACATATAATTAGCGCATCTACTATAATACCATATTTAAGCCCCATTTTTTTAATGGAAGTAAGCACTGGCCCTGCCATCCTTCTCCCTTGTGTGTTTCTCCGTTTCTCTAACAGTGGGTGAAACAACTCCCGAGCGCCATCTATTGGGCAAAGATTCGAGGCACTTGTTTGCATTCACCCTCAGAGGGGTTCAGCGGTTTATGTTTCTTCGATGGCTTATTTGGTAGAGCAACCACGTGCCAAGTCAAAGGCCCATGGTTCAAGTTCCGATCAAGGACACTTCTTCCTGTATGGAATCCACACTCATCCACCATCCCCACTAACTCGCGTTCGTCGTTTATGTGTGTTTTTATCCCTTTTACTCCGAGTTTAAATCCGTATGAATGTACATATGCACACATACAAACAGACACGTATATGTAGTGGTGTGTGTACAACGGACGTTTACAAATCCTTTTCAGTCGTAAATTTCAAGAGCGCGAGTATAGACTTTGGTGGAAGGGGATGGGATCGTAATTATCGAGAGTAAATAGAGAGGTGGGAGCCTCCGGGGCCGCAGAGTCTAGCGCGCGCAGCAATAAATCGAAGGGCAAACGATTGAATGGGAAGGACCGGTGCGCAAATAAATGAACGGCGAAAGGTTTGCGAGTGTGCACGGGAATTATATTAGGGCTCCACGGGAGTTCGGCGCACGCGCGCTAGTGCATTATGTGCAACCGATTCTTCCGTTAATAATTTCTAAACTACTCCCTCCCTCCTCCCTCTCGCCACACACCGACGCCCGTCGTAACCCACCCCCTATTCCAACGTTAATAAGCTCACGGAGGCAACTCCGGGTTATTTTCGGGACATAAAATACTTTGCATTTTTAATGGTTCTGGATTGCATTTATAAACTTCAAACTTCTAACGGAACTAACTAAACCTTTCACCAGAAAACTTGGATTTTAAAACACTTTTATCACATGCACTGCTAAAGGCATTGTAAACGATGCACATATATACGGACAATCAACCCAAATACGTGCATACAGTATGTAGGTGCGTGTGAAATGTTACCGGCATACAAAACAGAATGTGCCAAACGAGAGTACTAAAATGGTGCAGGAATTTCCGGCTCCGCGACACTCGCATGCCTGTATAATTATCAGAGCTGCTGAAAATTAGTCCATACCTTTGCAGGAGACTTTGGATTCCATAAGTTTCGGGAAGGCAAGGGAGCGGAAAGTTTTGGCTAGAATTGAGGACAAATTTCTGCAGCGTAAATGCATTTCCATTGAAATGGTCGCTCGCCACGCTCTATGAAATTGAGGCACGATTCCCTCATTTACTGGAGGTGAATGTGACGGCAACTTGGGAAGACATTCCTGCTTTCTGGTTACACAGTCAAAACTTTCTGTCAAAAGTCGACCGTTTCTGTACGATGAAGAGGAATTCAATTTGTACGAACAGCAGCTTCTTTATATCGATCGAAGAATAGAAATGGATTTTGCGAAATTACTACAATGTGTTATCGCCACGCCCTAGATAAATACAATTATATGTTTCATTATTATCTGCTCTGATGTTTAAGTTCGATTTAATTTAGTTAGCACAGTATTACTTGAATAATTGTCTACGCACTCAGGTACATTAAGCCTCCACACAATTTTTAAGTTTAAATTTATCTTTTCAGTTTCCTTCAATCAAGTGAAAGGTGATATGAAAACTACGTTCTCCACCCTGAAGATGTTTTAGGTATGGGAGGATATATCTCACTTGAATGGTTCCAATGGCTCACACATGGTGTCAAGGTGAGTCGTCCACTTTGCATGTTCTTATGGGGGATGGCTTTTTTTCATGTAAACTTCGTGGTTTTTGTTAATTTTTCAGGGTTTTTGCTCAGTTCGGCGTGTTACCGAGTTTTAGCCAAAGACCCTCGAAGTCAGAAGTCGATAGATCTCCATCCATTATCCTTCCACGTTGCCCTCAAATGATGCAGTGGTATTTATTTCCATGATCTCTTTAAAGAAGTGTTTCCTTCCGTTTATTCTTGAATGTAATTCGGTGTTTCAAAGGCAACAATGCAAAAAAATTTTTAAATGAGCAGTAATTTGCTATTTGAGGTGCCCGAGCGTCCACACGGAATTCGAGTCCCTTTTGATGGACAGCTATGAGAATATTGATTCGCGATTCAAAACGCCAAATTTCCACTAAATACCAAGCCACTATTTACACGTTATGTGGTTTGAACAATAAAAAACTTAGACGATGTCCACTGAAATGATCAGCAATCTTCGAAGAATTAAGTCGTATGGAATTAGAGTCGCATGAAATAAAAAGATTTTGCTTTGAAGTCCAGTAGTGTGGGCCTCTACTGTTTGCTTGGCTGGTCATTTTAAAAGGGCACATTTTACCACATTCAATCGGCTTTCATGGCACCAGGAAATTGGTTTTCAACAAATAACCGAAATTCAAAGAGATAAGGAACTAACTGCACCTTAACTTTCAAAATAAGCAAAGAATAAATGCAATAATTCTTTTCATCCTTTTCTTCTTTCCAAAATATTTGCCGGACGGAGCTGTTTATTGAGAATGGAACAATGAATCACTAGCGGGAGAAAATTAACCTATTAGGATTTTCTTTTCATCCTTAAAATCAGCTTTAAATATGCTTATGCGATTTAAAAGTTCCTTAATCCTCAACTCACAGGCATTGACCATAGCATATTTAACCACTATGGCGTTTTAAGCCAACTCCAGCACTAATTGATTGCTTAAGAGGATAAAAAAATTGTTGTTAAATAAACAATCTGAAAAGCTTGACTTCACTGTGGAGTTAACAAATTAAAATAGGAAGTTCAGGGCAGACTTTGAAAATTAGTCTAACGTTGCTACGAAAGTTAATGTCAATCTTATTTTTATTTCATTTCTGTGATGGAATTTAATATTCACAAGAGTTGTAGTTTAGAAATACCGGAATTGAGATTAGTTGCTTCCTGGGATTATCTGTTTTCTCAATGCTGCAATGGGAAGTAGCCTTTTTCTGCACACTTACTACCAGCGTAGGTGTGCAGAACCACAATAGACATATTTCAGCACCAACCACTGGTCTATATTTCTTGAGAGCTCTTCTTATTTTAATTCTTTCTTCATGAATTAAGCAGGCTACGACCTTAATCGATCTTGATATTTTCTTCTCTTGCAAGGGCGTCCGAGAGATATTTTACCACTCTCTCTACATTTAATCGTATGTTTGGGTATTATTTCATCATTCACTCGTTTGATCCGTTTAATCTATCTATTACCGTCTTCCAGCATCATTTCGGTAATGCCTTTTAGACAATAAATTTGTATTTATTTTTCAGTCAATTCGTGCACAGCCAGCAGCTCCTCTTGAAATAGCATTTCAAATGTTACTAATCTGTTTGAATTTGCTCCTGTAATTTTCCAGATTTCGATGCCGTGTATCCAACAAGGAACTGCCGTCGTATTATAATTTTATAAATGCGTATTTCTTGATTATTTTGAAAATTTCTGTATTGAACCCTTATTGCGATTGGATATGGACATTTATTGTGATTTCCTAATACATGGAATTAAGATAAAGCTGGTTCAAGTAAGGTATAAAATGTGGCTTGTTCTTTACCTAGATTAGGTAAAGAACAAGACACATTTTAGGCAAGTTTATTCCTTTTGTAATTAATTTATTTCACCTTTTCAGTGGAGATGTTAAGGTTGCATCTTTGTGCCGTTTTGGTAGGTTCATGGTGACTTTCTCTTGGACATCTTCGTCGTTGATAACGATTACTTGGTCGTCTGTGAAGAGGAGCGTAAGTACATATTTCTAGCCATTACGATTGTGTGGGTAGTGATAGTTTATGAGATGTATTACATAAAATAACATGAAACAACGTATTTAACAGCGGAGGATATAATTATGTTTTTCAACTTCAAAGATCGGCTTTCAGAGAGAGATGAAGATCTAACCAGCAGGAATCAACCCTAGTTGAAATGGTAGCTCTGTGAAGAAAAATCAACAACAATGTAAGAAAAGAGAAAGAAATAATTGGCAAAAGAGCCTATACAATAGGAAATTCTGTGAGAATAGAAATTGGCATTCCTAGTAATAACCTATTAGGCAAAACTCCTGAGAGTCAGTAACACGGGTCTTGAGCAAGGGAATAACACGCTGTGATACAATCAGAGTAAAATTTTGTACTGCAGTGAGGCATGGAAAATAACAGCTTCAGGAAACCATATTTATTGAGACATTGGAAATATTTTACTGTGGCGGGAGAACGGTGGAGATTAAATGAATGAATTGAATATCTGAAGAAGAGGTCCTGAGGAAAGTAATGTACGGCAAAATTATAATAAAAATGAAAAGGTTGCCTTCCTTTGCGTAAGAGAACAGCAAGAGTCAGACAGTTGGAACGAATAATTAACCAAGATTACCTAAGACCAGTATTGAGAACCTAATGAAGAGTGCTGTCGGCCAAACGTGAATGGTAAGAACTGTACAAGGAGACCCAGAGTTGAATTGAATTGAATTCAGAGTTGAATTGATTTCTGGCTGGCATCTAGGAATGTTAGAAGGAAAGGCTACTGTAGAGAAGAAAACAGGCCACGGAGAGGGGAGGCAAGCCGTCCTCCGCTACGAGGGCCATCGGAGGGCGTGCGTGTTTCTTCGCGATGGAGGTGCGATTGACTCCTTTGCAGCGAGAGTGATGAAAGCATGCATGCACCGGTGAACCGCGGCAATAACAATGAGTACACTAAAACTGGTGACATGCTATAGTATGGAGCTTATGAATCAAATTCTCAGGTAAAGTTTACGTAGAGTGTTAATTTACAAATTTGGTGATAGCTAAGCATGAAATGACGAGAGCCTTAACTGATACATTAATCCAGGGAAAATGGCGATCTATTGTAACCAAAGCTTATGCTGAGGAGGCATGATATACCTATTCAAGAAACTTCATCTACAGTATTTTAATACTTTAGCTAGTTAATTATAGAATACATTCATAGATATGGCTTGGTAGTACTCGTACTTGGCGTAGAGTACAGTTAAAATTACGATATAGATTATATGCAGGCTATTAATATGAGACACTCGTAGCCGTGAAACTGGGTGCTCGCTATCTCGCATTCAAGATATTCCCTTAATTTTACGGGTTTTCCGGAGAACATCCTTTTTGTCACTTTAACCTTGAGATTGACACACGCTGTTGAAACAATTCGTTGGTTAATTTTAATACACAGTGAGAAAATTCAGTTGATGCTGTTGAGTTGTTTATTCAATTATCATGGATGCCTGAGTTTTCCGGCAGTGCGAAATTCACCCAGTTTTGCCAGCAGTTTACGACAGCAAACTGCAGGGGAGGAAGAAGAGTAGCGGGGGGGGGGGACGGGTGCGGCAGAGGGGGATGGAGGGGCAGGAAGAGAAGAGGTGAGCCAGTTGACGTTGGGACAGACGACGACGGTTCAGGGATTGGTGTGTCGGGCGTGGCGGGAGGGGGACGAAGGAGGGGGGCAGGAAGGGTTTGGGGTGGAGGACGGGAGCGGGGCGTAAGTGTCTCAATTTGGTGTGGCGACGTCCCACGTTATTTGGTCGACCGACCCCGGTGGGAGGGGGCAGGGTCTCAGTTTGCAATGGGAGAGGGGGCTGTCAGGGGGCCAGGAGGAGGAAGAAGGAAGGATGCGCATTATTAAAGCGTCCCAGGGTGCTCCCTGCTCTCTCTCGCTCTCTCCCCAAAGAGCCCTCCCTTAGGGGCGGCGGGAGAGAACGCCGGGGATGAGGGGGCGCGTGTAAGGTGAAAACGGGAGGGGGGGGAAGGTCCCGTCTACATCACCCCTTCGCCCCCTGGGGATAAGGAATGGAGATGGGAAGGGGGGGGTCATATTCTCTCCGCGGGCTCCCAAATGGGGAGGGAAGAGGTGGGGGAGATTCCGGTGGGGGAGAGTGCCTGCGGCTCATCAAATACGACCCCGCAAACGAGAGAGGAGGGCGGGCGGAGCCATAGGCGATGCTGCGGGAGAAGGGGTGGTATCAGCTCGAGAGAAGGAGGTACACGTACGTAGTCGTTGGAAAATTATCAAAGGGAGACAGCCAAGTCATCAGATATTGAAATTATCCCGAAATGGTCAAGACAGTCAGAATTGTTTGACTAAAGTTCAATTTTTACGTAGTTTTAATGGTCACATATATTATTTTCGGCTATTTTCACGAATTGTGATTGTTTGGATTGTTCCATATCTCTTGCTTCGATGGTCCTTTCCCCTCAAAATAGAACTGCACCGGGGGAGATGGGTATTCTTATAACTATTTTATTCTCAGACCCATTTCCTTACGAGTAGGCCAATTAAAATAAAGTCTGAGTTCACGATAGGAGAGGAAACTTGCCCTCTCTTATTATTTCAGCTCATTAGATACACATTTTCCCTCCTTTGTTTCTATAAGAAAAATTCATAAATTGCACTATCTGGCATTCTCCTGGCAGTACCAGAAATGCACAGAGTGAGACTAATGGGGCTACTTCTCCGAAAGTAAATTGTAGTCGTCAGTTGTTTGAGTTCCATTGCACTGAAACCAATTCATTTTACTTAATAATTTGCGCACATACAAAGGAAACCGTTAAATTCACTCATCAAAAAACCCTGTTAAATTACTGGGCTGAAATGAAAAAAATCTTTTCATAGCTCAATAGGATTAGGGAGCTTCAATAAGATGGATATTCTTAAGTCGACATCAATTTCCTTAGTTTAAAAGAGACTTAATCGACTCTAAGCATGGAGTAGGTTATCTTAAATTCTAGCATGTCAATTACCTAAGATGTATAGAACAGCTGTTATTTGCAGAGTCTTGCAAAAGGAAATGTAGACATACGGACAATTCTGCCAGTCTGTAACCCACATCAGTACACAACAAGCTAACCTCGTGCTAGGCTATACTCAGTGAGAAACTCACGAACCCAAGATCTTAGAGGAACGTAGGGCAGTTTCTCTCCCTTGAACGAAGGATGTAATCGCACAAAAGTCATTAATACTCACAACAATCATTGAAAGGTGAAGAAGCGTTCTCATTCAAGGTATTATTTAAGACGGTGAACATTATTTTCCTCAAATTTCATGATAAAAATGGTTAGTTCTCATTTTAAATTCCAAAGAGAAAAGACGACGCTCCTGAAACATTTCACACTCCGATACTATGGGAAGATGATCACCTAAATAAAATAAATCATTATTTTTATAAAACTCATTTTTGAGAAATGTTATGACCCTATTGAGCAAATTTTTACAAATAGTACCATTAGTTTAATTCCTTTAACCTTAGAGAGAGCCTACTTTAAACAGAATAATTCATAGCATAACTCATGGCTTTATTTTAGAGAGAGATTAAAACTAAGTGACGCAAAGTACTGATAAAAAAATTCATGGCATGCCTTCACTAAGTACAGATCAGTACCTAGCTGTACTGATTTTTACTTAGTGAAGGAATGGTGGGTTAAATAAACTTAACTAAAAACTTAAAATAAATTAAATAAAGTAAATTAAAGTAAATTCAACTGAAACCTAAAGGTAAACCTATTGCTTGATTTCATCCTCTTGGTAATGATTCACGACCCATTTCCTTGCTTCCCCAGGTGACTTTGTGTAGAAGTGAGGAGGAGAGCCCGTGATCGGGGGAGGGGATATCTTGTCACACAAACCGATCTATGAAGAGAAAGTAGCATGCACAGGCAGTGGTTAGAAGCCTCGGCCTTCCCTAGGCGGAAATGCGTTTGGGTTAGCATATCACAAAAAAAATAACCTCTTGAAGAACCTTCTTGTATGTACATGCACGAGTCTCGTATGTTCTCTTTTACACTTGAAACCCGCATTAGTCCATTACAGAAAAAGAAGTCGTTAAAAACAGCTATTTATCACTTTGTATAAAAATCAGTTTCCTTTCATTTAAATCCGTATTCACTTGATGCACGTCTTTGTACAGTTCAACTCGCCAAAAGAACTTATAGACATTGTTGTGATGGTGATAGCATCAATACCATCGGTAGAGTATGATTGCAACGAGTTAGCAGTTTATTATTTCTCTTATTTAATAAGAGGATTGTGTAGGTAATATTAATTATGAATGCGGAATATTATGAACATTACACTGCATTATCTTGTCGTTGAACACCATATCCGGAAAATTACAAGAACGTTTCAATATCCAGATAACTACAAAAACATTCGTTAATTATGATCTATGAATAGTTTCAGTAACTTAGATCCGTAATGCATACCTTTGAAATCATTCGAAATTGAAATAACCACATTCTTCTCCAATGCATTTTAATTATTTACATTACTATTATTTTATTTATATGTGAGGCCTGCGGGTTGCAACTTTTGTGCCAGAAAATAGATTTTAGTGGAAGAGGAAGCGCATAGTGTTTCTAACCACGCGCATATGCTCTCCATTGAGATAACTAATAAACGATGAATCTAAATAAAATCTTGTAGATATTTATTCCAAAGATTCAATAGACAAAAATCGATAAATATTTATCGCTTTGCTATGGAAATGTAGCGTAGTATTCCCACTTTCGTGGTTATCTGATGTCAAAAAAGGGGTGTAGATTGTTGGCTCTGAGGGAGAGAAAGCAGTTTGAGAGGGGCAGAAATGTTGTTCGCCCGTGAAAGCGGTTTATTTTGCGATAAGTCTCCCTTGGGCTCTGATAAAGGGGGGTGTTCTCCGGAATGGACAAAGGTTTGTTCGGGAGCGACGAGCGGTTCGGAGGGGAGGGGCAACGGAGGAGTGCTGGGGCAGGGATGGCAGAGTGGGTTGCTTCAGTTGGGATGGTGGGAGTGGAGGTTGGGGCTCGGAGGCGCTATCACGAAGGCCCCTCTCTCTCCAAACACACACGGAGTGAAAGGGGAGGCATTACCGAGAGGGTCATGCCCCCGCCGTAAAACCCTCTCCCACCGCTTTCCCTCAATCCCCCGCCATCCCCTCCCCGCCCCCACTCCGTGACACCACGACCCCTTCTTCCACAACAATTCCCCCCTCTCTCTCTCTCCGCCCCCCTACTATCATCTTCTCTCGGAAGGCCTTGCTATTAGCATTTTCTGGCTCAGGAGAGATCGAGAAAGGGAGCGAGACGCCTACGTACAATAAAGCCCTTTTGTTTTCTATCAATTGAAAATAAAAATCTCGCAACGGCGCCCGTGAAAGCATAGGCTGCGGAGATGAGAAAGGGTCTTCTTTGCTCCCTCTCTCTCTCTGATGCGAGAGGAGATTTGGTTTATGGTAAGGGTGGGACGGAGCAATCGAGTCGGGGGACCCAACAGATCCCCATATACCGAAGCAGAGCCTAACCTCTGACCTCTGCCTTTGTTCCGTACTTTGTCCTGGTCTATTGGGTGTTTTCATTAGCTGCTACTCCAGCCAGGTCACAAGCCTTGACGATGATGATCGATGCAATGACTTTGGACTATTTTGACCTCGAGAGCCAAGTAAATGTTTGTTTTCACGAAATCAGAGCACAAGAGCGCCGCTACGACATCAGTCTATTGTCTACTTAATAGGATAGCAATACACACAAAGGCATACAAATTGTGTTGGGAATGGTCGGAAAAAACAGCAAAACGAAAGAAAACTAACTTATGCGTACAATTTTCAGATTGACAAACCCCTTTCTGCGCAGATTCAGAGAAGTCAACCATGTGGCCTAGACAACGGAGAAAACAGCCGATTATTTCTCATTTAAAGTTTGTTTTCCTTTTAGTTTAGATTGAGGCACTTCCAAGTGTACTGCATGGCAAACTCATTGTAGAGAGAATTAATTGTTGAAAAAGATCATGCGATTTATCTAATTTTCGGAAAATAGGCTTGAGCTTAAACCTAGAAATATTTTAACAGATGCCTATAAAACATAAAAAGATTGTGAAATTGAAGACCTAATGTTTTATTAATCAGTGCTGTATTTATTGAAACTAAGTACATCAATGAGGTAAAATCTAAATTATAAGTATAGAGCAAATTAGTATTTTATTTTTATCGTCTCATTACATGGGCGAGTGAATACACGAACAAATTAGGTTCTAACTCATGTAAATTATTATGATGGCAATTTTAAAGTTACCGGCGGAATTGTTTCTAACCATTAATAGCATTTACCAAAGAATTTTAACCACCTCCGTAATCAGTTGGGAAATATATTTCGGAACCTAATCTCCATTTGTGATGACCTTGACAAGTGAAACTGGATTATGAAATTGATGGAAACAGCAATATTTTCAAATAATACTTTGTCATCTCCACGCAGTGTAAACATATTGAACATGGCAACGGCGTCCTTTTCTTTCCCACGTCGTTAGGAATATTTTATTCGTGCCAATAGTGATGCAAACAGCCAAACAATGATGATGCCCCTCTCACGAAGCCTATTGCGGGCTGAATTTATTTGAAACCGCTTCATACTTTCAACAAACGACATGCCAGTAAAATATAACGATTGGATATATATTTTAGAAAAAAATATGATCGATTGATATCTAGCGGAATATGTCAAAGCTTTGCGATTGAAAATTTAACTAATTAAGCTTCAGATATAGAAGACCGCCCAAAGTTGGCCTTTTTTTGAAACAGGTAAATGGTACCGATTTAGTCATTAGGAGTCGTAGGGTTTCCGGGATTTTGGATGGGGTCGATTGGACTGTGGGAAGATAAGGCAAGGAATATGGGCCGTGGGTTTCAGCCTCCCTGATTGGCCTCCTTGATAGTGGCATGGAGTGACAAAACCATCGGCGATTAATGAAAAAAAGTGTGTACAATAATCAGTGGTTTTAATTTATCAATATAATTCTTAGTCATGGTCAACATGATCACTTCTGACGAAATACCATTTTGACTAGATTACTCCGATAAAAATTTGAAGAAAGGTAAATATATAGTAGAAATATACATAATAACTCGAGAACGATTTCCGAGATTCCCAGGTGCACACATCTAAAAGTGATATTGATTTTAAAGATTTATCAGGGTGGTATAATGTTAAATCACAAGCAACACGCTAGTATGGCGAAAAATACGGCAATACCAAATTAAAATAATACGAAATATTAAAATACCGATTACAAAAACGGGAGATGGAATATCACCCAAAACACATCTTCGTAGCGGAAATATGCGGCAAGATACAGACGTTGACGTCGACAGATCAGCTGACCAGGGCCAAGACGCTCGGTGAAGTGGGCGATCGACCAAGGCCCAGGCGCTTCACGGCGTTGGTACTTAAAGCAATGCGATGCGTAGCCGATTATTCGCATTTCGTAGGAACTTCGATTAATTGCAACAGATTGCACATTTAAATATGTATTTATATTCTATTTATTATCATATATATACTATTTATGGTTATATATATATTTATTTATATATTGATTTATTTACATATCTCCCTCTACGAAAAAAGCCTTTTGAAAACATATCAATCAAGTTTGACCAGCGTTTAAATGAGACAAAGGGAATGGTAGGAATAGAAGTGATGTGCACTCGTTGTTTGGTATAATAGAATGAAGTTCGCGTGGATATTTTTTTGATTTTGTGCCTCGCGGGGAAGAATCTGGAGAAAAAATTCGAGTATTCTGTCGCAGTTGTCCAGGGGGTAGAGCGTTTGACTACTGACCGGATGGATCCGGGTTAGATTCCCGAGCAAGGCACTCTGGGCACCTACAGCTTTACCCAAGCTATGTGATTTTTCTGGTACCATATCTTTCTGGGAAACCATAACCGGCACAGGGAAAGGAACTGGCCCCCCTACCCTGATGTGTGAATTTTCACTCGCCGTTTATATATATATATATATATATATATATATATATATATATATATATATGCATAAATTTAGCAATGAAATATATATTTAGCAATGAAATTTAAATTTTCCACATTAATTTCTGCTTTTTATTTTGTAATTTTCCCATTCCAATGCGTGTAGCTGACATGGTTTAATTATGCTTAAATTAATTTACCTTCAGTCAACAAAACTTCATGGGAACAAGCACTTTTAATAAAAAGGTTCACAAATAGCTTAATTTCAACTGTATGTGCGCTATGAAAGTCTTTGTTCCATATAACTTTCACTCTTAGGGAGAGGAATGCTGTTCGCAGTGAGGGGCCGTGTGATAAAACGAGCCATCCCCAGAGAACGTTAGGTCGACACACGATATTCCGTACCATTCCATTTCCCCATTAAAACTAGGCTACCGTAATAATGACACTGAAATGAGGAGCTTAACTCTAGCAGTTAATCTAAAACTTTTAGCAAATTCGGGCATTGACGTTAACGGACAATTAAAAATAAGCTACTTAAACCAAAAAAAAACTTAAATATGCAAAAATCCATTTCATCAGTTTACCCATTTCCGCTTTCCCAGCCTAAATCTTATTTATCGTCACTCATCCACTACAATTATGTTTATTTATTGCTATGCATGAAATGTTTAATCATCAAAGTTCACAACAATTCAATGCTTTATTTCTGGCATCGCTTTCGTTAATGGGTCGTATCATCCTTACATTTGAAGAGGCAAGCATGGGCAAGAAAAGAAAACGTGTGAGATGATCATTACGTCGTCAGATATATGGCCAGTCATACCACATAAAGTTATTGATATCAATCGCGAATGAGTAAAGAATTTGCCGACGAAATCAATGCTGAAAAATATCTCCTATTACTTTCGATAGCCTCGTAAATATTATTTAAAAATGAAAGTATGCCATGGAATGAACTGTATATATGGATGTCCGGTCTGCATCCAGATCCCACTAAGACCCACGTGTACGTGTTAGACATATTCTCATATGTGATGTCACGCCTGTGGAGGACGTATATAAAGTATGCGAGGAGCCGTTGGGTGGAAAAGAAAAAAAGCACAGAAATAAAACAATTGAGGAAATGACAGGCATAGCGTGGAAGGAGGAGGGGATTGTTGGGACAAATACAAAGGAATCCGGAAGAATCGATACGGATCTTTTTGATTGGAGATGGTATGTTGAAGCCTGTGATAGAGGGGAGACCATAAGGCAAAAGAGGATGGGTCAGAAATGCGAAATTTATGATGAACAACACCTTCGGCATCTAAGAAAAATCAGGAGCATGACTTTGATTCTCGATCGGATTTTCTTCATTTATTGGTTTGAATCAATCCACTTGAAAACGAATGTTTTCTTCAGAGCGTTGCCACCGTAAACAGCTGTCAAAATTTCAGTGATTTCTTGATAATTTTCACCGCACTTCACCAAAAATTTGAAATTGATTCGTTGCTCCGTGATTTTGTCAATTTCCATTTTTCCATTTTCGACGAACAGTAAAAACAAGGACAACAGAAACTAACATAACTGGCACCATACGCACAGCTTGACGATCCGCCAATCACAGACGGCTCATTGGGTCTCAGGCAACTAGCGCCGCTAGTGGGCGTGGCTATAGTCCGCGTCATGGCCGCCAGATCGCACCACTTCACGCATTTACTGGATAGGCCTCGTGCGATAGGGATGT
Organism: Hetaerina americana; assembly: GCF_022747635.1. Classification (NCBI taxonomy): domain Eukaryota; kingdom Metazoa; phylum Arthropoda; class Insecta; order Odonata; family Calopterygidae; genus Hetaerina; species Hetaerina americana. The sequence goes on from NW_027286070.1 coordinate 1,326,472, forward strand.
TGGACGGTATGATAGGAGGAAGGAAGTATCCGGAGTTGTTTTTTTTAGGATAAGCAAACAAGTGTATCGCTGTACCGTTTAAAAGTCTGTACCCATCGTAAACTTATCTTAAATGGTAGAATACCAATAATTATTGTATTAACACCTATTCCTAGTTTCTCTATGTTCTTTATAGAATTAGTGAAAACCGAGAAACGGCAAATTACGACGGCGAGCTCTGTTTTCGTGCACCCGATAATGCCTCACCCTAGGAGGAGCATTGCTTACAAGACGGAAAACATGCCAGTAGGGTACAGAAGGAAACGCTGCCTCGAGAGCTGTTTTCATGATGACATATCGACTGAGAGATGGCCAGTGTCGGTTTTCTGAGGATGATTTGCCCATGCCAATGCTGCTGATGATGACAGCTCTTTGGCGGAAAACTATGGTGGCGATACGGAATGTATTTGTGATCAACGCTTGATTGACTCTATGCGGTACCATTTCAAGCAGATGCGTGAGTGCCTATCTTATTGCAAGTATAATACAGAGCCGACGTTCCGAAGAGAGACTCCTTGGTGAATACGTGATAGTGGATAATTAGAAGAAGATTAATAACATGCCATCGGGATAGGGAGAAAGGCGAAGAGTATAAAAATAAGAAGAAAATTTAGGCACCCCACGATCAAAGGCCTGTGCGGCGACAGCGATATGTTTACTTTTATAGAAAATTACTCAATAAAACTGCTACTTGTACATTTTTATGAGCAATGCAAGTATTAAGTGAACAGTTAGCTCCGTAGATCATCTTAAACTACAAAATCAAAATTATATAACACTAAAAATAATTTATTTTTACAGTCTCTCACAACATTCCTAATATAGATTGAGAGAAAAAAGATATTTTTATGTGCTGTGCAAATTCTCTTCTTTTAAATATAACCTATAAGAGTCACATAACAATCGCCATTTTTATATGCTACAATCCAAGAGATTATATTGATTCTAACTGAGGGCGACTTTTTGATCAAAATCGGGAATAAATACGAAATCATACTGCATGAATGACTAAAAACAATCCGATAAACCACCTTGACTTTGACTCCTATATTTAAAACATATAAATTAAAAAATAAACCCTTAAATAGTTTGAAAGAAATTACTGTGCTCACTTGGAAACTTTATAAATACCGTTTATGCGCTAACTGAGACGCCACTTCCTAAAATCTCAAAGTCTATATAAAAGCTCTTTATATCCGTTGCTAGGCAAAATCTAAAATTAATTAAATCATTGCCTGTAAAGAAAAAATAAGTTGCGCAGAAGGGATGACTAACTCTGAACGGTAAGTGGGACGTTGAAGGTGGTGAAAGAATGGATATTATGATCTAAGCTAGGAGTAAGAGGAGAAAGGAAGAGAGTAGGAGGTTTACCCAACATTAATTAAATCAAAAGTTACGAAGAAGTGAAGAAATAAATAATGGGCAAAAGAGAAAACTCTAATGACTCGTGAACGAAATACTCATCCAATATCCACCAGTATCATAGGTAAAATACTACTAATGAAATCACTTGTAAAATCTTGATTCGATAAGATAAATAACAAATATAATTTCCATAATGATACGAAGCTAATAATAAGTTTTAAAACAGATGCAATTTCCATTAGAATGGGAAAATTGATGGGAAATATAATTGGAAATTAAACTGAGCTCGGAAACACTCAGCTTTCAAACCTGGGCCTCAAATGGATATTCATTTTTTTACGGAGAATATAAATGGAGTAGCATATTCAACTACTTAAATTCAATTATTTATTTCGAAATGAAGTGTACTGAGATTGGTTATAGTGTACAAAAGAATATATGGATATTTAAAAAAAAAATTAAATTTCAACGCGGGGATAAGGGTGAACAGAACAAATTAGGAGGTCGACTGCAATGGAAAAATTAAAAATTCGAAAAAGAGTGAGAAATTAAATAAATAATTGAGGGTGTTATGAAAAAGAAAAATCTAGCATGTTTTTACGTAGGAGAATCAGCTGGAAATGGTTTTCATGAGAGCTAGGAATTATTAAATATAATACTTGTGAAACTCGAAGAACCTGTGGGAGATACTGCAACAGTAACTTTTTGATTGAGTCTTCCGCTAATATGCATTTTATTGAAAAATTTCGTAGTGTAAAAATCATTCGCCTCCAATCGTCATCATTCGCATCGCGGTCAAGGTGAATGATTTTTACACTCTGAAATTGTTGCATTCAAAAAATACTTGTATATTAATGACAAGAAGACAAATTGAAGATTTGCGTCAAGTTATAACCAAGTTAAGAAACGAACGCTTATTTTCTATTTTGAATTTGACCGCTTACAAACTAACTCAAACTCCCTTACATGATTCGCCTTGTCTATAACAGTAAATAGGGGAAGCGGTTAATGGTATGTTGCAACTACGGTGCCCAGTTCAGGGAGGAAGCCGAGTCTGCCAAGACAATACTAGGAGACTTCATACACCCAGCCTTATTACTTACATAGTAATTAGAAACAATTATAATAATAACAGCAAATGAGCTTACCTGCTACAACGCTTCCAAGAGAATTTAGGTTTTCTAATCTAAACCCAGATACACGTATAGTAAATATTATACAAATACCTCCTGAGAGCAGATACTGCAAAGGCCATGCAAGGATTATCGTGCGCCCGTGAATGATTCAGTATGACCAATAGCAACATCTAAGAAAATGAAGATCCAATCGAGGAGATGGAACTTTGAAGGAAAGACTTTCACTTTTTGGTCTTACGACTTCAGTTTAACATTGGTCCATCCATTTTTGAGTCTCCTACTTTTCATATCGCATACAGCATGAGATCAGAGACCTAACACCACCGAATATGAATATTGTAATGTGAATCCGGGTGATTCGGCACCCTCTTGGGGGGGGGGGGGTAAAGGCTTTTGGGAGGGCTCTTGAAACACGTGACCCTTCGAAGATAGGGAGAGAGAAAGAGCGCGAACTTGTCAAGAATATCGCCTATACCATCCGCTTCTTCCAACGTTATTATTCTCTGCTCCATAAAGCCCTAAAATTTGATTGATCGTATCGCCCACTTCCCCGTCTCGTAACCCGATCAAATTCCAAATGCCTATTAAATATTCGCAATACGCTTCTCTTTCTTGCCTATTGAATCTTAAAAAGGATGACAGGTCGAAATTTTTCTGTCCATGCTCTTGCCGAAAAAAGAAAAAAAAATTCTGATGATAGATTTATAGGCCACGCAGCACATGCGAGGAGCGGATTTTCATATTTTATCCATTCATTAGCTTTTCAATGCAAAAGATTGTTTGATAGATCACCCTCCATATCCCCATGATTTTTTTTACCTTTTTCTCAAATCCCTCTTCACTTGTTCTTCACATTTATCTCTTTGTCTTCCTCGAAGAATACAACCAATTTTCCCTTAAAAAATGTTCCTAATAAATTATCATGCCCCAAGGCATGACAAATCCGCTCGATTTTTCTTTTCCATGTACTTTATGTATTATTTGATTCTTCTTTATTAACAATCTACTTCAATATACTACACCGTATTTTACGTACGTGAAAACTCCTGTTATTCCAACAGTCGATCATTAAAATGAGGTATGTCTGACCAATGGAGTGCCTCTTTCCGCGAAAAAGGTTTCACAAAGTATTAGTCAGCATCAAGGTTACATCTTCGCTTTGAAAATCATCTTACCTTGAGCTATTCTGATCTTTTTTCCCTCAATCTTCTTGAATTACACAATATTTTTCCTTAAGCATAACGATAGTCAAATTAAAATCTGTCTCTTGTTCTAAAAATATTCTGTAAACACGAATTTAAGTATATCAAGACGCCGCGAATTGTTTATATATCGAGTACAGAGAATAAAACCTTTATTGCCAATAGAAATGGAATTATTAAAGTTTGGAAATATAAAACAGAACTAATGAAAAACGTTCTTTGCCTTGAAAAAAACTACTATACTACACTATACATTGACTATAGTAACGGTAAACAGAAGCAGTACCCGGAAATTCGATTACTAAAACCAGTTCCTTAAAACAATTAACATTCCTCTTTCATTATTGCTTCTTGATCATTTGTATTGAAAGTATGACGAAGATCAATTTAAATTAAAATATTGTTATATGTCTCTTTATGTAATGTATTTTTGTCCCAGATTCAGCGTTTCAACCATAGCATTACTTACATGGTTTGCATCTGATATAGAGGGCTTTTTAATGGAAATAACTTCAGCCGTCTCACACTGCAGAAAAATATATCTTTACCAAATCAACTAATATATGTACACGGATAACAAATTCAATTTCAAACGGTACTGCACAATTCAAGATCGTGCACAAGAGCGTTGACTGATGAGTTTTCACGTAACAGAAATGGGTTCATTAAGAACAGCAAACTTAGAACTAAAACTGTCATTTAGAACTAATTTTCTATATCTGCTAGTTACGTTTTGCACATGGAATCCACTTGCTAAACATTTCCCCGCACTGCTTGGTAAACTTCGAACTTTTCAGCATTGTACGCACCGGAGGAAGTGCAAATTGAGGAGTTCGATAATCTCTGTTACTTTTTGGCAATGACTCGTGAACGAACACCGTTGGATACGAATTAACGACATGAAGATTCTTAGATATAAGAGTGTAAACGGCTTAGGGGAATCAGTGACAGCGGCTTGAGATTCGTCGTTCATTACGAATCTGTGTAAGAGTATGCGCCCGCTCCCTATTGGTGCCTCTCGGTTGAGAATATCCTTCATATCGACCCGGGGGGTGTAGTTGCCTGACGCCCGCTTTCACATTTCCAGGAATTGGAAGGAAAGTTAAGTCGTTTTTTTTCTAAGTGTATTTTCATTTCATACAAGCGCTTTCCCCCATATCCACAAAAAGAGGATCGCAAGAGTTTGTCAGCGTTTCTTTTTTTCGGTGCTCTCCGACTACAGTCTTTGACACGATGCTGTCGCCAAAGTGAGAAACAATTGCCTTCCGCCACCCGCGCGAAGTTGGCGAGTTGGCGGAGGCCGCCTCCCATATTCAGGGCCCGTTCCTGCCGCAGGGCGCGGCTCGAGCGAGGGCGTGCGAAGACGGAGTGAGCTAGTGTGTGAGTGTGGATGTGTGATATAAATGGAATCGGCGATGATGGGGAGGGGGATGGCGGGGAGATGATGAAAGGGATCTCTCCCCTGCAAAAGAATATATTCTCTCCGTGTGTCGGAGTGCGAACACTTGGCTGGGGAGTGAGAAGACGAGAGAAACATTCGAAAGTACATTTCCGAGGGTTGGATCCACGCATTCTCCGAAGGAGGAGGACACAGGAGGTATAAAAACCCAAGGGGTTGCTTTTGGCTCGTAAGAGTTCGAAAGACAGCGCCGGCCTCAGAGCAGTCGATGATCTCATCGCGGGTATAAGTTTACCGTAACATGTAATTTAATGGTGGAATTGCCAACAATGCTCATGCTAATTAGCAAGTATCTAGTAAAAGTAAATAAGTACTAGATCTATTAAAACAAAATCTGGAACTCCCCTGTTTACATGTTGGATTACCAAATAAATGTATTTTTTTCACATTAAATCGTAAAGAGCACTTTGGCCTCAACATCGGACATTTTAACAATGATGCAACAAGAGACGCAATATTAACTACTCAATCCTAGATGGGGGCCCAAAACCCACCTTTGTGGAAATTGAACCCTGCGACGCGACGGCAAATATTATTTTTAGTCATTGAATTTTTTTCTTTCTATCCATTAACTTGCTCTGCTCGTGCAGTATGATGCAAAAAAACGTCTTCGATTTTGGGGTCAAGGAAATTTCTATACAACTTTGTTCAACGTCAAGCTAATATTTTGATTCAATGTCGTCATCCGTTCTATATGCCCTTCTCCGTGATTGAATGAAATTGAAATGTGGTGTATTAACGAGGTAAAAAGGAATTGTTTTAGAGCGCGACCGGTTTATAAAGTGCGCCGGATAGATATAGGAACCCATGCGGGCGATCGACATCAATACAAATAAAGACCTAGACACGGCCGCAGCTTCCTCGCTCTAGTTTCAAAATTGTTTGCCGATGCCACTCACTCGGCTCACAACCAGACGGTTTTTCGTAAAACGGAATTTTAGATTTAGAAAAAATATTTTTACAGGGCTTTTAGCCCGCCTGTGACGACACATTTGTAGGCCAGGCTGGGCCTTCAATCTTCTCACTTCCTGCGTAAAGTTGAACCAGAAGAATGGCCGACGATCCCCAGGACAGAAGAGAAGCTCATCCCGGACATCACTCAAAGAGCCCTCCCAGACAACGGCGCCAGCGGGGCTCCTCCGTCCCCCGCTCGCGGAGACGAAAGAGCCGTCCCTTCCGCCTGCCACCCCCGTTGACGTGAAGAAACCCCCTGTTTCCTGCAATCCTCTCCAATCCCTGAGCCAGCATTTAAGGGGCATCCTTTGGAGAGAAGCCGCGGCTGGGAGAACCACGTAAGCCTGCCTGCCGGGTCCACAATGTTATGTTAAAAACCATCTGAAAACCGTCTTGCCTTCGAAAGTAGAAGAATATTATCTAATAAGCTCCGTTTACCATACCAAATTTACAGAAATTGAACTTGTCTGGATCAGTTTCTACGTATTTTTTAAAATGTCGTAAAAATTTCCACCCAAAACTCAAAAATGAACTTCACATATTGCAAATCGTTTAATCTTTCGTTACTACGTCTTAATGGTAAATTCTATTCAAAATTAAGATCCTGACTTCGGCGTTTACAAGTAAATCTGTTACTGTCAACAGATGTTCTCAAAAAGTGTCCTTTTATGGCTACCAGATATTCTTGGGAAACCGCAGGCCATCAAATCGGACCCTTCCACCAAAAAAAGCCAAAATATGTTTCAACAGTCCCTCAGGCATCACAAACGGTTTGGATTCTTTTTAGTGTTTCCTCACCCACAAAGAGGGTAGATTTGGCCCCGTGGGTCGACGATGTGGTTTACACTTATGGGCCCGACAAGCAATAAAAGCACCTGATAAAATAGATAGCACTCAGGAGAACATACCGATTTTTATACCTTTCGATGGCATCGTCCGCACGCATATGCATGCAAACACTGACACGCGTCATACATAAATGCATACCCACACGCACACAAGCATGCACTAACGACCCCGTAAAAAAAACCCGGCAGGAGCGGCGTGCAAGAAAACACGAAAGAATTTTTCGAGAGCATCAAATAGATAATTGTCCCATTCCACACGACTCCTGATTTAAAAAAAAGCCACATTTCGTGAAAAATGATAAATATCCGCAGCTGCTGCGTATGCCATCCGCGTCTCTGCATTATGGAGGAGGAGAATCCGAGTTGGTTACCTTGGGGAGTGGTAGGGGTGCGGCAGTTGGAGAGGCTAATATATTATGTCAAGCAGTCGTTAACAGAGGGGAAAAGTGGACCCTTAAAAAAAATTAAGTTCGAAATAAATCATCGTAATCCAATTTACGGATGCATCCTTTCAAATCACAATTGGGTCTATTTCAACAGACTAGACCGGTAGCATCTATTTTATTAATTCGAAACTTTGTAGGAGATATCTAAAATTGAAGGTCAGTTAACGTTTAAGAATTGTTAGATAAATACAGACCTAACTGAGATGCTTTAGTGATACACATTTAGTATTTTGACACATGCTTATGATAAATCAAGGATTTAGGTTCATAATATACGTTCGTCCGGAGATTGTGAAGTTATTAGGCTAACAAGGTGGCATTGGATGCTATTTAACATGGAAATTTTGATTTAATTCTCTCCTAAATGATATTTTTAAGGACAAGATACATTCGCAAAACTGACTATCTTAAAAATAATAATAATAATTTGATAACGCTATTCACTATAGAAGATACCAAGGCTAGTTTATTTATCGGGAGTTTTTTCTATCTCTTGGTGCCGCCATTAGTGATGCAGGCATACCCCGGCCAAGTTAACGATATCTCCGTTAAAAACGTTTTCGCACGTGTGTCATATACTCTGATAAAGCCACTGACATAATTATGAATTCGGATGGCTCTAGCAAAGCTTAAATTCAGCCAAAAGTCCTCAAATTCATCCTCTTCTTGATGCTTCACCTACTTTTAATTCTTCGTAGGTCACTGTTAGCGGGCACGCCCTTACCACAATGCTTATCACTTGAATTTGAATAAGGCTAACATTTTACATTTAAATAATACACATACACACTGAGAGCAGAATGATAACTTAAAGATGAAGAATCCGAGTAGGATTTTGTTCAATTAATAGCTTCTAGTGTTTAAAAAATTTGCAAACGAGAAGTCAAAGTTAACACGTTTCACTCTTGGTCTTTAAAAAATGATTTTTTTTCGCCTTTCGATTAAAATATCACATATCTTGGAGAAACCTCCGACGAGTAAGCACAATTACCATGTTTGCCAACAGACTTGCTCTACATCCGCCATCCCTCCGTCACCTTCAAGCCTAGCTCCCATTAAATAAACATGAAGAGCACCTCCGGGATTTTGTAAGCCTGGGAACCCGAATGACATTATTTCAAAGAATGAGGCTTTAACTTTAGTGACTCTTTCATAAATGTTGGATTAAACTACAGATTTAAATTAAATTCAAATTTTAAATTTTAAAACATTTTTAAAAAATTATGCTCCATTACCTACGCTTGTTATCCGAGAACGGTTTTCTTTGATGGAGCCCGATCTCGGCATTGAGCATCAAAATGAACAATAGTCGATTAAACAATCGTAAATTGTTACAACTTTCTAATTCCTGCCGTCAAATTCAGTTGGCTTGCCACGATAACGCCGCGAGACGGGCTGGCATTCTTCGCAAGAGATCCACATTTGAAATATTAATATCGACATTTTAATCACCTTCTCAGTGTCTGCAAGTTAACACTTAAAATTCCTACATGGTTTTAAATATTTTTTCTAAGCTAAACTGAAGTTGTCCGCAATCGTAGGAGGAAATCATACGAAATATTAGTATGGAAATATTAAATAAAGTCCATAGGCTATGTAAATTACCTTTAAAACTTATAGGGTATTTTTCACTATTGATTTTTATCAATGTGCAATAGAATTTTTCCTTAAAGTATAAATATATGATAAACTTCTTCGATTTTAACTTGTCATCAGGTAATCTCGTAAAAGTTTCAAGAAAAATTAATACTCTCCGCTCAAAATCAAGGTCGAAACTCCTATACACATGGCGCTCATCAAGACATTGATACAAGCATGCCATAAGATGACGAGGGTATAACTTCTAGATTTCGGCTATAATATAGAAAAGGTTACAAATGGAATGATATTCAGTTGCCTGTAATTTAGGATCGAATCAGCTCACTTCAAATAATCCTTCAGCCCATCAGCTCCCTTTTCGTAAATCATATATGAAAGCAGGCTTAAAAGGTGAAATCAGAACTCACGATGCACCACATACAAGCACAACGGCGCTTTACTTTCAAATATTAACAGGTTTTTTATAACGGCTTCCTTTCCAGATGGTTGCGATGGTTACTCAAAAATGTATTTTCAACATGGTTAGCTAAGAGCTAGTCCGGGTCCCGGCTACCGAATCAGCACGTTGTCCGCTATTAAGATATATTTTGAAAGTAAGGCTATCACTATAGGTCATACCTCCAAATTCAAAGGACAATTATGTAGCCTCTTTCTTCAAGTGCAGATGGTTCGGCCACCGACAATTTGGAGTATGTGTGGGTGACATTTATATGTGTTTCTGGATATTTTTTTTAGTTTTGTTGGCTAGCGCAATCTCGTTTTCCCATTTAAATTATTATGTTCATATTTGAGGCCTTCCTACAATAAGCATACGCATGCATATATATATATATATATATATATATATATATATATATATATATATATATATATATATATATATATATATATATATATATATATATATATATATATATATATATATATATATATATAGCTTCAGTTCTGTCCCTCTTTTCCTTGATAAAGGTGGTCACGACCACCGAACCGAAAATTCTAAAAATAGTGAGTCTCTTTTTTGGTGTTTCTGTGTTATATATACAATTATGTACTATATATAATAGTATATATCCTATATTTATTCTAGAAGAAGACATTGAGATCTAATTTGAAAATGGAGACACCGAGTATTCTACATCTTTTTGTTCCACAATACAGAATGGATAGTTGAAAAAAGTAATGCAAAAATATAGAAACCGTTGAAATTCCTATTCTAGAAAAGAAACCACAAAGAAAGCCCAAAATGCTAATAGAACATCGCCCTCGCAGAGACTGGTGGGTTGTGGAGTCGCTTGATAAAATACCAAAACTTGCAAATAATATGATAGAAAGAGACTTCAAAATCTACAAAACCTACCAAGAAATTCTCGGTAAGAGCAAGCATAAGGATGAAAGGGAAAACCAATAATTATGAACAACGAGCGTAAAAAATGTAAAAATAATGTTTAATACTTAGACGAATTGGTAAATTTGAAGCTTTGTGATAGTATATCGAAGCAGCCTTAATCGAATGCATGGATATTACTTACTCCACGCGTTCTGTTTCAATAACTATGCAAAAATAATGAACAGTCTCTTGAACGAGCTCATTGCTAATTACAAAAGTTTTGAGAAGGAAAGAATTGCTGGGGATTTGACGGAGAAAATTAGAAACACCATCATTTAGCTTTAATTGCGTCGCACATAGTGGTAGACTAATAATCTAATGAGCGGCAAAAAGCAAAAGGCAAAGCAAGCAAAATCACGACAAATGACATTTTCTAGGAGATTCCAAGTAGAAAAATTTGCGATATCATTGGAGTACACGATGAAACATCAAGGAGGGAAGCTAAAAATTTAAACTAGGAAACCTGAATGCAGGAAAAGAATCAAAACACATGACGACGTTAATCATACTCAGAAGGAAACTTGAGCCGGCCATGAGCCGAATTAAACTTCACGGACGGGACTGATAAGATCCGATTATGATAATCTTTATCCGCCACCGCGAATTCACGGCATGTTTTAAGCAAATTTATTCCCTGTTTCGAGCCTGTAATGATAACGAAGGCGGCCCTAAATGCCTGGTATGATGAGATAATTATTTAAAACAGTTTATCTATATGCATCCGAATGTAAATTTAAAGTCTTTGTAAGAGACAGAATGCAAATGATTCTTCCTCGTAAAAGTGGGATCGCCCGAATCAGCTCCTCATGCGGCGTTCTAGACCGCTGGTTGGAGTTCTTGACCGCTGGTCGAAGTCGGCCTCCCGCCGAATTATCCGCAAACACACTCCCACGAACTACTGGCAGGAATTTTATCGTATCGCGGTGGAACCCTAGGGTTGGCGTCCTTCGCCACTCAGCCAGATAGCGCTCGGCTTGGAGGCGCCGGCGCCCCAACAATATCCGGCCTTCCCGCAGTTAGTTTCGTTGCTGCGGGCGACCGCAACGGAGCACAAGGGAAATCGCGTCGGAAATTAGTTCGGCAGGAAAAGGGAAAGGGAGAGAGGGCGAGTGGTGTGGTGCGAAAGGGCTAGGGGGGGGGGGGGTTGAACTACCTTGCCCGTTTTGTGCTCTTTATTTTCAATTTCATTCACGGGAACACGCTAGAAAAGACTACAGCCGGGTTAGATGATTGAAAATGGCTTTTGAAAGAATCGGTTTTTTTAACAAAAAGTAAATTGCTTCTGCAAGTTTTATCATGGAGGTCCCTCAATATCTTGCGTAAATTAACATTAAGTTACTTATTTCTATTATTTCACTACGATCCTATGAAACAAATTAAGTTGACACATTTTGATAGTTTTAAAATTGTTGCAGATGTAAAATGGTCCTTTCATTCTTGTCTTTTTTATTATGTAGTAGATTTTGACATGTCGGCATTGAAATATCCACTTTTAATTGTTCTTTACGCAGCATGTCTGGATGACCATTCCATTACCGAGCACGCCTCTAGGAACCCTCAGTTTCACCTAAGCGGCGTGGTTTTTTGGATATCAGATCTGTTATACGAGTAATGTGTGAATTTCACACGTCGTTGGTTTTGATACCGAGTTAGCTCTCTACCATCCTCTATCAAACCAGCCTTCCTGTTGATAAGTGTTGGTTATACAAAATGTAATCATATTTTCATATGTTCAATTATTTTAATGTTTTATACAAAAATTACTTTTTTAAATTTATGAAGTGGTGTAACTACAATGGAAAAAAGGCCCCAAATTTTTAATGGGTTTTAAATTAAATAGGGAAAGCATTATATACGGTTTTGAAGTATAAAGGCAATTTCTTGTTTAAAAAAAAGGGACAAAACATTAAGTGAGGAAAATTTTAAATCTCCCGATGCTCCTTCTTTGGTTTTTAATACTATTTTTACCTTATTTCGATCACAATTCATGTTAATTAGATATTAATATTCCTAACAATTAATCCTTACGAGAACATTTACATTATATATATATATATATATATATATATATATATATATATATATATATATATACAAACAACATTTCCAATTAAAATGAACCCTACGACGAAGTTAGGGTAAGAGATTGCAATAACATGTCCTACCAGCAGTATTGCGGCATAAACGGTAAAATAGGACTACATTGAAAAAGATATCGAAAGACGTAAAAGAAACTACAAGACCAGTAAATAGGAAATTGACAAGGAAACCATGGATCACAGATGAGGTGATTAGAAATACAGATAAGAAAAGAAAGTGAAAGAATGTAAACACAGAGTCAGGCAAACTGAAATAAATAGAGTAAAACAATAAATTGAGGCGGGCAACATATAGTATGTAGCAAAAGAATCATGGTGGAAGCGCAGTGTGAGGATATGGAAAGTTTGCAGAGGAAGGGTGAAATTGGTGCGTTATACAGCAAGGTTAAATCACTATCTAGAAGTAAGAAGGGTTGATTTAGGCTAACAGTTAGAGATAAGTCTGGTAAGATAATAGTTGAAAAAGAAAAGGCCCAAGAGAGATGGGAGAACCGTATGGTAAAGTACTTAGGCCAACGCGCTTAGACATAGAAAGAGAACATGACGTAGAGGAAGACAGCTTAGGTGCAGGCATACTCGACAATGAGATAGAAAGGACATTAAGGGAGATGAAATGAAATAAGGCCGTGGGGATGGATACCATCCCTACGTAGCTACTAAAAGGTTTAGGGAAACTAGGGAGGAATAGTCTATAAGGACTGATTCGTAACATCTATGAGGTAGGCCGGATCTGGCCGGAAGACTTTGTGAGATCAGTGTTCATTTCTATTCCGAAAAAGACATGGGTACATCATGTGAGGACCGCAGAAAAATAAGTGTGATATCCCACACAGCTAAAATTGTTCTCAGGATAATCAACAAAAGGATAGAGAGTAAGGCAAATGATTACTTTGGGGATGATTAGTTCGAGTTAAGGAAGGGGAGAGGCACGCATGATTGCAGTAATGATATCATAATCGAGAAAAGTATAGAATTAAATCAAAACGTTTTTGCCCAAAAAGGCGTTTGATAGGCTAAATTGAGAAAAGCAAATGAGTATTTTGCAGAAAATAGGAGTAGATTGGAGGGACAGGAGGATAATCCGAACCTGTACATGTCCCAGACTGCGCAGGTGCGAATGGGGAACGATGAGTCCGGGCAGTGTTAAGTAGAGGTGTAACGAAGGTTGCCCATTATCACCGGCACTGTTCGACGTACCCATATGTGGAGGCAATGAATAAGGAGGCATAGAAAGAACTGGAGTTGGGAATTATATTCGGAGGGGAATTCGTAAAATCAGTTAGGTTTGCTGATGACCAAACTTCAGTAAATTGTCAGTGAGGCAAGAGATTGCAAGCATTACTGAGTGAATTGAAAATTCAGTGCAATACATACGGGATGAGAATCAATTTTAATTAAATAAAAGTCATACGAATTTCCAGGAAGAGGAAGGCTGAGGTTAAAATTGGGTAGCAAAAACTAGAGCACGTGAAACAGTTTACGTATCTCGGAAGTGCTTTAGACCAACACGATCGAAGTAATAGGGACTTAAGGAGAAGAATTGCGCTAGAGAATGAGGCTTTTAGGTAGAGGGAGTTGATGAGAGGGATATTGAGTAAGGATGTTAAGAAAAGATTCGTAAAAACTTTGATATGGAGCTATGGAAACGTGGTCACTAAAGCAGGATGATGGAAGTAGACTGGAGGCTTTTAAAATGTGGGTGTGGAGAAGAATGGAGAAGGTGAAATGGGCCAAAAAGAAAAGCAAATGAGGAATTACTAGGTATGGTGGGCGAGGAGAGAGGTTTATTGGGAGATATCCTAAGTAGGCAGAAAATATGAATGAAGGGCGTATTAACTGGCAGTGTGATGCTGAAGACTTTAATAGAGTGGAGAATATTAGGCACACGAGGAAAGGGTAGGAAGAGGATAGGGATTTTGGGAGGGAAGAAGGAAGTACACAGAGATGAAGAGGGACTAAATTTAGAGTAGGCTAATAATATATATATATATATATATATATATATATATATATATGAATTCACACATATTTATGAAATGTGTGGTAGCCCAGGGCGAAGAGCGTCGGACTTCTGACAGGAGGGCACAAACAGCTCGGAAAAAGGAGCTAGAGCTCCCAATTCAGTTAATACGTGAATTTCACGCGCTGTTTGGCTAAATAGGTGAGTATCTTCGTTCAGTTGTCTATACCTAATAGCATTTTTTTCACAACCAGCATTAGGTAATTATCAGCTAACGACATGGATATGTAATGGGATAAAAGCAATGAGAGGGAAGGCAATAAAATTGGCACCTTATAAATTCTCTCGGTATTGTAATAAAACTGAGGTGTCCTGTTCTTTTCCAATAGCCGCTCTTGCCTCTTCCTTTTGGGAATTAAAGGGTTCGCACCCTAATTCCTTCAGCATACAGGCTACTCTTACTTGGTAACGGGAAAAAGGTTTTGACATATTTACCTGGCAAGAAGCATTACTGATAAATGGATTCAGATGGTGGAGTAATGGTCAAATGAATCTCTAGAAGAAGAAATGTTTTTAGCATCAGCTTAACTTAATATTGAATACGTATCGAGCGTGACCCTTGAATGAGGAACGTAATACTCGTAGTTTGATTACCAAATTAATACGACCAAATGCACTTAGGAGTCAACCAAAGTTGAGGAAAACGTAATCCAATCAGAGAAATTGACCAAGAGATTCGTTTACTGGACAGGGTTTGCCGAATATTGATGTACACTTAGATTTCAGGCTTCACTTCGTAGGATTGTGCGATGAACATATTAATGAAGTTTGTAATTTTACACTGGCTTAATATATATCCCTCCCTACACGTAGTGTAAAATCCAATAACCAAAGGGGTGAAAATATGGGAGAAATACATCCTTTAGCCCTATGGTTCACCTCTGGCTTCCCATGGCAATGTTACAACAAAAGATTAACAGCTTGGGTGAGACTGTGGGCGTACAGAGGTGACAACCGGAATCAAACTCAGGAATTTATCAGTTAACCGGTACTCTATGCACCGAACTACCACCCTGAAAAAGTCTTAGGAACGAAGAGAAAGTGGGAGAGGCTTAATGGAATTATATGAAAGATAAATTTACACATCTCAAATAATTAATGCAGTTTTGAATTAACCTCTATTACGGAGTAACAATTGCTACGCATTTTTATCTCAGAATATACGGAGAAAATCACTCGAAAAATCGTAAGAAACAGAACTTCAAAAAACGAGAGGCAGACATATTTTTCCGCATGAATAATTCGTCATCACATCAGTGAACAACAAGGTACAAATATCGAACAACTTTAAAGGAATACATATAAAGACGTATTAAGTATATTGTAGCATATTTTTACTAACAAAATTAAAAAAAACTTAAACCTGGTTAACCAACTTCCCCGAGCGATATAAATTCATGTGTCGGCTTTCAGAATTTAACATGTAGATGTAAACTAATAGGACTACCATGTTGTATATCGTTGGAAGAGGAAAAATTGAGGGTCACAGGAGGTAGATTAGGGGATAATGATTTATTCACATTACTTGGAGGAACGATTGAATAAGTAACTGACGGAGAGCAATAGATATCTACGGTTAAGGATAATATGAATAATTTATGAAGATAGAATTGCAAACCCATACTCTATTACTCCTGACTATATTCGCAATAATTCTCACCATAGCAATCGTAACGTTCTGCACTTAGTGATAGGCCTCCCTCATCTTCGACCTAAATTTTGGCTTACTAAGTGAACCCATCTCTTACCAGCAACGGCTTTTGACATTTGCCCAATCGAAGTATTTATGGCTCAGGTTAGCTGCATCACTTTTCGCAGAAAAAGTGGAAAATATAAAGAAGTATCTCCAATATTTGAAACCTGGACCGTCTAACAACGTTCTAACCTTATAGGGTACAAAACTTACACACAACTCCACACCTAATCTAGTTCATAAAATCAATAAGACTTTTTCTTCTCAATACTGTAGATAAATTTATGAAAATGTAACCGTTTTATTTCGATTTCTTGGATGGTTGGAGTCTTTATTGATGTGTGTGAGAGGGAGAGTGTGTTTGAGGGCCCCTTGCGTGCGAAGGTGTGTTTGCTTGACTGCTGTGGAGCCCGAACGGCACACAGAGAAACTGAGCCACCATGGGTGGAAGCAGGAGGAGTCGGCATCGGGGAATTGGATTCCATAATCGTAAAATCAGATTTATATTGGAATGGCTTAGTGCCATGAATCGACCTACCACTCTGAAATATAATCCGTAATAAGAACTACTTTTGAATTAAAGCATATTCCATCAGTTGCATCGTATGCATGATATCGTGAGTATACAACTCACTGCCCGTAAACATCGACCAGTTTTAAAAACCTTACATAGATGAATAACTTACTTGAAGCTCAAATAATACACATTCATTCGCTCTTGAGAAAAGCACTCGACTACAGATATTAAAATGAGGCATTCTTACTACGAGATTTTTAGGTACCCACTCTGCAAATCTTATGTAATCATTGGTAACGTGCAAGGAAACACCTGCAGCTCATGCTGAGTCACCGGTTCACTCGTGAGTGGGGCGAATGCGAGCGAGGCATTGGCCGTGGGTGGGCGGCGGGCCCGGGGAGAAGGGACTCCGGCGAATAAAACGGACGCCGAGTTTGGAAATGAAGGATGGAGGGCCGAAACGTCACCCGGGCGGGAGGGACCCTTGTGATTCCCTCTGCAGATGTCCCCGACACACACACACACACGAGAGCAAAACGGCGTCCGCGTCGCCTCCAGCGGTCGTCATTTGGGGAAGATCCCATATCCACGCGTAAACCTACCCCGCCCATCCACCGTTCCTCCCTCCCACGCCACCCCTACTCTTCCACGCTCTCATCTCCCCGGTAGTGCTCCGGGGCGTCACGTCCAAATCCGACGACGCGCGGTGGCCGTTCTGCCCGAAGCCGCGGGTGGTTTCTGGGAGAGGGTATGCGGCAATGTCAACGGAATGGGAAGGACAGGAAGGATTGCTCCCCTCTCCCCCAAACCTCCCCCGCTCCACCGTTCCAAATCGGCCACTCGCATCTAACCAAGTCTCAACATAAGTGTGTGGGCGTGTGTTGCCCGACTCGCAATGCAACAACATCATTTGGGCACGTATCTCCCCGCTACCTTCACCTTCGGAATGGCTCGCGTACATATTGACGGGCTGGGCATCAAGCAGACTTTTGAAATTCCAAGCCGCGGCAGGAGGGATTCCTCGAGGGGAACTGCGAGGAATGTCCGCAGACCATACCCGGGGTAAGGTACTTTCAATATGCAAATTTTCGATACCGCTAAGATCGATGCGGTTCAAACATGTCCGTTTTGTTTCATTTTTCAATTTCAAATCTACACAAATGGTACTACAAACGAAGATTGGTCACAGGACGGTGCAGAAATTACGAATGGCTAATGTATACCACCCCGAAACGCTACCAAATTCCCGCTTTCCAAAGTGCAACATTGTCTTCATTGTCAGGTGGCGCCTCTGCAGGGTACGACGTGGATCCTAAAGAAAGAAATTCATCATCAAAAATCCGATTTTTACCGACCGTTTTTCGATCCTCAATCACTTGTAAGCATCCAAAGCTTTTTACTAAAATATTATCATTTAAATTTATTGATAATATTAACTGATTTATAATTGTTAATTGCTTGATAAATAATTATTAAACATTTTTTAGACAAATATTAAAAATGAAGAATAACACCATTACGCCATTCGAGTATTTCATCTTCACACGATACATATTTCGCTGATGCCGTGATAGATCTGCAGCCTGGATTTTAGGTTTATCAGTGATATTGTAATCCATCGATGTTCTTTTTCACGAGAGCTTCCTTTATGTCACCATTTTAACATAGTTACTACTTCTCAAACCGTATCCAATTCATCGACCCGTCTCACTCATATAGTGTTTATACGACCTCAGCAATAAGTTCACAGGTTCCTTTGATAGGTGAGAATAGGCAACAGAGCCTATTCAGAAAGTGAAATGCACACTTTAGAGAAGAGCTAAACCACATTTACGTATTCAAGCCAAGAAGGGACGAGAGTATTCCCCTGCGTCACCTGATGTTTCCCGCCAAGTCCTGGTAGCTAGGAAATCACAACGGATTTAATATGATTTCTAACCCCCTTGGCCTTCTCACTGTTATACCTAGGCACAATAAGAGATAGTGACGGTTCTATTTGCCTTTGACAATTCTCCATACCTCTACGTTTCTTATTTTTTTACTAATCACATTTCCAGCGTGAGGATGCGCTGCTATGAAATAAAAACACAACTTTGCTTCACAAAAATCTATCAGCGGATGTGAATCACTTTTCAATGAAAGCTCTTTCAGCAGTTATCAAAATCGACAGTCCATCTGGATGATTCACTAGGGCATCAAAAACGTAAAAAAAGCTTCAATTTCGACCACGCCTAATGCTTCCGACACTTGGCAAAGACCCAATGGCAATATTAGAGACATCGCGTAGGCATCATAACCCCTCCTTACTCAGTATCGTCCGCTTTTCACAGAAAAACATTGAGTATTCTGCAACGTCATCATATCAGGTTTGTTTAAGAGGTATCGGGGACAATTTTTCCCTGACGTGACAGTATGTCGCAGCGCGTTTGCACCGCAAAGGCTCAATGGCGGGGGGTCTGACCTTCAGCACGTGCCAAGTACCAATCGTTCAAAGCGTTCGCTCAGGCTAGATCGTGTTTTTAGTGGATCCCTGTCGGGTGACTCGGTGTTAGTGCGATATGCAGCGAACCATTGAGCAGTCGTACGCCATGAAAATTGTATTGGCCTGGTGACATCGGATACGGAGGCGTTGGGCATGATTTTCCGTGTTCAAGGATGAGAGCATGCCACGAACTACAGTTTGTACGTCGCACAAGCTCTTCGAAGATGTCCGAGAGAGTGTAGAGGACGAGCCGCGAGATGAACCCCGGGCGAAATCAACAGCCGACGACAACGTGCAACGTGTGCGTGAAGTGCTGAGTTCAGACCTTCGGGTAAGTGTGCGCATAATCGCAGATCGTATTGATATGGATAGAATGACAGTGCACGCCATTATGACTAAATATTTGACAATGCAAAAGGTCTGCGCTAAACTCGTCCCTAAGGTCTTGACGGGCGACCAAAAGCAGACTCGAGTATCCGCTAGCAAAGACCTACAACGCGACACATTGAAGAAGATCCCTAAATACCTTGCAGTGTCGTCTTTGAACCAGTGGACTACTTCTTATTCTCGAAAGTGAAATCTTCTCTCAAAGGACACCACCAAGGGACCCTAAGTACCGTCAATGAAGTGTGCACTCGTACCTTAGAAACCTCCCGCAATCCGTCTACCAGAGAGCCTTTGAGCCGTGGAACATTCGCTGGCAAAAGTGTGTCGAAGCTCAAGGGGTGTAGTTGGAAGAACTTTGAGGCATCGTAGTAATACCTGTAATTAATCATTTTTTCCGAAACTTTTCCCGACAATTTTTATGCAAACCTTTTTCGACCATTGTAATGTCTAATCAAACCCTGAATAAAAATCAAAATGCTCTGACAAATTTTGGCTTATTAACAAAGGCCAACCACATTTTTAATTTCAAGTTTAGCACATGCATACTTTGAGTAATAATATTATTATTATCGTGGAAAAGTAAGCACGAAACTTATTCATTTGAAATAGAAAGCTTTCTCCAATAAAATCCTTATAATCATACGATGATTAACTTTGGAGGCCTCAATTATTTTTATAAACCTCTCGAATCGTCATCAGCCCCCATGGTGTTGTGATGGATAACGTTTCCTCACATTTCCACGGGTTACTCTCGAGTTTCCATACTATGTTTACTGTCTCTGTAACCTACAAGCAGCTTTTCCTCGTCTATTTCTACGGCGAAGGAGTGAAAGGAAGATTTAGAGAGAGAAGGGGAGAGTGAGAATAGTACACATGGAAACGAAAGCAAACTCCTGAAATCGACCCGAAGGTTCGTTTGATGGGTGAGGGTCGACCTGACCTCCTTACTAAGCCCTACGGCGTTTTGCATTCACACATCTGGGTTTGGGGTCCAGTATCCCATTCCCTCTTGCCGCCTGCGGTTTCCTAGGGATATCCGACACCCGAGAAAACACACGGCTTGGGCGAATGAAGCTTGAGGTGTCCAATGGCGTCATCCTGATATGAACCCTGACCCTTTTGCCAGGTAGCAGCACGACTGAGAATAAACAATCCCCGGAGAACGCGACTCCCTCCCCCCTCGAAATGCAAACCCACGAACAGTTTCCAGAGCCTAGGGGCAATCTTCTTCGATGTCCTATCGTAAGGTCTGTATGCAAGTACTGGTTGATTTATCGGTGTTTGAAGTAAAAGTGAAGTCAGTGAACAAGTGAAGTGGTTTTTTAACTGTCGTAATAATTTAAACACACTTTGAAGGCGTAATTTTGCATTATATCTTAATTAGTGAATGAGTCGTTCTAGAAATTGCATAGAGCTGAAATAAAATACTCGAGATGGGTCATAAAATATTATACATATATGTATGTTACCCATCTCGTAATGTCGCAGGGCAAAAAGTGATTATTCATCTAACATAACAGTGCAAAGTATATCTTCTACGCCGTTATGTTACGATATGGGTGAATGCAAAGAGTTATCTAATTTTTACGGATATAAGTGAATTTCCCGTCATTGGAAATCTTAATATAAAATGACATTAACGAGAAAATGATCAATTAACTTAAGGGCTATTTAAATGCAAAAGAAAAGGCTGTCATAAATCAAGGGAGCTCTTTGAGGAGGATGATATCTGAAGAAACTCAGCGATATCATATAGGGATCCTATGCTTCTTATAATTTAACGTCCTAACCTCCAGTCAGAGAGCAGGTCAAAGAGTCAAGGTTTTAAAGAGATACGGGACACCTGAATTTTCTAGGAACACTGAGGGAATTTTAAGGCACCAATTTTTTTTAGTAGAATCAAACACCGGAATTAAACAAACAAAAAAGACGCAATCACTAACAGTATCAAGTACTCGATCACCCCCTTAAAATATACATGCAGTCATAAA
Source organism: Hetaerina americana (assembly GCF_022747635.1). Lineage (NCBI taxonomy): Eukaryota > Metazoa > Arthropoda > Insecta > Odonata > Calopterygidae > Hetaerina > Hetaerina americana. The sequence goes on from NW_027286070.1 coordinate 1,348,096, forward strand.
AAGATTAAGTCCAAACACCCGAATTACTTTACTTCGAGACGAATATGGTTTTATCCAATTATTCCACGAGGTATATAGGTATGTACACAGGTTTTTGTATATTATCTGATATATATTTGAATGCATGAGTGAACCAGTACTTCATGCATTGATGGTGGCCTGTCATACCCCGCAACAAACCCTTAAGACGGCGTATTAAGTAGATGGAGATAAGTTTTATCCAACTCTATTTAAGTATTTTTTCCAAGAGTGACGCGTTAAATGATTTTTGTGAGCTTGCACTTTCATATATTGTCAGGAAGCTGAAAGCTGCGCGGTCATGTACATTAAATAAATGAGTGAATGACTGCACCAACGTGCCCCGGCCTTATGCATCTTGCGATATCCAAATGAGGTGTCCGGCTCCGATGGCATGTGCAGCAACACGCTCTAATGAGAGTAAGGAGTAAATCTGCCGACCGAGGGATTCATGAACCGTTGCTCTTTCTCTCAATGTTATGCGGTGACCCCCCAGAGAGCCGGCGGGACAACGAATTCACCGACTTTCAGACATAACAGAGCGGACGACTTAGCGGCCACGGGCATGAGGATACTAATATTGAAGGAGAAAGCGGCGGGTTTTAAGATGGCTCTATTATAAAAAGATTTAAAACAAAATTAGATATTTCATTTTAGAATTTCTGTGGCCTGTGGTCCCAGCCACCTCCTTCACAGTACAAGGAGTCTATATATATATATATATATATATATATATATATATATATATATATATATATATATATATATATATATATATATATATATATATATATATATATATATATATATATATATATATAAATATATATTCTCCTTAAACGCGAACATACTTTAAACCACACACACACATATATATATATACACGAGGGTCATCCGGAAAGTAGTACCCGTTCGTGAAATAAAAAGACAAAAGTAAATATTAACAAACATAAAAAATTTTATTTGAAAGAGGATACTTTAAACTACTTCTCAACATAATCTCCAAGCAAATTAAGGCATTTGTCATAACGTGTGACAAGTTTCTGTATTCCTGCTGCATAGTCCTTCGCCGCCAGCTCATTGAGATACGCGAGGGACCCATCTTGCACAAATTTTTGCATAATGCAGATGGTGTTTAACAATTTCATGAACAATTGTTCGAGAAACATTGGGAAAATGCTCACAGATGTCATCAATTGTGACGCGCCGATCGTTCCTCACGAATTCGTCAACTGAGCTCACCAGTTGGTCTGTAATGACAGACGGTCTCTCCGAACGCTCATCGTCGTGTGTGTTCCCCCTCCCCATGTTGAAGTTGCGACACCACCGCCGAACAGACGACTCGTCCATTACATTGTCTCCATACACCTCCTTTAATTGGCGATGAATATCACATGGGCGAACGTTTCTTGCATTGAGGAATTTAATCACTGCCCTCACTTCACAACTGGCGGCGTTCTCAATTTTTTTAAACATTGTAAACAATCACAGAAACAACACAGGCAATGCTAGCGTCACGCAACTTGGCTCAGAGAAGGCAGACAAGCCACTGAAGCTATCTGACCTCGTCCAGCGGCTACTCGCGTCGTCAGCACTTCATGCGGCACGAACGGGTACTACTTTCCGGATGACCCTCGTATATCAGAACGTGGCGTGGGACATCAGAACAATAATGTTTGATATCCCACGCGGCTAAAATTGTTCTCAGAATCATCAACCAAAGAATAGAGAGTCAGGCAAATGATTACTTAGGAGATGATCAGATCAGTTTGGGTTTAGGAAGGAAAGAGGTACGCGTGATTCCATTGCAGTAATGAGATTATCAATCGAGAGGAATAATGAACACAACCAGGAGGTATTTGCCTGTTTCGTAGATTTCGAAAAAGCGTTGGATAGAGTGAATTGGGAAAAACTAATGAGTATATTGCAGAAAATAGGAATAGATTGGAGGGACAGGAGGCTAATTCGTAACCTGTAAATATCTTAGACTGCTCAGGTGCGAGTGGGGAACGGGGAGACCGGATGGGCAGTGTATGGAAGAGGTGTAAGGGAGGGTTGCCCATTATCACCGTTGTTGTTCAACCTATATGTGGAGGAAATGATTAAAGAGGCATGGGAAGAGCTGGAGGTAGAATGAAAGTCGGTGAGGAATTCTTAAAATCAGTTACATTTGCTGATGACCATGCTTTAGTTTGTCAGGGGTTGCAAACATTGCTGAGTGAATTGGAAACTTAGGGCGACAGGTATGGGATGAAAATCAATATAAATGAAATAAAGGTTATGCGATTTTCTAGAAAGAAAAAGGCTAAGCTAAACATTCAAATAGAAGGGAAAACACTAGAGCAGGTAGAACAGTTTACGTATCTCGAAAGTGCTTTGGACCAACACGGCCAAAGTAGTAGGGACGTAAGAAGAAGAATTGCGCTGGGCAAAGAGGCTTTCTCAAGGAGGAGGGAGTTGATGACAGGGACGTTGAGTAAGGATATTAAGGAAAGGCTCGTAAAAGCGTCGATATGAAGCGTAGCTATGTACAGCGCGGGAACGTAGTCACTGAAGCAGGAGGATAGAGTAGATTGGAGGCTTTTGAGATGTGGGTGTGGAGAAGAATGGAGAAGGTGAAATGGACAGAGAAGAAAACAAATGAGGAAGTACTCGGTATGGTGGGCGAGGACAGGGGTTTGATGGGAAAAATCCTATGGAGGCAGGAAAAATGGATGAAGGTCGTATTGATCGGTAGTCGGGTGTTGAAAACTGTAATGGGGGGGAGAATGTAAGGAAATCAAGGATAGGGCAGGAACTGGATAGGGATGTTGGATGGGATGAAGGGAGGAAGGAAGTACTCAGAGCGTTTATCCAAAGCCTACCTTAACCGGTAGATTACCTAATAATAATAACATATATAAATATATACATATGAGTATATAGGTACGCTTTTAACATTTTTCAATGCTATTAAGGTACTATCTTTACAATGGATATAATATTACAAAACACTTGGACGGCATAATAGAAGATGTAAGCAACCACCTGCCTCGGTTTTTTGCTTAGAAGATGGTGTTGGGGAGCTATCTCACACACCAAAGGAGATATTGAACAGGACACAAGAGGTAAGGATTTTAGGGAAAGCAATCATAGAATGTCATTAAGGATTGGATCACTGCGTTTCGTGGCACGCATAGCCAGAAGAAGGAACGAGCCACATTGGCCAAATACACATTCAAACACGAAAACCTCCCCTTTTGGGGTTGGGGGGGGGGGGGTCCTTGTTTGACACATCACATCGGCCCAGAAAGTCGAAGATCCGTGATTCGAGATTTTGTCAAGGAAACCTTTTTTACGGTTGCAATCTGCTCGATTCCACCTTCCCCATCATTCCTCTGTTCAAGTTTTTTAAGTGTTCCTATCCTCATTCCTTACATCTATATCCAAGAGAATAAATGTATGTTTAACATGTGGCGGGTTTGCGTCTTCGGAAAAAATATACACTTGAATACATCAAATTAGGTCATTTATGTCACCCTCCTCTACGTGTCAAGGCGATACGGCGCTTGCAAAATATAGTAGTTATCGGTAAATGGCGTGCTAGGTTGCTCCCATGTGTTAGTTCACAACATTGTTCACTGTTTTTGCAATAGTTTTCCCACATGACCGCTCATATCCAATTTCCTAATGAATGCGAGATCCTGTAGTTACTTGATATCTGCCATGCGGAGACAGGAACGCAGCAGAAATGCTCTGGAGCATGTGCTTCAGGTGTAGAGACAACAGTGATATTTCTGCAAGAATGCTGACGAATATTTCGAGGAAGACGAGCCAATGTCCAGTGACGACGTACTTTATGAAAATACGCGCCCTCAAAATTGCAGCAGCACGGTACAGCACAAGAACTTCATGATTTTGACGCGAACGGCGATAATGCATAAGAATTAAGGTAGAGGGTTGCAGGAAAATAAAACCATTAATTACATCTTTTCTAATGAAAATATTTTGTATGACCAAATGGCCTCGTATATTTTTAATACGCCCCGTATGTTTTAGATGTTTGGGACTAATCTTTGCAACAATACCAAGTCCCGCTTAAAAGGACCCTAAATATCCCCACCGCTTAACATTACAGTAAACCATTAATTAACTACAAACACTTCCCTCCTCCCACCATTATGTCCAACACCCGTCATTGTTTCCTCTTTCTTTCTCACTAGATCAAAATTGACCTCCTTATCACAGTGTTTGGCAATCTGTATTCACTCAATTTTCTTTGAATCCTCTCTTCTCCGAAATTCTTTCAACAAAACTATCTCTTTACCCCCAATAATCCCATCGATATAAATATTTTTATTTATTTTATTCCAATAATTTAACACATACTTCAACGGTTATGTTTTGTTAAGTATCGTACTCGTAAGTAGATGCCTCCTTTTTTAATATCGAAAGTATAATATTCCTGCTTATTTTTATATCCAATAGTTGGTGCGGAAGTTAAGAGGGTTTTGTACGCATGACCTACTGGATGAGAAACTGAAGCTCAGAGCGAGGGTTTTTTTCCTCGCGTCCTCCGTTTTCATACGTAAAATATTTTATGACGACTATTCTCTGTTCCAAGCTATTCTCAGCTAATTTTAAATTCATTACCACTAGCCATTTATCCTTCAGCAATCAACTCTATTTTCAATACCTCCGACCGCTCACTTAGCTCGTATTCCCCAAATATCCTCGGAGAACGTCCTCTCATCCCGACCAGGCACAACATCTATTTAGCTCCTTCTGTGCTCGAGGATTTTCTCTCCAAACTAAAAAGTACGCGACTCGTACGCTTCCCATCCACTGTCCTACCTAATCTCCATATTCCGAATCCAGAAACCAAAGAAAGTTAAAAGTTAAAATTCAAAAAAGGATTCACTAAAATTTTAACAGCATATTCACTTAGATAATACTTGGAAAACAATAAAATTTTATTAAAAATGTCTTCCTTTACATGAGCGAGTAAAATGAAATATTTAATATAATTTTCAATGCGAATATTTGCGAGAAAAACAAGTCACCGTGTTGATCCTATCATTCAAACCAAAAAGAGGAAAACAACCGCATCAAAATTGCGAGGAAAAAACCTGCCAACAATAATGACTAAACATTTGAGTACAGTTAAGTAAAATTTAGTACAGCACAGAAAAATTAGTACAGCTTATTGATGTAATTCTAACTGATCAAGAACAATTGTTTTCAACACAAGAGAGACTCATCCACAGCCACACAAACAAGACCCCACAAGGCCACCGTTTGGAAGGAAATATTAGGATGCTTTCCATGAAGAAAATAACGTAAAGAAACCCTTAAAGGGGATAAACTTTTAAATTAGCACAAGCGTCTCTTATGGTGTGAAGTACAAGAGGAAAGAACGTATCCTTGTTTCGAAATAATAAAAATTCTATTTCTCCTTCGTCAATATTAGCCTGCTGGGTGATTGCGCTGCAAACAATTGTATTATCTGCTCAAATAAATGGCCAAAGTGGCACGTTAGATATCCTCGCGATGTCTTTAATAATGCAGCGTCCAATCTCCACGGTCTTCAGTTTCAAGTGTCGCATTAACGGCGCAATTGTGGCCCCTGTGCTTAAGAATTTGTGCCAGCATAGGGGAGAGAAAGGCAGGAGATTAGGAGGGCGGAAGGAAATGGAAACGAGGGATGGAGTGAGAGGGGGAAAATGGAATTAAATGAGGGGGAAGTGGAAAATTTGGAGGGTGGGGGAGGAGAAGGGGCATCGGTGCTAATCGGCTCCGAGCGGTTGGCGGCGTCAGGAAAAACGCGAGGCGACGCGCGGAGGAATAAACAAATTCCTACAAACTTCTCCGCGGACACGATAATCTCCCCGCAAGCGCACCCCCTTTGTGTGTGCAGGGACAAGGGTGAGGCGTGGTTAGGACAGGGCGGGCGCTGGGCGTGAAGTTGTTGGGCGTGGCGTCGGTGGAGCCACGCAATGCATCAATGCCGTGGTGAGGCGACGCCAAGTCCGGTATGCCTGCTTTTTAAGAAAGGACAAGTTTATATGAAAAAGGGATAAGAAAAAAAAACCATGTATGCTTAGAGAATGTCACCAGAAATGAGACGGAAAAAGAAGACATTTCCGCGCCTATAGTCATTCGTCTGTTGAGCCTGCTCTTAGTTAGATGGAATTTCGCAAGGCATTGCGGTTATTTAAACATCCAGATGCCTCAGTACTATTGATAGGCCAAGAGTGTGTTTTTACAGAGAAATTATTCATCAACATCCTTTATGTTCAAGTTAGATGGGTGACAAAATTCACACCTCAATTGCTCATCATACGTTTCGCGACCATTGTCGTTGAGTTTTCAATCAAATAAATATAGTAAATGAAATATCAGAGAAAAATGTCGGTATTTTGGGGTTGGTTAAATGAAAAATATTTCTTTATTGCTTATTTTATGTATCCACTGTATTGATTACTGTGTTTATACTGTGATTATATATATATATATATATATATATATATATATATATATATATATATACATATAATCTGTTGCGTCAACTGTTGAAAAAAAATTTAAAATTATTTAAAATTAGGACATAATTCAGTTTGAGGCACGCGCGGTTTTAAACTTTTACCTACAAATTGTTTTAGCCGACATTCACGGTTTTCGATATTCTTCAAAGGAAAAGTTACTTTAACTTCTTCAGGGCAGACAGAAATCACCGCAGATTCAATGGAGCTGTACAATAGAAAACCCTTCAGGTTTCAACTTCAGTCAATATATTTATGAAACTAGCAGCATTATTATTTTACAGCAAGCTGAATGGTTTGCTTTTGTTCTTATTTCAATAGTTAATCCTGATAAGAAAGTGTAAAACAGAATTCATTGAAAGTAACGGTTGGTTTGAATGTCAACTTCCCTGTACTTAACTTTGCAGTATTGTTTTTCCGATGCAGTCTCGAAATACTAAACTCATTTTTGTTTACCGTGTGCATCAACCTCAAAAGTTTTAAATTTTAGTTTCATTAGTACGGGAACTCCTTCAGGCTTCAACGGCTCTTATCGAAGATTTTCCAGTAATATTGTGTTGATTTCACCACCCTACAATTCTTTCGTAACAAAGTTTAACGCAACTTTTTACTTTTCCCTTGTATAAACTTTAATCAATTCAGAAATTAAATATTAAATTTATAAGCCTGAAATACCCGATGGGAGTTTAAGACGAGGGGCAGTAATGCACAATAAGGCCTACCCCTCAATACATTCACTCCATTAATCAAATAGTTTTGATTTTTTAATTTCAAATTTCAAGGAGAAACTCTATTCTAAGGAGAAAAACTATTAATATAGTTCCATTAAGATCGTTCTTTAATTGCTCCCAATATCCATGCATATATATCAATATAATAGGCTAAACAAGTAATACACATGATGTACGATACGTAATCGTTGCTAGGGAACGTCCAAAACCTGCAGGTATAGGTAAATCTGTACGTTTCTTAGATAGGTTACTTATGAGCGAATAGTTACTAGTATTTTTCTTGTGTAAGTTTATTTTCCTTGTTAAAATGGATTTTAAAAATTAGGTAGAAACCAGTTAAAATAAGAAAGTTCAGGAGATGAGCCTATTTGTATTTTTTCTCACGCTCAATGGATCTTAAACTAGTGTTTGTTTGTATGATACGTCCCTCAGCATTAATTTCCCCTGTGCGCAAATTGAGAAACTTCACCATTTTCTTTCTCCATCTATTCCCGTTCGATGTCCGTCAGAGCTAAACTGCGTCTTTACTCACGAGCAAGAGCAAGTGGAAGAGGCAGTCACAACACAATTGCTCATCTTGGTAACAGCTTGTTGATACGGTATGCTCTCAAAAAATGATAGATAAAACCGGGGCAGCTCTATAACAAGGGCAGAATATTTCGTTCTTTCCCCAAATTATACGATTGCTAGAGGAAATAACGAGTTGCTAGATTTTATTTTGCCCTAAAGTCCATTCTCCAATGTTATCTTATAGCTTAGTGAGTTACTTACGACTAAGACTCGTACTAACACTCATTTCGGCTTATTCTCCGATATAATCTTCCAGTACCTAATTATTTTCCCTGTGATGAAGAAAATGGACACAAGTTCACTAATATTATCTTAGAGACGGTCTTTATTACATTCAAATTTGGCTTTGAAGGTATCTATGATTATTTAAGTAGTATTATCGCCCCGGTCACTTTCATCCGGTCAAATTTTTCCAGAGATACAGCGAACGCACTCCTCACATTATTCAATCCCTTAACAAACACGTTATTCAATTTTCCACCAATTAAAAGCGGCCAATAGCTCCCGTACCGCATACACCAATGCTAAAATAGCACTCCTTCACTTCTTCAGTACATTATCCCACATCCCCCCTAATGAAGTCAAGTTTCTTTAAGGACGGGCCCGCACATTCTTCTGAGCCTATATCCCCCACGAAAGTATGTAAATGCGTACGCATTTATGTATGTTTGTGGGCCGCGTGCGTGCATGCGTCAGAAGAGATAGGGAGGGCGAGGGGGGTGCGGGGGTGGAGGGTTGGTTGTGGGGGTGGGGTTGGGGGTGCGGGTGATGCTGCTCGCTCGGGAGAAATTAATGCCGTTCCGACTCCAGGAATGCCTGCAAAAAGGGTCGCGCAACTGGAAGGGAGAGAGATCCCCGTGGTTTAACACGTGGCTTTCGGTAAAACCCATTCTTTTTTTTACCTTCGTTCTTCCATTCCCACCTCCTACTTACCCTCCCCCCCGGTCCCCGCCAAGCCCCTCGCCCAGCCCCCACCAACCCCCCTCCCCCCGTACACCCCGCACCGAAAGTTTTCCCGCTCTCCTCATCAATAATTCATCTCATTTCCATAACATGGCGGACTAATTGAATTTTCCTTATCTCCACAAGACTCCCCACACGAGACATAAGGATATAAGCAAAAGGGTGCCCTGATTTTAATTTAAGGAACCCCCTTCCCCTTGTGCTCACCCTAACCCCCACCCCCTCCAGTCGTGCTCTTGACGCCGTCTGCGTCCACATTAGTGTGGTCACCCTAACGAGAAATCAACTTCCGAGTCTTTATTTCGCTCAGGAATTGTGAGTGGAGAAAACGGTAGGGATGCAAGACGTAACAGGTGATTGCTGAGATGAAATGAATTGCTGGAACCTAAAACGGGAACACAATGAAGACATGGGATTCAAAGTGAAAACTCTATTGCAGTGCCCTGATTAAAAATCTGCTAAGCGCTTTTTAAATGCTTTAGAGTGAGCAGGCAAAGTTTGTGCCATGGAATTTTAGTACGAAAGCATTGGAGCACGCGAGACACACTTCAGTGAAATCTGTTCCATCTACGGCTTTACCCCTCTCCATCTTCCGAAAGCTAGCCATTTTGTTTCTCTCGATTCTTGCACCCACGTGCGAGGAATCTCTTTAGGTCCCATTTCGGCTGATTCACTATCCTTCCAAACTACCTTCTCGCGAATCGCACCACCACACAGCAACTTAACTTAACTTCGCAATGACTGCAATAGAGGCGTTTTTGTAGTTTCCCTGCATACACGGAGTGTTGATAAAAAATGGTTATCTGCAGCGAATATTGTAAAAGAAAATTTCAGTGCATCCTCTTATCTCAAAATGGATGGGAAGCGGTAAAATAAACTTTTGGGCACTTCAGAGTTTGAAAAATAGTTTTTTTATATCAGGGAACCCTATTATTGCCCAATGTGCTGCACTTGAATGGTGGGCGTTTTAATTTTGATGAAGTAATCCCCATGATATATAAAAATAGAGAATTACTTAATCAAAATTAGTCCCTCTTCATTCGTTTTTAATAATGATGCTGATTTTGGTATGATGTGCAACGAATTTTAACAGAGAACCGTGAGACATCGGGAAACTTGAACGTAAATCACTATGCAAATTTAAAAAACATAGCACACTAGCAAACTAAAATTTTTATTGGAAATGCATTAGAAAATATTTTAAGAGAAATTGGCTCGTTTGCTATTACGGGGACAAAGACTATTATCAACACTCCAAACTGTTCGCCTACAATTTAAACCGTTGGCATACACATAGTGACATATTTAGTGTTAATATAAAAATGCATTGCCCAAACGGAAGTTAATGACTATGTAATAATTCAAGCATTTTCACATTTTCAAAGGCCCCTTCACGGTTTGACACTACAGAGGGTGACGTCATATCTTCAAAAAACCTTCTTTGATTTGAGAATTACTGAAAAATAAGAAATCATTAACTGCATTAAGTACGGTGTTTCTCAAATAAGAGTGTCAACATATATTATTTATATTCATTACTCAAAATATACCTGTTAAAGTCTTTCAAAACTGATTATAGTGCTGGACAAATTGAATTAAAGTGTCTTTCCCCATTCCCAGTATTCGCTTTTAGGAAATGGATTAAAGTTGCACCTACTAAGGGTTTCAGCCAAATGATTTTTCTCAGATATCCTAACATCAAAAAGCTCACCAAAATTTCTGGAAGCCTACAGCCATTTACAGGAATGATATCTTACTCTGCCTTTTGCTTCACTTCATTCATTTTTTCGTTTATCTCTCTTTTCTGACTCCAAGTAAAATCTCCCACGTCGCATTCTCTTTAAGTGTAGGGGTCCATTTTATCTGTAACCATTAGGCTCTCCAACAGATTCCTTCCACCTCACTTAAATATGTTTTGTTTCTTTAATGGATTTCTTTTCTCATCCTTTGGAGTAGGCTTTGTCTCTTTTTCATTTTACACTTCAAACAATTCTTTCACCCAAATTCACAAGGCGCCTAAAATGCGTGCTCACCCGTCAGGGTTTCTTTTAACTCGCAGTGCTCTTCCGAACGCACGCTCATTTTATCCATCGCCTGAAATCTCCCCATTAAATTTTATAAACTGCTCGCTAACATTTTCCATTGATCTCCACCTTCCATCTAATTACCTCATCATGGCGCGTAGACTCCAAAGTTTAACTTAATTATTTCTTATTCATGGTGCCGAATCTTTATTTTACGATTCCTCCCCGTTTTATGAGGTCCTCCCATCTTTCCTCTAATTTTCCTTTTTCATATAAATTAGTGAAAAGTTAGTGGCTGATGCCCAACAGCTATTCTCCCGACGTGATTCACGTGTTGGTGCCAGCGAGTAAAACTACACATATCCAGAAACGCGTATCGTGAAAAGGTTAACGAGTTATAAGAATGATTTTCAAAATAGTACTTTGTGGAAATCCATTTGTAAAGCACGAAGAAAGAATGTTACGAGCGGACTTAGCGTTTCCACAAAAATTAATTTAACCACCATAAGCCCGACCCCTCCCCCCCCTCCCGGTCTTCCTTTCTTCTCTTACACCCACCCCAGTTTCCTCCTACGGCCCCGTCATCCCCCGTAACAACCGCACCTATTGACGATACATATGCATATACATATTATGTGTGTGATTTTCTTGTAATCAGTCCTGATGACGCTACCGTGTAGCACAAATAGTCGAAAGTAATTGAATTATTTATTTTAATTTTGATTCATATACCCTACAAGCCACCGCCAGGGTGTGTGGCGGGGGGTGAAAACACATTAGAATAATTTTACCTGAGCATGACCTTACCGCGATCGGACAATGTTATTCTGATCCTGTATCGTTCGTAGAAAAATTAGAATCTGTTCTACATATTATCTTTCTATTTTTATTGGCATGATCTCGTCCACCGTAGTAAGATAGGGGTTATAATATATTTTTAACATCAATGCTGAAGATATGTCCTTTCAAATAATGCAAGGACTTCAATCTGTAATAAAATCTTCTCTCCGTTGGTGATTCCCGCTACTAAATTTATCATTACAACGTGTTACAAATCTAGATTCTCCACACTGAACGCGATCCAACTCGGCAATCAATCCTACTTCGTGATGTATGCATTCCTGTGGAAACGCAAAGTGTTTGATTATTTCTTCATGCTTTACCGTACAGACAGATAGGCGAGGGTAAATAAGGATGGGAAAAGTTAAATAGTCATTAAGGAAGACAATAGTAGAAACGCTGACGTGATGGGAGAAGGGGAGAAAGGATTGTTGGAAGAAATTCAAATAAGGCAAGAAGAATGGATGAAGAAGAGTAATTGTGCTTTGATAGGAACTGTTGAAGACTGTGATAGAGGGGAGAATGTTAGGCAAGCCTTAAGAAAGAGCAGTTGCTGTAAACTAGGACTAGGAAGAGGATGGAAATAAACACGTGATGTTGAAGAGGGATTGATGGCAATGTCGGGTGTCTGTTGAGTTTAAAGTTTAAATGGAAATATTCTTCCGTGTTCACCAATCCAAAACCAAGCCTAAAAGGTATACTACTAAAAAATACATGAATTGCTTTAATTCATTTTACGCATGATATAATATAATTAAGACGGCACTAACATTTCACTCCTCTAAAATAGTTAAGTAGTATCGGCGGTGGTATGAGTTTAAATTTTACCCATATGTTGACCACAAAAAATTAGCAAAAGGAAAAACTAATTTTTCCTTTGAATATATATATATATATATATATTTATATATATATATATATATATATATATATATAAATACATATATATATTGTGTTATTGCTTCTAATTTAAAGGGATATCTTGCGATTTTTTAAAATCGAAATATATTAAAACGGAGAAGGTTCCAGCAGAAAAGAACCGTTCTCCAGAAATAAGTGTTCCTCCTCTTGCTAGCGTACGGTAAAGAACCCCCGGAGGAAGATATCCGACCGAATCGTTTGCTGTATAGGGAGACCAAGGGCTTTAGGGTGTTCGCGTTTGAAACCTCCCACCATAAAAAAAGTTTTCTGTTTTCCGCCCTCCCGCTGCACAAGGGAGAATTAAAATTCGCGCTGAACTTCCTCGCACATTGTCCAGCCACGGGGTGGCGACGTTTGACTGCCCGCCTCCCTCCACATTCTCCTCTCTCGACCTAAAAGTTTCCTGCACTCTCCCTTCTCTCATCTTCTCCTCTTCTGTCTCTTTCACTGTAGACGTGCATAAGATCGCCCCTGCTTATGACATCGTTTTCCACCAGAAGAATGTGTTTTATGCATTTGTTTTGTGCATTTGTGTAAACTATCTTTTGCAGATTTACTTAATAAATCCGTTTGGGATTTTCACATTGTGGCATCTGAAGTACTTTGGTGTTTACACTCGTTTACGATTTTTGTCGTAAAATTGTTCTTTTACACTTCGCTCGTGGTTTCTTCTGTCACCAGTTAATTCCACCCTGAGGTACGGAGATGCCTTAACCTCTTCAGTGTTTGTGCAGTTTTTAGCACTAATATTTTCTGCACATGAGGAGGAATTTTTTGGTATCACCAGCAGATCATCAATCATATATATTTGTTAACGTGTCGTCACTTCCTGAACCTTGTCATGTTATCTATGAATTACGGTTTAGGGATTTTAAGGGAAAAGTATTTAGATCATATGGTAAATCCTTTTAGAGCTTTTCTTTCTTTTCTCCTCTTATCTAGCTTAGCTTATCTCCTTTTAGATCTTTTTGTTATGACTTGGTGGTTGTTAAGGTTCTGCATTGTTTTATTTTCGGTTTTAAGCCGTGATATCTTGCCCAAATAATTTTCTGTCACCCGGCTGGAAAGTCGATAGCAGAAAATTCATTCCTCGCAATCACTTTCAAGCTTATACGTATTTTCTACGGATACTTGTTCTATTGTGACACTATTCTTTTTTTTAAGTTATTGCAATGACCCGGCTGGAAAGTCGATATCAAAAATTCATTCCTCGCAATCACTTTCAAGCTTATACGTATTTTCTACGGATACTTGTTCTATTGTGACACTGATCTTTTTTTTAAGTTATTGCAATATTTATGCAATGGATGTTCTGCTTCTTAATTTCCCAAGCGGCATTTGCTTAACGGTGCCCCGTTAGCTAGTGGGAGTATGTGGTGCAATACCTCAGGTGATGCAAAGTAAATCCATCTACGATGTGCTCATTATTGACAATTGCAATAACATAAGGTATCGTAATAATAGGTATGCGTCCGCCAGCTACGCCGACGTGCTGTTTAAAAGAGCCATGGCGACCAGTGTCACGTGGGCTAAGGAGACCACACCCATCCTGCCACTCTATCCGGGAGCGACAAGGGAGTTGATGCCTCCGCACCCCCGCCACCACCCGCGGCCATCACCGACCCCCCTCCGGACCTCTAATAAGAGCGTCCCCCACCAGGAGCCTCCCATCCTTCTTACCTCACCTCCGCGTATTCGACGGCTAGGTACATCGACGGGCCCCCGACTCCTAGTCGACCACCACCGCTGCTGGACATCGTCCCGCCTGCCGGCCAAATCACAACAGCCACCCGTGGGGAGCGCTAATGCACTCCCCCGCCCGCCCCTAACTCCCACGGCTCACGACGTGGTTTCAACGACCTCAACCTCCCGCCCCTCCGCCGCTGCTTGCTCTGGTGGGGCCCTAACGTCCCGCTCTCCGCAAACTCTCGTGGTCAAACCTAATGCCTCTCCACACTCCACCACCGCTTCCCTCGAAACTACCGTTTCCGATGGGAAAAGGGAAGCGGTCTAGGACCTTTACAAATACCCACCTCCAGTGATGGCCACCGTCATCCCCCATCAACTAGACACTGGCACCCATTAGCTCACCGACGGTAGTCAACGAAGTTCCTCTTCGGACGTTAACAAGGCACTGGGTTTGAATCATGACACCACCGCCGCATCGCGGGATCCTAGTTAGCTCCCTCGCTTCAAGATTGCCTCCCGTGAGAAAGAGATGCGGAAATATCCGCACTTTCAGGGCAAATCACCTCAACACGCGACGCCAATTGTGAGTACTCATCGGAAAAGAAATCATAGCTTACGCATGAGGCGAAAGAGGATCTCGCCTGAGATCGCTATTCTGTTCCCTTATATTCTGAACCACGTGACGTAGCAAACTCCTTGCGTGCAGGGGACTAACATTCCTTTCTTAAGAATGCGAGGCATGCCAAAAGGGTTGCTCTCTCCGGGTCTTCCAAGTGTGAGCCACTCTTTCATTTAGGTAATACGATTTGAACTAAATCACTGCAGCGGGAGACATTGCCGTGTCCAGCACTAGAGTCGCGGGAATGAGTCCATTACTCAAGCAGCAGCCGCTGACACCCGATCCCGAAGATTCCCAATCACCCCTCAACACCCATCTTACTTCTCTGCATCCATTTTAGGTGAAATATGCTAGGAACCACTTGAGATGCGAAGAGAACAACACGGAACCTCTTAGACAGGTTTAGAACAAACGAGTTTAATAATGACACTAAAAGAATTATTATGGTTCCACACTATTTAGGTAGATCAGACCACAAAGATAAAATAAGGGAGATATTTTCTAGTACATATAGATACAAATACTCGTTCTTTTCCCTGACAATCTGAATCATAATAGTAAGAAACCAAAGTCACCATAGAAATATATTTAAGACATTCAATTTACAATACAGGACTAGATTAAATGCTACGTAGACATATGGTACATTCGTAGGTGCATGCATACGTCAGGTAATAGTATATATATTTGCATGCGTGTAAGTTAAAAAGGTTTTCAAATGAATACACAATTACATGCCTCTGTGGCTGTAGATTTGCATGATTATGTTGGTTCTGTGCGTGCTTTTAATTATTTTTTACGGGCAGCGACTTAACACCCCCTGCCGCATGTCCTTGCGGGGCCATGCGTGGTACTTTGTTCTTACAGATGAAAAAGATAGCAAGACGATCAGCGCCTCGCTGGCCGGACAAAAAGTCAGACAGAATATATCTCCCTCCTAGCTGTCCGCTAGGCTAATTACCATGGTGAATGCCACACCAAAACCACTATAAATACCGAAACAACCTTTCTAGAAGCAGCCTATTGGCCACCTGGGATGGCCGGTTTTTAGGTTTGTTCATTTGCGCGCGTGTAAAACGTATTCAAAACCGATTCGACCCGAAATAGGATCACTAAATGCCTTTTTGCGGAAAGATATGAGACTTCATAAATTATCATGAGTACAAATAGACTCCTGGTATTGCTTTAAAAAAAATAATTTTTAGCACAAAATACAAAACACTTTTAAAATAATTTATGCAACAATTTCTCCTGGTGAAATCATTAACTTCAGCTCACCAAACCTAATCATTCATTATCCATCTAAATTCTTGTATATCTGAAGTTTGCCTCGACAATACTACCAAATTATTCATGTGCATTTTGCATGAGTTCATATTTTCACTGCTATTTACATATTTATCGCACCAATTCTTCACTAATGTATCATCAACCATCAATTTTAAGGCCATATTTCTCATGCTCTGGTTTTTATATTCGATTGTCATGGCTTAAAAGGACTGCTAAAGGGCTCAAAATGTTAAAAGACTTCGCTTGCTTGGCTTTCTGTTGTACAACCGTGTCTTCTATTTACGATATTGTTACATATCATTTTTAAATACGATACATTATGACCTTATATAAGAAATGAAATACAAGAGCCCTGGTATGACTAAAGAGGGGACTATTTAGTCTCATTCGTCCAAAGTTAAATAAATTATCAATTATCCCATTTCTCTTCCCTCCGACCATTTCTTTCCCACTTTAATTCATCCCCAGACGTCCCAGGGTGACCACGCGGGTGTCTAATGCTACCACTCCGTCTCTTCTACGGGTGAGGAGGATGCCGAGGGATTACGTCCTTTCTCCCTGCAACGTGGCCGGGGTATACCTCCACTCCACTCACCTTGTCGTGTCACTGAAGGAATTACATCCTTTCCTTCACACAACTCCTACCCCGCCCCCCCAACCTTCCATATCCCTCCAGTCATGGGAAAGCGGCCGTCCTCGTCGGGCCAGATATTATGCTAATTGTGAGTTCTCGCTCTCTCTTCCTCCCTCACGGGCTGGAGGAAAGGCAGGATTTTCGGAGAGAAGAATCCCTATTAAAATGCAGCGCCTGCCTCTCTCCTCTACCCTCACCCACTCGCTCTCTCCGCATTAAAGGCGGCCGACGAGCGGCCCACTCTTCTCCCTCGCCCACTTACACCAAAGGCCGTGGTAAAATATTTTTTGGCGCTCTCATGAGCGATTGGGATGACCACTGGAAGTAGACTCGAACCTCTCCCGGGTAAGAGGTTGGGCTCTTTGCGGTGCGGTCTCCAGATATTCTCAAGTTATTTCCCAAAAATGAATTTTTTAATAGAATTCATTGGAAATTTAAATTCTGGCAAACAAGAACACTCGTCCTTAAGAGAGAAACGCTTTTGCATTTGTCATATAGAAATTGCTACCCTACCAGAATTATTATGAATGTGAACTCATGACTTACATAATATTCGTGAAAATTGACAAATATTATGTAAGTTAACCGAGTGACGTCAGTGTTCTCGATATCAAACAATACTGCATCGTTTTGGGAGTACCGACATTTATTTCGCTCGCATATAGTAATTTCGTTGGTGCTCCTTTCCGGTGGGAATCCACCCCTTAGACTGCAGCATATTAAAGGTAGAGGTAAACGTTTGAATATTGCTTATATGTCTAAGGAAAATTCTGAAAAAAAAGATCAGGAATAACCATAGTGTTTTTAAGCATGGAATATTTTGCTTCATAAGCACTTGCTTGCGAATTTAGCCAATTGTGTAGCAGATGCTCTAAGGACTGATGAGGATTGATTGATTTAATTTAGAGTCAATGGAAAACATGCGTGCGTCAATGTTCTCAAATTTCATTTCCTTGGATTTTTTATTCCAATTGGTAATTAGATTAATGCAAATTTTCATCGTTTTACATCAGATGCCCTCCGATAGCATTTCATCCAAGTTTTGCTGTGAGTACGTGTATTAAAGAGAATTCGTAGTCAAATTGGACGTCCACGTTCTTATGGCCAAATGATTATTAATAAAAGGTAATCTACCGGTTAAGGTAGGTTTTTGGATGGACACAACTACAAAATAAATATATGGTGACAGCTAACAAAGCACAATCCAGCAGCATACTCCACATCAAGTCCCTTTCATCTCTGAGTACTTCCTTCCTCCCTTCATCCCGTACAGCATCCCTATCTTGTTACTTTAATTATCCTTAGGCTACCATAAAATGATGGACAGAGGTTAGTTAACTAATATTGTCCTCATATAAAATGTAACTGATTATCTATATGAACATCTAAGGTATCCGGGATTATCAAATTTAGTTTAATTGGACAAAAGCGCACGAATATTCCACGGCAAATTAAATATCAGCTACTGATTAATTGAATTATTGTTTGTGGCATTCTCATAATGATTCAAAGTGTATGTTAAACACCTTGAATCACGGGTTTTATTGAGATGTGTAGGATTGGTGTAACTTCCATTACTATGTTCGACCAAGAGTCGGCTAAGGATTCCCGCGTGAAGTAGTTCTTTGAAGGCGTTCACTTAAGGGAATCGGTGTAGCATAAATAATTACATGTTTCTACTGTCTCCGTGCCCTCAGGATTGGGTGTTTAAAGATCATACGTGACATACATATGATAAACGGTATAGCGCATAAACATTTTTATCTATAAAAATTGAAGATTCAGATGAGGCAATGATGAAATAAATTTAGTCGGGAGATATGAAAATATGTTGGCAAAAAGTTATGATAAAAAAGTATTACAAAACAAGTCGAATGAATAGAAAGAGCATAAAAATTCGACTATAAATACACTTGTTTAATTTCGTTGATGAAATTACCTATCTCTCCTCCTTGTCTGTACATCAGGGGAGAGGAAACATTTTTCACTTATAGATGAAACATATTTTCTATTCTTTCGATATGTTACGATTGCGTGCGCACAAAATTGTTAAATGAAGTAAATGAAGGTAATGCTAAAAAAATGAATGTTCTGGTTGGCGAACTGGCTGGCGTAATTTTGAATGTTAACATATCGCCTTTCGAAAGAATTCCCTTTATTTGCCGTTTCGAGAGAAACCCGTTACCGTCGCCCGTAATGGATAATGTTTGTTGACCATATAGGTTTTATCACTTAAAACTACCGCTCAGTAACCAGTGGGCTTCAAAATATCACCAATTTCTGTTTTTCGAATCATTCTCCTGGGATATATGCCTCGCCACCAATAACATTTTGCTGCGTTCTTTCCCCAAAAAATCCCCATTGCCCTTATAATAAATGGTGCAGGCGTACAGAAGAGAGAAAAATATAAAAAAAACATGAAAATCGAAATATTCAGGGGAACGCTAATGCAGGACATTTCAATACGAAAACTTAAACAGTCTTTCCTTTCATTTCAGTCTGTTTATATTATTTTTTAGGTCTCATTGCTCTATTATTTTCATATGTTTCAGATTCTCAAATGTTCTCACGATATTTGGCATCTAGCCGCATAAAAAACCGCACGTGAATTTTCGCAGAGATAAAAAGCACACTAAATTATAATTGATTTTTATTTGTTTTCCACTTATACAACTTATTCCACGGTGCAAAAATATTAATTTACAACATATATCAAACTATATAATGTAAATTAGCACCCACATAGAAACGTGGATTCAATTTCGAAATTTGAGAAATTTATTTCATTTTATCGGGAAACAATTATTAATTAGATATAATCTTCAAATATTTTCTTTTTTGGCTAAGAATATCAGTTACTTAATATTTATAATTTATGCTTAGTAGAGTTTTCATTTGAGAAAATTCGCTTGGACTAAAATGCGTCCTTTTAAGTCCCGTCTAATTTAGAATTGCTTTAAAAATGGGACTGCCCCCATTTAATGAGGTGATGAACTCAAATAAACGTTAATACAAAAATCATAGCGTCTTGTTCAAATAATGTATGTAATTAGAGAGATTAATTAAGAAATACAAGAGTAATATAAGCTTCTTTATCCTCCGATGTTGATATCGTCGAGTCTTCCATCAAAAAGAAGCTAATCGAGACGTCCATTGCTATGCAGGTATCTACGCTCTTTGTTGTCCGTGAGGTTGATACCGTTAGCTAATAATACGAGGGGTAGGTTTTGAATTTGATTGTGAGTTAAACAAACCGTGGTACATATTTTAAAAAAATGAGAAGCACTAGCCCAAGAAGTGCTTCACATATGGATTCGATTCCGAGCTCGGATCGGAAGCCTCTTCCTTCCTTCCTTAATCGCGAAAGCGAACCTCTTGCCCCATAACAGCCGAATAAACCAGAGCCACCACTCCTCGGGTTGAAGCCGTGCGCAAGATTTAGCGAGTAACTGGTTCGGCTGGGAGCGGAACCCTTGGCTTGATCATAATTATGGCTACTCGAAATAACTCGGACCGTTTTCCGGCCTCAATGGCCTTGTTCTCCCGTTTTTAATGGAGAGAAGGAAAAATTAACACATTTATAATGCTAAAGATCAGTTTATTTCACTCTAAATAAATAATTAAAAAAGAAACCTCATTAAAACGGGTGGCGTGGGTAGATAAATCAATTCAGAAAGAACAAGGGTAAATGAAGTAATCCTATTCGATTTCTTCGTTGAATTTTTTTGGACGTTTTTCTCCAAATATTCGTCCCTAACGGCGCGGGCTGCAAAGGGAACGCCTTTCAAGCAGAGTTGGATTAAGGAAAATTTTGGAATATCTCGCAATTTCGAATCGAAAAAAAATCGACGATAAAAATTGAAATTCTCATTCAATATATTTCATTAAGTCTATTGGTACTATTTGTGATTTAGCTTCCTGCATCCATTACTTTTGATCTGATTTTCCAGAATAAAGCCTGCAGGCAATAAACATGAATTTCCAACGGAAGTGGATGATTACGACCCAGAGTAGAGCCTGAGACTTAAGGTTAGCGAACAAAAACCTGTTATATACGGAGCACAGACATTTAATAATGTGCAAAGTTTGAAGTTTGTTCAACTTCCGCTTTTATAACAAAACCAAGCGATGCAGAAAAACACAGCAGCTTAGGCCTGTATTTCTATGCAGAGTAATGCTGTTTTTTCGCAACTAATGCAGTAAAATTCACATTAATTACTACAATTTTAGCTGATTATAATATGTTTGGAGAGAATACAAACTGTGGTATTTTTAAACGAAAAAAGGAATATTCAGATACTGAAACTAAAATAAGAATAAGATCTAGGAAACTTAAGCTCTACAACCTCGTAAAATAACAAATTTTACCCCTTAAGTACCCCTTAAGCCGTGATAAGTTAGCACCACTCGTCTCGCAATGAAAACTAAATTTGCTGTGAGGGTTTGCGGGTTTAGGTTATTTTCGTGCAATTTCTTTCCTCATACGCTATCACAAGAAATTTAATTTTCACTGCGGGCCGATTGGTGCTACTTTATGACGACTATAAGAGTTTTCTTTTAGCATGTTAAAATGTGAATAAAATACTAAAAATTATGTGAATCAAAATACCAAATTATTGCATAATCAATGATACCACTAAAGCCCTTTTACCCTATTATAACAATAGTTTACCATGACAAATAATTTACTTGAGCATCTCAGTGAGGTGATAAAGTTAGGACATTGCAAGAAAGAAAACGCAAATCGATTTAAAGAAAAGGTGTATCAGTGGCGCTTCTAGTGATTAAAAACGCTGACAATTCATTGGAAGTTTCAAATTTTAATCAAAGAAAAGAGAACATTTTTCAGTGGTATTTCGATAAATTTTATCCTACAAGCATAAAATAAAAGTTTAAGCTCGAGGTTTGACATATATTTGCCAAGAAGAGCTACATACTTGACTGAATTCATGCTTGATAGCTCTCCAAAGACAACGATTTTTAGGCTACCACTAATCCACTAAAAAACAATAAAATAATGGATGAACTTATAACAATGCCACTAATGCTACTCAGAATTTGGTTTGTACTCCACAATCAATACTTTGCTCACGTGTTTAGCGAAATTAGCGTGCCTGCTTATCAGCATGCCAATTATTTTGAATACACTCCATTTTCACTCAATTTTCCATACATTTAGCATTATTGGTGGGTGAGAATATCGTTTAGCAATTTTCACCAGTGCCTTTGCAGTACTAACCTACCTAAGCTAAGCTTTATTTCAACTTGGACTTAGTGGGCGCCTGCGAGGTTCGTCGTATATCTAACCAAGGAGAAAACCTCAGCTGAAGTATTTCCTATGCGTTCGATTTAAATTGAGCGCAAGGCGCTTTTTTCAAGATTCAAAGATGAAAAACTTCTCGAGACTCACCACCTCTTTCCACAGGAGCCCCTAAGGATGAGGATTCAGAACTCACCTAGGGAAAAAAGAAAAAAGTCTGCATTAGCAAAACTAAAACACAATTAAGCAGATATTAGGCGCAAAAACTTTCATCAATAAACTCAAAAGCTTAAAATAAAAAAAAAACAGCGCCAATTCAGGCGAACGATATTTCAGAACATCAAATTTTAGTCAAAATTGAGAACAAATTACGGCGAGACTACTAGTAGTAGCATAGTTTTAGATTTGTTGTAGAAATATACAGTTAATAATATTTCTCGCCTAAACTCCCTTTTCTTCTTCCTTATGACTTATTCTTATCTCATTCAAATATTGTTAAAGGTTGACTTATATACTCTCAAACTTTGTTTATATATGTTATTGACTTGTGAGCTTAAATTATTTTTCTGACATCAGTTATAAACATTATAATTTTAAATTTACGATAAAAATACGCTTGAAATCATTTTTACGCGCTTCAATCAAGTAAAAAACGATATAAATACAGCATATATGCATAAAATAAACGGGAAAAGAACTAAATTTGAAAAAACTAAATCTTTATAGCAGATTCCATGAACCAAAAAAGAGTTAGAATCCCAAACTTGAAGTTAATGTTTGTAATTCAATTTCGAAATTCACGTTATAGGATTGGTTTTCTCCGGGTCATGTTAACATTTACCAATTGACATAATTAAAGTATATTATGACAAGTTTCAATGAAAAGTTTGCTTAGCGTACTGAAACCACGTTTCACCATCAATTTATACAATAATGCATTTCTTATATTTTTTCGTCGACTTAAGTTCACTGATATGTACTCGTAGATAAAAATTACCATATATATCTGGCCTTTGAGCTTAAATTTATACATTTCGTTCCCCAGTTTCGGTTGCTAGGGCAACTTCTATATTGGCAAGACACGCACAAAAGGGCACTCAATGAATAAACATTCGTGAACAATGAGTTTCGATATAAAGAGGACGAAGTGATTCAGTACGATGGCCTTAAAGCACCACTAAATCCCATGTTGGTGCCGCGTGAGGTGGGCGATTGTGGCTTAACAATATCCCCGCGGTAATCCGGGCAACAGCTCTCATTCATCTGATGGGTGAGGACACAATGGCTGACGGAGAAACACTCATTAAGCTGACGGCCAGGTAAAAATAGTTCACCGGGTACTGGGACGTGTGAGTCTTCGGAAACCAGTACATCATTATCCTCGGGTGCTCTATCTGACAACAATTTCTTTCACAGCTCCATTGGCGGAACAACAGACGTGATAGAACCGCTCTAGTGGAAAATATTCCAGAGGTAAATCAATCTCACATTCCGTGGGGACTATTTGAGAGTGAATTAAGCTTTTTCCTGCTACACTAGGCGACAAAAGCTTAATTCACTTATGAATTGGAACTTTGTAGTTAAGGTGTCCAACACAAATGGAAAAATTGCTTACATTAAAACATAAGTACGCATGGTAGGTCCGACAGTCTTAACTTCAAGTTAAGTGATCGCATATGTTAAATGAAAAGGTCTATGTAAATACGGATTCTCATGTTGATCATAGGAACGAAAACTAGCAAAATTGCAGCAGGTCAAGAACCACTAAAAGTGGAAATAACAATTTAAAAAACGATTTAACGTGTGCAATACGAGGCGTTACAGGATGGGACTCAGCAAGAAAATTCGAAAGTTATGAGATTCTCGAGGGGGAGAAGAAAAACGGAATAAAACATTAAATTAGGATAGCAATAGACTAGATCCGTCGAGGAAGTTCATGCATTTTCGCATAACAATAAGGAAAATAAGCATACGTATATATACAAGACATGAATAGGTAGGCCCTAATAGGTATGCTAGACGTTAGAGAAAAATTACATCACCGAAAAAAGCTCCCTCCTTTCATTTTCAATCACTTTCTTAGCCCATTGCTTGTAGTCCACAGACATAAAAACTAAAATACTCCCCAAAAATCATTCCCCTACTCAAACACTAAAATACTCCCCGTCATTAACCCACTCATTATTCCCTCGCTTCAATCTTCGGAACTGTATCTAAACTCTCACTCTACACTCTATAGACATGTAAGGTGACTGATGATCTCGCGAAGCGACGACACTCAGGTCGCGAAATTATGTAATCAATACTGTGTCCAACTAAATTTTCTCTTTCGTTTCATTACCTTCAATAGGTAAACGAACAAAAGAGAATTTAAATCTTAGAATTGGTATTGATAGTTTGAACTTGAACACCAGGGACCTTTCAATTGGCTACTGCCTTCCTCTTTAGTCTTTAAAAATTAAGCTAAGCAATTGAAGAGGAACGTTGGTACCAATCAGGCTCCTTAACGCTTAGGTCAACATTCACATATAATTTTCCGATAGATCCTCATCATTGTTTTGACACGTAAATAAACAACTGGATGATTAGTAAGAATGAGATGATGATTGGTAAGATGATTGAGCAAGAAATCTAACTATTTATTTAATCAATAATTAATGAGCTTAAATAAATTATAGCTTATGTTCCTAAAGTTACTTTCTAAGATTTGGGAAATGAGTTAGGAAGAAATTATAAACTAGGCTTGGTTGATGTCTTTGAACTAGTGTACGCAGTATCGCTGCTCCCCATTTTAGGAATATGACTAAAGCCTGCTCTGGAATAATGCGCTATATATTTTACCTTATAAGTGTATCACGTATATCATGTGGGTCAATATGGGCCACTGTATTTCATTAAAATGGAACCTTTTACGGCCTTGGATTGGGGTAACACATCGATAACGCAAATAAAATTCCACCGCTGAATAATAAACAATTAAAAGGGGTTCGAAGAGGGATGAGAGAGAGTATCTTTGCATGAATTATAAGGAATAAATCCATTAATTGGTGCCATTCACGTTTCGGGTCGAGGTGAGAATGAAATGGTACTGCTCGCTGGAAAAATAAACCCTCGGGCACCACCCCCCACTCTCTCCTCCATAGAATCCCCTCTCCCCCCGATCACCTCGAACCCCACCCAACCACCGACATCGCTTCCGCCTCGCACGTACGCACTCTCACCCAAACGAACGCTGACTCGCTCACCGCCCATCTCTCCCTCTCTCCTGCACCCCTTGCCCAAGCCACCACGCGCCCTATCCCTCTTACCCCCCTCCCCCTGGGGTCAAATGCCCAAAAGAAAACTCTCCCACTTTCATCCTCCTAATTCAGAAATCCGAATGTTAATTTACGGTTGGTGGGAGCGAGAGGATGGGACCATTTCCATTCCGAAATTTGCGCTCCATCAACAATATCCGGGCGATTTATGAGAGGTTGTAGGAAAGGGAAGGGGGGGGGAGGCGAAAGAACGGATGAAATATTATTTTATTTCCCGTTCCACCACTTCTTCATTTTATACGCCCACCCATGAATTCTGCTCTGCGCGTTCCAACCACCTAAACGGAGAACCCATGATTCCGAGATGCGGTCGACCTTTCGCCTAGTTATTAAGATCCTCCCCATTGTAAATACAAGTTTAAGCAAACAGCAGTTAAGAACACTGCTGCTTTACGCCTACGGCAAAACTGGAGGATAACTTGGTTCCGGAAAAAATTATAATGCCCGATAAAAGTTCCCGCATCTTCTTTGTGGGAAGGAAAATGCTTACATAATTATTATAATACTGGTTTTTTGAAGATTGCACCGGTATGATTCTATCCTTTAGCAATACTTAATGCAATTAAACCAAAACTGAAACATCTGAACACCTGATGAGAGATTTGAGCTCATAGCTGTTTTTACGAACGGAAAAAGCTGCTGCTAAGCAAGAGGTCTCCTCAGGCTTAGACCTCCATTTCGTTCTAATATTAGGGCGGAGGCCCAAAAGCGAACAGATATTTCTTACCAAATCAACTTCAATTTCATAACCCTAATTTCATTTTTAATCCGAAGTCCCCTTCGAATCAATCCTCATTTTTATTCTTAGCTAACTAATTCAAGTTCATCTCCTCTCTACGTGTTGCTTCGCACCCTGAAATCCCTTGCTCCGCGCCAACTTCACTGGAATCTTCCCATTTACTTCCCTCTCCCCTCTGACTCAATCTTTTTAACAGTGAGCCTAAACATATGATTGTTCTGCTCCTTGTAGGTCCCGGTGATTTTACCTTACTCTGCAGACTCTTTTTGTCCAATATCGTCTTATTCTTCATACTGAGTCTAGACTTTTCGAGTGTTTCTACTCTTCCCTGGTGTGTCAACTAAATGGCTCATTTCCATGGTTCGTGCAGTGAAATTCGAGGTCTGTCCAATAAATTCACGAGCTGAGGCCATAAAAACTTTCTTTTGCAAAATTTAGTCCAAATCGATTTTGTCCCCTTCCAAGTACTCTCCATTCGTTCTATGCACTCATTCCATCTTCTTTTCCACTGCTAAATGCACCCTTAGAAGTCCTCGGCAGTTAGGCTTTTTAGTTTTTTCATCTTTTCTTGCTTTATTGTGTCCACATGTTCCCAGTGATGTCCCCTCATCACAAAAGCAACTTCTGTTTCTTCCGATGAAGACGGAGCTAAATTCCGTCGAAATTATCAAGAAAGAACGTGTGAGTATTCTTTTTATGTGTTCTCATGTTGTTTGTTCCTGTCCAAGTTTTATATATGTATATCTGTATGTATGTATATATATATATATATACACGTGCATTAAAGGAAAATAACAGTAAGAGAGCAGGGTGATTCATCATCGCACCCGCAACAGTGCCACATTGATGCCATTTAAAGTCCATAAATATGTAGCTCCTGAGAAAAGTAAAAGATGCTGCATAGTTCGCCATCTTTCCATGCACATAAAATCTAATTTCGGGAGAGTGGGTGGCGGGTAAGTTGACCGGAATGCAGGGAGAAATATTATCTGGAAGGTAAGTAGAAGTAAAGATAAAAGAAAGCTTGGATGACATCCTTACGATTTGATTTCAACGATTGTATCACGCGTCTCCATGACGCTCGCTATCGTCATTAATATTTACGACGCGATGTTGGACACATATCATAATCACGGTTCTCCTAATTTTATATTAAAAAACTTATGCTCTACTTAATATCTTAATTTACATGTCTCATACTTTACCAAGAAGCATGGTAGATAGTTCCATGATTGTCAAAGGTGCAAAAGGGTGGTTGGTATAGTGGAGTACAATAGGGCACCAAAAAGGTCGATGACTGGTTTCACGTAAGTGCACGAATTGGAACCTGACCATTCCTTATTACTACCCACCGAAATAACCATTGGATATAAGGCTATAAACTAATTTAGTATTCGAAACATGACGAATAAAATAAACTTGAGATGAAAAATTCATATTTTGTACTTTCAATCAACCTCCGGAGATTGGAATTAATGGACATTTTTATTTACTCTCCAGTTACGCCGTGGATACGCAAGTAATTACGGCAAGACGAAACCATTGCTACAGGAGCTTAGAAAATAAATTTGAGAAGTTGGAACATTCGAAAAAGTAGTATTATTTCGGAAAAAGTAGCATTCCAGACAATACTTTCCAGCCCGTCGTGTTGCCAATCGAGTCAAATTGAAGACATTATGAGTTTCAATAGTTTCCTATCATGTCAGTTATCCGAATCTCCCCATGCACACCACCAAGGGATAACATTTTAAATCAATGATTGGTCTAAACCCAAGTATTCAAGCAAACGTAATCAGTTGCGCCGTGAGCAACACAAGATCGGATTGTGAGCCCCGCCTCTCGCACACACCAACCAAACCAATCATTTCGGCGAAGCACTCTCACTCCTTTGCGTGTCTACGTGCCCACCCGCCTCTCACTTAACACGCACTCACTACTCACTCCCGAATTGTTCCGGGAGGATCTATAATTCGGACAGAACGACGTCTCTTATTCAGCTTCCCATCGCATATTTTTGGGTAGCGAAATAATACCCCTTTGCACGAATAATCCTATTAAGTTGTTGCAATCGAGAGGGATTTGCAAAAGAGGAGAAAAGGGTGTAACCATGGTGACAGGTGACTTGATTGGGCGCAAACAAGCAATCCACTTTGCTTTTCTGGAACCAGCGGATGTTTCAAACTTACCCAGACTCGTTTTTGTGTTATTTTCATGAAATTCTGGCCATTTTAATGGGCTCCACGCAGTTACTGCGGTCCACTCGTTGTTGCGATATCCGGCAGTAGCCGTACTCGGACCGTCAGTAGGGATCTCTCCTGGGAGACTGCGTGGATAAAGTGAGATTCCGATCAGTTGACAGAAGTATGTTGGGGAGAGAGGTGTGGTGAAATTATCCGCCGCTTGTGAAATCGAGTGTTTGTTCCCGCACTGGTTCCCAAATGGTGGGACGATCACGGCCCGCAGTCACGGCAAAGGGGGGGGGGGCCTCGAGGAAAATTTGCGATCCAATTCATTGGGAGCGGAGTGAACGAGCGAGATAGGTTATACCGGGAGGGGGGAGGATTTGTTCGATGAGAGTTTTCATCCACCGGACAGGATAAGGCCAACAGTCTTCCAATCTAATCCCTCCCTCTCGTATCGCCAAAGGATTACCAACGCTAAATATACACAAAAAAGGTTAAAATTTAGACCCAAAAAGGTGAAATATTTTTATTTTTCATATGAATTAATTATATGTAAGCCATTTTCTTTTGGGCAACCAAAGGGGTCTCGCTGAGAGGCAGTCCGTCGTAACCCTTGTGGCAGGGAAGCGCACCATGAGCGGAGATTGCTCCTCTCGAAGGCAGCGTGACTGCCCAAGGCCATTTACAAGACCGTCGGGCATTTTGGAACGTTCACGAAATTGCTACACGCTCTCCTAGAGATTTAATGCAAGAAATTATTTAGTTTTAGGCAGTAGAGTCCTGGTGACATCAGGCAAAGTCAAAACAACAAGCGCCGAACACATCAACACTTAAATGGATTCTTAATCCAAAACTTCACGCGAGTTAAACAAGTAATTAATACATAACGTAATGGAAAGGTGACATAAAGAGGCGATTTATCAAGATCACTGGGTAAATTGGACGAGACTACAAAAGCGATGATTTATTTTATTACCGTGTAAAATAAATTATTACCTAGTTACTTTTACTCATCTTCCTTTTTTTCTACTTCTCCGGGATAAAATTTTGTTTATGAGATCCTTAGGAGGCGTCTATTTATATTTTCCAATAAAATCGAGAAGAGCAAAGTTAATTGTATCGATTAAAATAGAATACGTAAAACGTAATAGTTATATGCAAGACTGTGAGAAGAAGAAGAAAGTTGGGAATCGCTCTCGGGGAGAAGGTGGTAGTAAGCATTTCATTCGGAATTCAACCAAATCTGAAGGAATATTGAAATGATTAATTTGTCATTGCCTATTTTCAAAGCGGGACTATCTTCTTACGCTGGAAACTATATATCACGAATTCTTTCGTACTGCGGTAGACTTGGCCATAAATAAAATATCAGGGAGATATAGAGAGAGGAACGTAGAGGTTTATTATGCCAATTCTTCGTGGGACGTAAAGTAATGTAACTCGTCGTCATCGATGCCGCATAAGGGATAATTTAGTAGGATAGAGAGTCACCTATTATTGTCTATTGCTCTTATTTATGATACCCATATAATAGATGCAAATGAAGAGAAAGAGCATTACAAAGTTATCGGGTTGATCAGTCAAACTGCTGAGCTTTGCATATTAGCCATATCTGCATGAGCCCACCGTCGAAGCCGAATTTACTATTTCAACCTTTATTCCATTTTTCTCTCATTGGTCATAAAATTGAAAAAAATGCAGTGGTTACCTTAAAGGCGATGAACTATGATCGATGAATCACTATTACTAGCTATCACGTAGGCTAAAATTGAGAGAAATTTATTGTTACTTGGGAATCGGAATGTATCGATGGATAATGCATACAAGCTTCTCACCCAGAGAGAGAGAGAGAGAGATTTCTATTCCTGGAGGTGGCAGATGATTTTCAGTGACATCCCGATCCCTACTTGAGGTGCTCTGTGGAGAGTACTTTGAGTGAGTGCGCCGTCCGTCAGATTGGACACTACGTTACTTATGAGAAACTTGTCACATAAGATTAAGTGCCTAAATAGGATGAATGCGAGTCTTCAATAGGGACGTAGAGTGATAGATTACCCCAATGTACAGTGGACATTTGCACCCGTGGATCTATTATTATATTGATAATTATCGTTATTCAGCCCTCCCAGAAAACAGACCAAAACATTCCTTAGCGTCAAAATCATATGATATGTATTATATGTATCGTTTCGCCCATTTAATGTATCGTCACTTGAGCGAAAAAAGGGATATACAGGTAGGAAAACGAATAAGAATAAAATGTAGCAAAATGATTAAAATCCATTGCGCAAAATAGAACATAAGGGATATATGGATGAAAATTATTGAAGGGTATACAATTATTTTCAAAATGCACAGCTTCGCCGGAAGAGAAAAGCTATACCGGGTGCATTCACATTAAACACGAAGATAGGTTTTTTTTTAGAAAGTGGATAGTAGAGTTCCATTCAGTGGCGTGGAAAGTTTGCACATTCAGAATTAGGGGAGCGGGTACTTTCCTTTCCAAGTACCCTCCTTTGGTTTATCACAATTTTCAACCAACGAAAATAAGACACCGCTTGGATTTTTACGTAGGGCATCACTCAGGTACCGTAAAAAGGACTTTGATCATTAGCCAACCGTACTAATTATAATTCTTGATACATGAAACTTGTTTTAGCGGAGAATTATTTTTTTCATACTTCCGCCAATTTTCAGAATAACGATGCTACTTTCAACAGAGGGAGTGCATATGCATATGAGTGGTTGACGTGTGTCGCATAGCATACGTATGTTTGCTGAGGTACACAGAATGAGTAGGAGTGGTTCGAAGGAAACTCAGGTGCGGTGCCAGCTCTGTTGCGTTAGAGTCGGTCGGTGCGTGAGGCGGAAGAAAAGACGCGATTTAGGGAGGGGAACGGTGAGGAGAAACGGGGAGGGAATTCAGGGGTGGGATTCTCGGAGAAGTGGCCGGAGTTGGAGGGTGCCTGCACCATCATTGGGGGTCCTCGCGGGGTGGTCACGGTGGAGTGGGCGGCAAGGGTGCGGGCAGGCGCTCTCCGAGGGCCGCCGCTTCTATTTACATTTATTTCCCTTCCCATCTTGGTGCAAGTTCTTCTGTGATAGGAGGGAGGCTGATTCCGACTACCCCAGCCTACCACCCTGCCCCTTCCTTCACCCTATTTGCTCAGTCCACATAACCTCTAGAAAACTAAAAATGGTATCGCGACTAACAATCAGTACAAATATTGGTTTGATACAGCCCTCGAATCAGTCCTTCTATTGGTAAGCCTCTTCATTTTAAGTATTTCTTATTTTGAACGCCTTGTATTACTTGTTTCAATTTCATTAGATTTTTGTTTCTTGTCATTTACTTTCTCCACGGAAAGTTGTCTCCATCAGCTGTCCGAGGGTCTCTAAATGTGCCCAAATAAGGCCATCCTATTTTATTTCTAATGTACCTTGCTCTTCTTAGCATCAATTCCTCAGTTATTAGGTCTGTATGTTTTTTGTAATGACTCTACTGAATCAGTATATTCCTGGAGGGGAGAGTAGCGCCAAACATTGATTTCGAATGAGGTCTCAACTATCCGCTACTGATCCAAATGGGGAGAGGAATCGCTCCCATCGGACAGCTACTACTTCGGATATTTCAATAATTTTTAAGAAAGGTAGTTTAAAAAATAAAGTTTGCTTTTATTTTTACGCACACAATCATGGTACTGATATTATTTCAAAAAGTTCACTGTTATTGAAGCACATTAGATTACATGAAAACGGAATATCAGGCATCCTCCCTAGATAGCTCCTCGACACGCCCTTAATCCCAAACCTTGCATTGATTTCCGATGGGTCACCATCGAGCGGAGTGGCACATTCTTGTACTCGAATACGAATTAATGAAATTTTCTTCGTCTTTCATTATGAGTACTTGGAATTCGAAAAATTTTGTTTCCAGAGATTGTTTCATTTGACCTTTTTGTGTGTGTTATGCCAATATTAATTAAGTGTCATAATTCTCCAATACACTAGAATGGATGCTACCCACTGTTAAACTTGATAAAGGAGGTAAAACTCTTCAAATTGGACGAGACGTGCACCATTGACAACAGATACGCCATCCTCTTACATTTAAAATGAAAAATTCGATTTAAAATTCTTAAAATGGAGAAAAATTGAGTAATACACTTCATGCACGAAATAGACAGCACGAAATAAATGAGGCTGTATTTACTGTACGGTACAGTTTCAAAAGAAGAACGTTATTGTTTCATAATTCAAACTGTCTCCTTCGCATGACTTCCGTGCCAACAATCTCCTTTTTAAGCGGTGTGAACATCAAGATTGCGGAAAACATACATATATAATCTGGTAAAATATTTGGGTCCTCTTTTCTCTTATATGCATGCAAGGCAGCAGAGGCTGGTGAGACTTGAGAGTCTGGAGGAGTAACAACTTGCTCATTATTTCTTTAATGTTATTATAACATTTGCGCAAACAAAATTCATCAATGTTACATCATAGTTACAAATTATCTAAATTGAACAAAATTGAGTGTAACTTATTGGCATTAATCAATACGCTGAAAAACAATTTACGATATTAACCCACTTGCAGGCTGAAATCAATACAATAGCTATAATTATGTATTAACATTAAGTATTGTTATTATGGAGTAAAAGTTAATCAGGAGGAAGCCAAGAACAAAAAAAGTGAATTTTTGACAGAATTGGAGAATAAAACATTTCAACGAGAGAAACATTCCTGTATGATAATTCTATATATAAATCAAAGATTTTGTGCACACAGATTAGTCCCGTATTGTCCTCAACTGAACGAAATTGAGTGTAACTTATTGGCATTAATCAATACGCTGAAAAACAATTTACGATATTAACCCACTTGCAGGCTGAAATCATTACAATAGCTATAATTATGTATTAACATTAAGTATTGTTATTAAGGAGTAAAAGTTACTCAGGAGGAAGCCAAGAACAAAAAAAGTGAATTTTTGACAGAATTGGAGAATAAAACATTTCAACTCAGAGAGCATTTCAACGAGATAAACATTCCTGTATGATAATTCTATATATAAATCAAAGATTTTGTGCACACAGATTAGTCCCGTATTGTCCTCGGTACTATAAGAGCGTGTATGTTAGCATAATCACTCAAATGAAGATAACGTAGCAAGTCCCTTGGGATTCTGATTTTGATATTTTACGAAGGGAAAAATCTTACACGGTGTCATAATGTCTGAGAAAAATACGGTCTTTCTTCGCAACTGGTTTCATCAAATTTTCCGGGCAGGTATTCCTTTTAGAAGTGATTTTATTCTGATTGGCACCATACACGAGATATAATTCTTTTATTTACTATTTCTAAATGCATGTATTCTATGATTACCAACGTGAGATTTGGAATGTGTGCACCACCATATAATACATTCACTGCAGCTACAATAAAAAATTGGAGATCAAATGAAACTTTGGAAATGTCAAATGGAAATTTGGGATGAATTTATCGTAAAAACTATAAAAGCATGTTAAAAAAATGTAACCCTCACAAACTAAGAATTTTAAAAAAGGTCAGAAGTTTCCAGTTTGCATGGCATGAAAAATCCATACATTTTTAATCATAAGAACCAGTTAAAATAGTTTTTGGAAGGACAGAACTAAGAAATAAATATCTTCCCTCTCCTATCAAAACACGACCCAGCATACTTCTCTACAAAAAAGTCCCTCATCGCCTCCCTATGCTTTCTTCCTCCTTTCATTCAGTCTAACGCGCCTAACCTTTTCCTGCCCCTTCCTCGTTTTACTAACATTTTCCTCTCTTTTTCCAGTCTTCAACATCCCATTGCCAATCAATATGCTTCGCATCCATGTTTTCTTTCTTCTTAGGGTTTCTCATAAAAATCCCTTCTCCTCCCCCCCTTAACCAGCACTTCCTAACTTGTTTTCATTTCTGTCCACTTCACCTTTTCCATCCTTCTTCACACCCTCATTTCAAAAGCCTCCAGTCTACGTCTATCACGTAGCTTCAATGACCATGCTTCCGTGTCGTACATAACTGAACTCCATATCAAAGTTTTAACGAGCCTTTTCGTAACACCCTTACACAACGCTCCTGCCATCAATTCTCTTCTTCTTGTGAAAGCCTCTTTGCCTAACGCAATTATACTCCTTATGCTTCCACTACATTCACCATTTTTGTCCAAAACACTTCCGAGGGACGTAAACTGACCCACCTGTTCAAGTTTTTGCCCTCCTATTTTGACGTTTAACCTAGCCTTTCTTTTTCTGAATAACCTTTGTCTAATTTATATTAATTCATCCAATATCTATCTCAGTGAATTTTCAATTAACTCGGCAATTTTTGTAACTCCTTGACTGACACAAGCTGGAGCTTGGTCATCAACAAACCTAACTAGTTTTATGGATTTCCCACAGACTTTCATTCCTATTTCCAGTTCTTCCAAATGCTTCTGTAGTCATTTCCTACAAATATATTAAATAAAACTGGTAATAATGAAAAAATCTGCTTATAACTTTTTCTAATACTGCCCAGCTGGACTCTCCATCCCCCACTCGCACTTGAGCAGCCTGAGATATGTACAAGTTGCGGATTAGCCTCTTACTCCTATTTTTGCAATAAAATCATTCATTTTTCCAAAATCAATGTATCAAAGGCTATTTCAAAATTTATGAAACAAGGAAATATGCCCTGGTTGTATTCTAAATTCCTCTTGATTATTCATCTCATCAATACCATGGTAGCACGTGTGCCTTTTCCCTTGCTGAACCAAAACAGACCACTTCCTAAGTAATCATTTACCCTGCTCTACATCCTTTTGTTGATGATCCTGAGAACCACTTAAGCTGCTTGTGAATGCAAACTTATTGCTCTGTAGTCCTCATATAATGCAGCCTTTATCTTCTACCTTCATTTTTACCTATTAAATATTTTTATCGATATAAATGTTAATATCTCGTTTATCAATATGAGTATCAAAAAAGCGTACGAGAGTAGGCACTATGTTCATACAAGCTACGGATAAAATATATCGGGAACAATTTTTTCCTTACATAACTGTGCGTTTTAGCATGCTCGCACAGCGCATACTCAGTAATTGGTAGGTCCAACATTATACAAAAACAAATTGTCAATAGCCTATGAGCGTTCGTTTAGGCTAGATTGAGTTTTTGGAGGACCACTGTTGAGTGACTCTGTACAAGTGCAAAATGCAGCGAAGAGCGATTGAACAGTGGTACCCATGAAATTTTGTGTTGGACTGAAGAAATTGGGTACGGAGACGTTGAGCATGATTTCCCAAGTGCTAAAGAATAAGAATTTGTAACAAAATGCTCTTTTTAAGTGGTAGAAGCTCTTGAGAGATGCCCGAAAGAGTGCGGAGGACGAGTCCGACGCTGGACGGCCGTTGGCGTCAAGAACCGACGACAACGTGCAAGTTGGGCGTGAAATGCTGCATTTAGACCGTCATTCAAGTGTGCAAATGGTCGCAAATCGTATTGGCATTGATGATATGACAGTGTATGCCATTGTGACTGAAAAGTTGGCGATGCGAAAGATCTCCGCTAAATTTGTCCCGAAGGTCTTGACGGACGACCAAAAGCAGAGTCGAGTGTCTGCATGCGTAGACCTGCAACGCCGCGCCTTGATGAGACCTCCTAACTCTTTACAGTCCCAACTTATCACCAGCAGGCTATTTCCTATTCTCAAAAGGGAAATCCTCACTGGGATCCTAAGTAACGTCAAATCAGCTTGCACGCTTCCCGGCGTCTTTCCGGAATCGCCTACCAGGGAGCCTTCGAGTCATAGAAAAGCCGCTGGAAAAGAGTGTTGACGCTCAAGGGATATACAGTAATGAATTTTGAGGCCGTGAAGCAATATAATGGAATAAATCTGTTTTTGCACAAATATTATCTATAATTTTAATACAAACCTTGAATGTTTGTATATATATATAAAAATATATATATATAAATATATATATATAAAAATATATATATATATAAATATATATACATATATAAATATACATATATAAATATATATATATATAAATATATATATATATAAATATATATATATATATATATATATATATATATATATATATATATATATATATATATATATATATATATATATATATATATATATATATATTATATATATATATATGTGTGTGTGTGTGTATATATATATATGTGTATATATATATATATATAAATTTATATATATATATATATTAATATATATGCATATTTTTTCTAAGAAATCATAGCATGGAACAACAATATGAATTTTTAGGTTTTTTTCGGTTGAGCACGGAACGGAAAATTATTTCAAGCATTGCTCAATATTATGTCAAAATGGCTCAAAATTATAGTAGAATTTGGAGTAGGAAAAACTGAACAAATATCGCATTGCCAACTCTTGTCATCCTTAACTATCAGCCAATCAATCAACGCTCGAGTGAAGTGAGTTGATCCAGCCTTTCCCTCACCCTAAGGCCTAGTCTACTCCTCCTTGCCGACCCCATCCCTAGAGGCAGCCCCAAAATCTCCCAAACGGATGCGTACGGAGGGTGGGTATGAACGTGTGTGGATGGTGGTTGCCAAGGGGAACAGGATGAAGGTGGTGGGGTGGGATGGGCAGGCCCCTGGGAGCGGTGAGGGGGTTTGGGGGGCTTGGGAGCAGCGACGAGCGTACGGCAAATATTATCGTACGTGCGCAATAAAGACCCTAGCGTGCATTTTATTTTATGAGCAACGGGCATAACATTTTCGCCCTTCCTAACCTCTCTCCTGTTCGACAACGGTTGTAAAAAAAGATGCACGCGACGCAGCGACCCTAAAAATATACGTCCCGATAGAGGGTAAGTACATTTACAGGGATTGAATTTGCGATTCAAAGCGATGGCATTTTATATATATATATATATATATGTATATATATACATATATATATATATATATATATATATATATATTTATATATATATATATATATATATATATATATATATATATATATATATATTTTTTTTTTTTTCTCCCTTGCCCCACATCGGTCGTATTCCCCTTGCGTCGCATTCCTCATTTTGCGAGTGGGTGTACAAGGGCGTGCGTGCGTGCTTGTCCCGAAATATTTCATATAACATTCACTCTGACGTAATAACTTGTCTCGGGAAACAAGGACGGTCATGCGGTTCTGCCATTCCCTCTTTATTCCGAACTTTCATAGGGTCTTTGTTTTCATCACCTCCCCCCCTTCCCTTTGGCATTATCCTGGGCGGTTCTTTTATTATGATCTATTCAAAAAGCTTCCAGCGATGATTTCCACGCCCCCCACCCTCCTCTAACCCTCCCTCTTTCCGCGAGGGTGATTCATCAACTCTAAGAAAAAAAATCAACGTGGGTTTCCAATGTCTATTGCAATGTCAGTGTTAATTTAATGGCTCCCGTCGTTGAACAATAAAAATAGCAGCGAGAGTTGAAGTAATGACCGAAGACCGTCATTACGCTAATCCTCGCTACAAAAATATTGCACCCTAAAGCTATCTTTAAACTTTGTCGACACCACCCAGTTGTATGGCTTTAATTATCGCTGGAATCTTTCATCTTTTTTCACCCAAAGAATCCACAGGGAAATCCATATCTTCTACATTTTTCCTCTGATGAATATTCCCGGTGATGGTCCACCAAACCATATCCTACTATAAATCGACAAGACTGCCCAAATCCTTTTGCCCACTAAAATTTTTTAAAATAGAAACCGTATATGTATGAGTTAAAATTTAAACCATGGATTATACTTAAACATTGTACAATGAAATATGGCATCAAGCCAGAAAATCCTACATATTTTGGCTATCGTAGAAAATCTGCGTTATCCAAAGTAAAATTATCTCACGGTTTTAAAAGATTCAGAATTGATTCCACTAGTTACCCGAATCTAGCCATTTCGTCTACAACATTAATCTCAATGCTGCTAAT
Source organism: Hetaerina americana (assembly GCF_022747635.1). NCBI lineage: Eukaryota > Metazoa > Arthropoda > Insecta > Odonata > Calopterygidae > Hetaerina > Hetaerina americana. Next base: position 1,386,419 of record NW_027286070.1, read on the forward strand.
TAATTGATAATGGCAAATGCATTGCAAGACATTTTTTGCTGGTTCCAAGGAGTGTTGCAAAAAAAATATTCAATTACGCTTAAAATTATCAAAAACACACAAAAATAATTATTTGGACCACCGTTGTTTCGGGCTCAATGATTAGGGGAGGCGTCTCAGAATAGCAGTAATCCAGCGAAGAAACGAAAATGGAGACATAATTTCGTGAGAAGTCATGATTGAAAGAACCATCAAGATATAAAAGAGAATGTAACGATAGGTACTTCAACTATCTCAGAAATATGTACACATAAACACGTAATAAATCGTTGCCATCGATATACCGGTAAGTCTCTTTTTTACCTAAAAAGACAACAGACACACCTACAGTTATATACAGCCAATACTCATTGTTATGGATATTTAAAATAAGTCACGTACTTCAGGAAACAAGATGGTACTTTGTTTTCGATATTTCATATTTCTGCCATTGCATGACACGCAGATGCGAGGGGTTGGCCTTATTTCCTTCCCCCAATTAAACACATCGATCGCTCGCCAGCCCTTTGCGATATTTTATAATCACGCATTACCATTCATTGCAGAGCGGGACGTCCATCTCGACAAATGTGGCTTGGTTAACAAATAAACATTTCGGAATAACTCGTGAAAGGATTATTTGCCATCAACTACTTCGAAATGGCCTTAAATAATTTTTGGTGGGCAACGTGAATTTTTCCCGCTGTTATTCAAATTTTCACTTTAGACTGAAAGACATTACAAGCACGAGCCACCACATTTATTTACATCGGATGGTAAATGTGAAAGTCGAATAATTTATGTTTCTATCTACATTCTTAATTCATGCAAGCAATCACGTAATAGTTTTGCTTTCACTTCCAGCCAAAACCGGACAATCTAATAACAGTTCGAAGTTCTCTGTTCGTTCCTGCTAAACAAACCGATCAGCTTTTTCATCTATTCCGTTTAATTCTTGGGCACATAATTCTATACCTCGATGCGTATTAAAATGATATTTAAATAAATAAAAAGAACTCCTCTTCTTAACTTTAAAAAGCTAGCAATTATTAAATATTCGTTTGATAATCCTTGGTTTCCTTACGTGCTTTTCAAATTTTAGTTTCAAAGCCAATCTGACCTCAAGATACTTAAACTAGCTCTCTATTGATGGCATTACATTAATTTGCACCCAATTCTGAGTCACTTAATTCTTTGCAATTTAAATATCACTTTTTACCAGACGAGGAAAAAGAAACAAAAAATATTTATCATGAATTAATTCTCAAATCGCTTGAATAATTTATATTACAGTAATGGCTCCTGTTGGCCGACAAGAATCATCTTTCTCATCTGTTAATAGTTTTTCCCTTATTCATTTAAGTCAATTGCCTCTTCTTTTCCTCTCTTCCTCTCACTCATTTCCGTTTAACCGACGCTCTCACTTTCATTACAGTTAGGAACGTCAAACTTCTCTCAATATTTCCTCCATCCACATTTTTTCCACTTTCTTCAGATATTCCCCCCCAAAACTTCCCCTCCCTACCTCACCACGTCTATTACATTTTCGGTTATCTATTTCGCCATTCGGATTGCTTTCCACGGTCTTGAGTTTCCCAAACAATCTTTTCTCTTCTTTCTCCCCCAACTAATATTACTTACGGCGTCGCACTCTCTATTCAGCTGATTGTTTCCATTCTTCTCCATGCCCACACGCCAAAGGACCCAAATCAACAGCCATCCTTTTTCCTTAAAGACAAAGTTCCGAACCGTGGAACGCAACCCTCCATATTTAAGTCCTGACTAATCTTTTCTTTACGCTTCCGTTCACAAGAAGCAATCATTAGATCCCCTCTCCTTCAGATGGGGTTTCTTCTTTCACTAACGTAATTCTTGCCTCAACAATATTACTTTTTATACTTATCTTTGTTCAAGCATCTGCCATGGTACGTGAATTTCCCCATATTCTCTGATTTAAGCTTCCGTTATAATTTTTACCTTGCCTCCTTTTACACTTGCCACTTCATTCATCTGATTTCAGGAAGAGAGATTGCAATAAAGGCTCCCCAAGAATTACTTGAGTCGATATTCTAAAGAATTTCTATTGAAATGGAGATAAGAATAAGTAAAAAAGTTAAAAGCAAGTGGTATTGTTCCCAGGGTGGACACATTAAGAGTCCAAAAGAGAGAATGGAGGCTGAGAATCATACCTACCCATCTTTCTTTCTTAGTCACAATCGGCTGACTCGATGGCCTTCAGTTCTCACCAGAGGCACCGTGTCATAAATTACATTGGCTTCTTTTGTAGAGAGTTAGACAGATATTTCTCTTAGAGAACTAAACATTTAGATTGTTTTATTTACTTAATCTTTCTTACTGACCAAGGACTTCTGTTTCCCAACGTTTGGGTTCGGTTCTCTCACTGTATAAAATACTTTTTAGGAAGAAAGAACGTTTCATAGTTGAAACTTGATTATATTCAAAAGTCACATTCATTTCTTTGACTAGTTTATTCGGAAAATTAGTTAATATGAACATTACAACGATAGCGTATCACTTTAACTCGTGCATCTTAAAAAAGTTAATAACATTTACAATAAGACAAACAAATCAAAGTTTAAAAAAGGAGCACGGTTCACCATATGCCATCTTAAAATTGGAAAAATTGCTCAGAATTCAAAATTATTTATTGAGTTTATGCGAGTATTACTCAAATAAGCCATTTCTCGTCAAGGAATATGCTGAGCATGGCACATCACGTGCTGCCATTTAAAACTAACATTGAGAAACATTGGACGCGGATAGCCGAACATACAAGGTCAGTCCCAAAAGTAGTATGAGTATTTTTTCCTGGATAGACGGACGGAAAGGCGGTGGTTTCTTGCGCTGAGTTCGTGGAAGGAGAGTCTTAAGAAAGGCTTGAGGCCGGTAGCAGTTGGCTATCAGCCTTTACGGAGTGCGGATATTTTGTTTACTAAACCTCTATAACGCAACCTTGTCACGCTCCGTCTTAAACCGGTCATTGAAACAGCTCCGCCATCAAATTTTGCGTGAAACTGGGAAAAACCGGGAGGGAGATCCATGTCATGCTCAAGAAAGCTTATGGTGATTACACCATGGGTAGATCGGGTTCGTTTTGAGGGACAAAAGTTTTTCCAGGAAGGCAGAGAAGATATTGAAGACGCCGAACGTTCAGGACGCCCTTCGATCTCAAAAATTGATAAAAATCCCACTAGAGTGAAGGCTTCGTTGGACAAGGATCGCAGATTAAGTGTTCGGATGGTTTTTGATGAAATTGGCATCCCTAAAAGTGATGCGTATCGGCTCGTAACCAAAAACGTGGGAATGAAAAAAGTGCGGGCAAAGCTGTTGACGTAAGTGATCTCAGATGAACAAAAGGAAACTCGAACGCGATCTTCCAAGAGCTTCTCGACCATTCTCAACGACCCTACTACCCTGACGTCGCCCCACCAGACTTCTTCCTATTCCCCCGTCTTAACTCAGAGCTGAAAGGAAGCCGCTATGGCTCTGTGGAAGCGTAGCAACTGGCCACGACGACGAAGGTTTGTAGCATTTCGGGCGCCGCCTTCCAGAAGGCGTTCGAAGCGTGGAAAACCCTCTGGCAGCGGTGTGTAGACGCAAAAGGGTGCTTTTTTTTTGAAGATATTGAGTGAATTTCTCAATTCTGCCTATAATTCATTTTAATCAACTCAGTCCCACTAACTTTTGAACAGACCTTCTATGTATTATTTTTGGTAAAGACGCTAACATGTTTTGTAACCTTTGATTATAGAGGAAATCGAGTGAATTAAGACCGATTTAGGAGTGATAAGAAGAAGATTGGGCAAGTAGCAGGGTCATGAAAAAAAATTGTGTTACGTAAGGAAAGGTTGGCAAAGAGGCGGGGGTGGACGAAACGCACTTTAATCAGAGGCGAAACTAAAAGATTAGTGAATACTCTGACATGGAGCGTCGTTATACATGGTTTGAAAAATTGCTCGCTGGAAAAAAATATTACCTCGTGGTAGTTTGGAGTCTTCGGAGAAGTGGGTGTGAAGAAGAATGGATGAGATAAATAGGACGTGAAGGAAAATAAAAAGGCGTTCTATGTTTAGTGAGTAAGGCAGCGATGGATGTTGGCTGCAATTGTAGAAAGATAGAGCAAGTGGATGCAGAAGAAACTGAGAAGCTATGGGGAGCTGAAAACGGCGGAAGAGGGGGAAGTTCTGGGAAAACTGAGGTAGAGAGAGGAAAAGAACGGGTCTTTTGGATGAAATCAAGGAGATAGTTAATATCCGGAGTTAAATAACAAGCTATAATAATACGTATCAGGGAGTCAATAAATTTTTGTATAATGCTATTTGAGTTCAAGGTTAGCAACTCACAACTCTCATTATAAAGAGCAAAGAAGGTAAGAAGCGATTGAAGCGTCAAAACTACTGTGAAACTGTGTCAGTAACGGTATATGCCTCTTCATTTTAGTGAAAGGAGAGATGAAGCATTTGTGAGGATCGCAAGAAAAAGAAGAATGTTGCGTGGAACAATTTTAACGCTCAAAGCCCTTGCTGACACGAACAGAACCCGCGACGAACAACAGAAAGGAACGTAATTACACGAGAAATGTTTCATCTTGACCCGGAGTGATGTTCCGACGGAAACGACGAGAGAGAGAGAGTTTGGGTCCTTGCAATCCACGGAGTGGGGAGGGGTTTCCTTCATGCGTGAGTGGAAAGTTGAGTAAAGGAATGCGAGGGATAAGATATGTGAAATGTAACCGGAGGCCACGTATATATGAGGCAGCAAAGGCGAAACAAAGCAACTTTACGGAGTGAAATGCGGAGAATTGCGGCAGCCGGTAAACCAACGCAGAAACAACATATTCTGCTACTTTCGAAAATACGTTAATTTGCTTGACTAATGCAAGACTACGACACTTTGTGTGCTACGTAGATGAGGATATCCATGAATGGACGTTGTTATTTGTTTGTTTAAAGTCGGTTCTGCCCTTAGCCTAGGTCAATTAACCTCTGATATATTCTGAACATTTCAGCAAATCATATCTTAATGTAGCCAGAAACCTTAACTGAAGGAGTTAGGAGTCATCGTCACTTATAGTCACGTCATCTTAGGAGATAAAATAGTTTAACGACGAAATATCTTCGAATACATCGTCGAGAAGGGAAAATTAGTTTGACATAAATATATTACGTAATTGCGGATGCGAGTTTCAGTGGAACTATATGCGATATGTTGGTTAATAGCGCAACATAAAAATTAATAGCTCTAAATGTGTTTACGAATAACGAAGGGAAAAGATGTACAATTCCTGACAAACTTTTAACATGTATAAATTAAATATGAACCGAAATGAATCCACAATGAGCACTCAATTAAGTAATGAAAAATTGATGAATATTAAACTCTTATCAAACACCGAATACTGCATTAGAAATGATAATTAAGTTTAAAAAATGCCCTAAATTAGATAAACGAGAGTCATCAACTACTAAGGTCGGTTTGATAGAAGGGAGGGTAAAACTCACCTAGCATAAAGCGGGTGGAGTTCGCACATCAGGGAAGGCTGTTACTGTCCACCGTGTCGCCTAGCTCGGGAAGATTTGGCACTCGAAAAATTACAGTTCAAATTGCAATTCTATTCAGGTCAATTAGATAGTATTTTATCAATTGTCTTCCAAGAATTTAGGTAGTGTTAGCAGTAATTAAAATTGCAAACACACTAACACTAAATTTTGCAATTTCACTTCAATTTTAACTATAAAGATAATGAATGGATTATTTAAATCTCTGGAACATCACGTGGTCAACCTCAGCTGAATTAAAGCTATTAATAATGCACAGCCAACGAGAGTATCTACAAGGGGAACACTGCACAGAGATATTTATTAGTAAAATATTTATATCACTCTAAAAATATCATTTATTCATGCTTCCCAAATTTCCAAATTAATTTATATGGTCTCTTGTATTGATTCTGGGTGGACTTTAAATGATTAAGGCATTATTTCACAATCCCTCTAAAGCAAAGCATCATTCCAGAAGTATGATACGAGGGTTGCCATTTATGCTTTGAGCCTTGACAACAACTAGTGCTTTAGGCGCCATCTGACGTTTCCATCTGAAAGTTTGACCCTTTTAACGCTAACTCTCTTCAGAATATTTTGCCGTTTGATCATAACTTGTGTTGCAGTGACTCGAAAATTTTGTCCCAGCGGAAAGATGGAGTAACTCGTCAACATTTTCTTGCGATGATTTTTTACACATTTTGACGTGAATTATCAAGACAGAAGTGCATCGATGAACTTCCTTCCATTATTGGCGGTGAAGCCCCATCCTTTGTCGCTGTGAAACGCTGGTCTAACGAATTCCATCTAGGCCGCCGTTCGCTCAGCAACAAAAGTCGCGTAGGTCGTCCAAGATCAGTTATTGTGCCAGAAAACATTGATGCTGTTAAGAACTAGTCAAAGCAGATCGTTCTGTGACCTATCGTGAGATTGAGGCATCCTTGGAGATTAGTATGACGAGCAACAATAAGATATTGCATTAACATTTAGCTGGGAAAATAATTTGCCCACGTTGGATCCCGCATAATTTGACAAAAACTCAAAAAGATGCTCGGGTCTGTTGGTGCAAAGAAAAGCTCAAGAAATGCAATCGCGTGTATCAAAAGCTGTGTATAACATCTACACAGGTGGCGAATCTTGGATCTATGTATATGAGCCCGAAACAAAAGACCAATCCACCGTATTGGTCTTCCAAGACGAGCCATATGCGACAAAAGTGAAGCATATCGAAGCAATGATCGCCTGTTTCTTCGGAATAACTGGACATGTGGCAATTATACTTTTAGAGCAACGTAGAACTGTGAATTTTGAATGGTACACGAGAATTTCTTTGCTAAAAAAGCTTGGCGAAATCCGGGAAAAGAAGCGGCAAGGAAGGATCATTCTTCATCATGACAATGCAAGCTGTGACAGATTGGCTGAAACAACTACATATTTGACTTGCCAAAACGTCGAATTGATGGATCATCCTCCGCACAGCCCTGATTTAGCACAAAATGACTTCTTTTTATTTCTAAATGGCGTGACCAACGTTTTGAAGAAGTGATGCATTCAAAAATCATGATTTGGAAGTACCTCAATCGGAGTGGAATAAGTGCTACGAATATTGGTCCGAGCGCATCCAAAAGTGTATTGATTATCTTGGAGAATACTTCAAAAAAACAATAAAGCCATTTTCAAAAATAAATTACTGTCTTTTCATTATTAGACTGAAAATTTAAATAGCACATCTCGTAATGTGAAATTTGTAAAGGGTGATATGACACTGGTCACAGAAAAGGGTTGAAGATGCAAAACTGCAAATTTGGCAATTTTAGGAGAAATTTAGAGCAAAATTATGAACGGTGAGTAGGGAAAAAATTGTAAAATATTAGCAGTATTTTAACGAACAAACTTAATCACATAGAAACTAAATATAGTTCGTAATCATCACGGATATTTACTTAAGTAGGCTGTCTGTTTAACTAACACTCAGCTTTGAATCAGGAGAAAGTTCTCAATAATGTTTGGTATTTGTATGCAAAATGGACACACTACATGGAGAAATGGCAGGTCTTAATAACCACGGGAAGTTTAAGCGGTACACGGAAACGATTCCTCGATCAATCTAAGGGTTAAATACTAGGTTTTTCGTTATTCCGCACAAGAAAAGAATACGAAGTTTTCAAAATCCGGTGCTCAAGACGAACGTAGAAGATTAGCAAAGAAATGAACTACACATAAGCGGAGAAAACGAAAAAAACAAGAAAATGCAGATTGAGATGAATTAGCCCAACAATAAGGCATCGTTGAATTGCTAAGCGCATAACGACAAGGGTTCGGTTGACCCAGTGAGAATGATGGAGAGGAAAATATGTATAGGTATGCGTAATAATGTACACAGAAAATTATTCAAGGTTTAGAAGGGTCAAAATGGACGTAAACGATGGAGGGCAGTAACTACGCGTTTATAATTTGGATTGCAGCACGAATGATAATGACGAACTAAGTTATTGTAAAAATGAGCTGCAAGGCAGTGGGTCACAAAGGAATGTGCGCAGGGGATCGGTGCGGAAAGAAAGGGCAAATCGTTGTGGCCGGTTGGAGGGGGAAAAAGGGGCAGCACGCAGGCGGAGGGACATCGGGGGAGCAAGGAGGGGAGAGAGTGGGCGGCGGAGATATCGGGAACACGGACGGAGAAGAGCAGAGGGCGCTTGCCGCTTCGGAGGTGGTCGCGAAAACAACTATCTCCGCGAATAAATCCAGATTATCTGGCCGTATCCCACAATTCCTGAGCGCGTGCGCAGGGCAGGAGAGAAGTGTCCAACGGCCCCTTCCGACACCCCTGAAGCCCACACACACATCCTCTCTCCTAATCTCCCCATACCAATGACCCTGTCGGTCGCGAGCCAGACTCCTACCCTTGCGCTCTTTCCCTTCGCCGCCAACCCCCGGGAACATTACCAGGTTGCGATGAATCATTTCCATCCCGACAGCCAGTTCGACGTTCAGCCGGTGTAGTTAGGAAGGGAAAGACGACGTGTGTGCGAGCAGGGTCGTCGTAATCAGAAGAGGGAGCAAGGGGGTGAGGGGATGAGGTTGTCCCCTCTCTCTCCGCCCATCCGCCCCCTACCTCCACATCCCGCGTCGTAAATCAGGGAGCACACTTCCCGAACCGTGACCACCTCTCATCAGGACCACGCCCCCTTCCTCCCCTCCCGCGCCCGCCACCCTATCCGTCCCTCCATTCACTGCTAGACAGCGGCTAAACCACACGTCCCGACACGCCAATATCCCCCACACCCAGTCCTACGAGTGCAAACGGACCCGGGTGCCCGATTCGGGCGCGGGAAGAATGGGCAGGGCCGAAAACCTTGCCAACATCCACCATCGCAATATAACACTCAAGGAAGAAGTTGTACTTTCAGCCATGCATTTCGTAATGAATTTACCCCATCCTTTTTCCTAGGGTAATAATTTCATTGGCGAGCACAAAACTGCATCTGGTTTAGAACTCAACTAATTGATTATTCATTAGCTGCAGTCTTTTATTATTTTTGCGCATTTGCATTTAAAAGGTAGGGTAGGTTTTCGCGGTAGGAGCTACATACTGCTTCACTCCCAATGCTAGCGTAGCGCTGAATAACTTCAAACCTCACACTGCATTCCACCATAACTCCTGCATACTTTCTGCCTCCCTTAATTCCGTTGAAAATACTAATCCTTTCCCTTCTTAATAATCATGATAAAATATTGGCAATTTCCTATGTATCTAGAGGAAAATTATTGAAACACCAGCTATCTAGTGGAAAATTGTTATTATTCGGTTATTATTAGGTTTGAACTACAACATATCACGACAGAAACTAAGCAATTCATTCAATCCCTTCTTCTTCCTAGCTTTCCTAAAATTCTTTCCTCTATTAATTCCTCTCAGCATCCCACTGCTTTTCAATATCTCCCGCCACCCTCTTTCTTCCAATTTCATCCAACAACTTGCCCTCATCTCCAACAATGCATAGAATAGTTTTGCATTCCTTTAATTTTTCCAATAATTCACTAATGAATAAACCACCACCACAGCTATCAACACTAAGGTGTGCTTGATAGGTGAGGGCAGGGATCATGTAGTTCTAGACCATTTGAAAGGTATGAAATTTACACATCACGGTGGGGAGTGCATTAGTTCCATTATCTGTTCCTAAGGAGGCTCTCCAGCTCTCTAGGGCACAATAAAAAAATCACAATTTTGAGTAAAGCTGGAGGTGCCAAGAGGTCTGAATTCCTCAACACCCGGAATTGAATCTGGACCGTCCGTTCAGGAGCCAGGTCTCTATCGATTGGATTACTAGGCTAGCTACGAACTCGATATTCAGCGAGTGAGTAGATTATTTTAGTTTGCCGTCCGACGAATTGAATTTTGAATTTGACCTAAGTTCGAGCCCGGTGAAAAAATTCGATACTAATCTGAATATAATTAGAACAGCTGAGTAGTTCAAGATTCGGACTTAGGTTTTCTAAACGGAATAAAAAATAATATTAAATCGGTCAGACGTGGAATTGAGCGAAAATAACCTTATCATTCGGCAATTTGTGACAGTTATCAGGGAGTTTATTCCCATATTGTCCAAAACATTGTTTCAAATGAGATTTTACTTCGATTTTGCTTAGAATGGGCCAGAAATTGCGAATTTTTAAATCATATGCGTAAGACGCCACGCGGAGAACTGGAGTTTAAAAAAGCCAAAGGGAAATTTATTAGGCATGCTTGCAAACGATCAAGCTTTAGTCACTCAGCAAGCCAAGGGGTTACGAGAATCTCTTTACATTAGACAAAGGGCACGAGTTTTCAAGATAGAGGAAGAATAAGTTAAATGTTATGATGGGTGGGAAAAAAACCACAGCCGGAGGAAGAGTTTACGTATCTTGGCAGTGTTCAAGAACCAGAATAGTCAAAGTAGTAGGATCAAAATAAGAGTAATGCGAAGGGAAGAGAAGGTTTCATAAGTAGGACGGATTTAATTACAGGGGCGCTGAATAAGGATGCTGAGAAAAGCCTCCTTAAAACTTCGATATGGATAGGGCTGGGAAAATTCCGCCGTGGAAGAAAGACCATAGGAGTAGATTTGGCAGCTTTAAAAATGTGGGCGTGGAGAAGGATGGAGTAGGTGAAGTGCACACAAAGGAAAACAAAAGGGGAATACTAGATATGGTGGGATAGGAGAGAGACTTGTTGGGAGGCATCCAAAAGAACGTTGGATGCCGAGAATTTTGATTGGTAATGGAATTCCGGACTGCGGTAGAAATGATAACATTAGAAAGCGAGGTGATGGATGGCATGAAGGATAGTGCAAAATATGCCGAATCAAAGAAAATTTTAATGTATTGTGGTTTGTCGCGGCGTGTCTTATTAGATGATGCTAATGAATCTAGCAATGTAAAGTTAATTACCAAGTAATAATACACAGAGATTTTTCAAAATTGGGCTTTCGCGAAAATTTCACTACAGTTATAACATTATTTTAGGATATTAATTCACCTTCCTTATTTCACCCATTCTCATGCGCACAGATTGTTATGTAATGGAAACGGTTGCACCTTTACTTACTTCGCGTGCAATGTCAAATTTATTTCAATCCTAGCATTCGCTTTCATTCAAACGCCTTTTCTCCTACTGCATCAATCCTTCTGCTTCTATCATTATCTTTAGTGTTTTAATTTAGAAAATGGTTTACACCCTATATTCTCCTCTATACAGTGTTAACTTCCTCACTTCCAAAATATTTTTTTGTTTTGAGACCTTAAATTATTCTTAGTGATTTTCTCTTTCATCAAACTTTTCCATCCTAAGTTATACTGCTGCTCAATTTAGACGAAGAATTCCACTTCCTCTGGTTTTACTCCTCATAATATGCTTCTTTTTTTTCTACACACAGATATTTTAGTTACCTTCTTGTTGTTGCTCATATTTTATTCCCGTATTAGTTGGTCCATATCATCTAACATTGCTTGCAGGACCTTTCTCGCTTCTGCAACTACTTCGATGTCATCTGCGAGTTGAAGCAAATTATTTTCTTCACCAATAACTTTAACTCCTTTGATGCTTAATGCATCTGCTTCAGTTATTGTCTCTTTTACAAACACTTTCAGGAGTGGTGGCGAAAGGTTTCATCCTTGCCTAAAAAAATTGTTTATTAAGGCCTGTTATTTCCATTCGTTTTCTATTTAAATGGTTGTTACTTAATTCTTGTGTAGCTGATGAAATATTCTTATTCAGCTGTAGTCCTTTTAAAGCTCTTATAAGTAGCATCTTGATTTAGCTTGTTCCATTTCACGTTCTTGAAGATGTCCAAGGCCACGAATGCCATTAAAAAAATGCGTACACTTTTTTTCGACCAGTATCTTAAGGCTGAGCATTAGGTTGAGTATTGCCACTCTTGTTTCTCGGTTTTTCCTGAGTTTGAATATGTTTTCTGTAAGTATTTCTTGTATATTTACTTTGGTATCTTATCACAGCATGTTTTATCGATGCGTGCAACAGCAGGCCCTATTTCTAATTTAATGTAAAATTGAGCCAAAACCGCCTTTCTGATAATTCAATTGATTATAGTCCGAAGTGGTGGTCTATTGAAAAAGGGTCATCTTTTTGCGAGCTCGACAGTTTTATTTTACATCGACAAATCTTTTTTACCTCATACTGTATATAGCCAGCAAAAATTAACCATACATCAATTATTGCGTGCCCTACAATATAACGTTCGTCACATTAAGATTCCTTTTGCTACACAATATATATTTATGTAAAAAGCTCTACTAATCCGTAAGATTTGAATTCTCCCATTCAGTATTCAACTATTAAGTACACTTACTCATGCAAGCTAGCCCCTTCGCCTGAATTTTGCTAAATTTTTAAGCATCGCAAACCTTATTACGAGACAGATCGGATGATTGATAAAACTATTTATCAATTTAAAATATAATGGGAGTAATAGTTTTTAGATTTTTCTTTTCTCATCTACCCAATCATACCATTTGTAAATCAAATGCTAGTGTTTCACGTTTAGACAGTGTTCTTATTTAATAAGAGCATGAACAGCTTGAAAATTCCGGCATTTGCTATACTTGTAACTCTTTAAAACATCGACTAATTAGAACACAGTTGTTTTAATGAAATAAGTGTGAAATTCAAATATGATTTATTTCAGCAACATTGAACTATAGGCTCATTTTAGTAATCATGGTAATTGGATTGTTGTTTTAGTCTCACTCATTAGGACAGAAATGAATAATTAGTGCTTTGAGTCCCATGACGGAATTATCAACGTCCATATTAACGGATTGTCACCGATATTTAATAAAGACAAGTAATAATTGCTACAAATTGACAAAGCTTTAAAAACTTGTTAAAAGAACAACTATACAGGGATTGTGCTATTGGTTCTGTTTTAAAGCAATTACTCATAATTATTGATCAAATTATCCTTCATTTAAAGCTTTGGACAATCGGGAACTACAATCATTTCTCCGAAAGCTGATTACCGGCGTGCAATTCATAATACACAACTAAAAATATCATTCTTTTGTCTCATACACAGCAACATGCGATAAATATCGTAAAAACTGTGTTTGAAACGATTATTGGTCGATTTTAAATCCCATAGAAGAGGAAAGTTGCAGCCTAGATGAAGGAGCGCTCTACTTCAAACTCGAGGGCATATGCTCGTATACCCATGACTTTGGATACCATTAGCTGAACCCAAGCTGTTTAATTTTTACCAGATAAATGACGTAACCATATCCTCCTGAGAAACATCAACTGCCGCAGGAAAAGAAATTGGCCTGTTAACGTGTGAATTTTATGATCCCAAAGGAGAATGACCTCAACGATCAGAAAGCATTATATAGGTAGATTACCCATTCGAAGTGTATTTCAACGATTGATTCTATCCTTCCCACCCTTAGAGCACTTATTTTTACAACTACTACCTACTGCAGACTCAAAGAGCTTCGCTTATTTTTTGATTTATGCCTGTAAACGAGTTTAAATTTTAAATTTGCATTTGAAAAGGAATGGATGGCATTTCCTCTAAAGGGTACATCAGCAGAAGCTTAACGCCGTAAATTCATGAAATCAGATAAGAATTATTCCACGAACGAATGTTACGTACGTTTTCCGAAATGCCATTACCATACTTCCATTTCTTCTCTTCTTAACCTTCTCTTACAGAACAGAATTTCTGTAATGGCATAGCCGTTTGAGGTAAAATATAAAAAGTAAAAAAAAATCCTGATAAATGTTTTCAAGTTCAAACTCCCAAAAGGTATGGATTTACAATCCACTCCCATGACATTTGTGTTTCTAAATTTCATCATGATGAAACACTATTGGCATTTTAAATTTTGTATGCATAATTGAGTAATAACGGTCACTAATACAATTTCTGAGCCAGCATCACCCTAATTGGTTGAACAATTCGTAGAAGTAACACCGTCACAAAAATATAGCGAAATTACAAATTGCACACGAGGCGCATTTGCATAATGTACGCCTAAATTGGTTTCAATATCGCAGGCTCACAATCAGCGGAAGCACAGGCCAAAGTAACCAACAAACGAATAATGTCATTTTAAGTAAATCAAAATATGCAAAATTTCATATGCCAACATATATCGTATTATTGGGGATTTTCTGCGAAGCTTAGATCTATCTGCAAACAACCATGCACCGCTTACAATTATGATTAAAATTGTTGGTATGAGGACGGAGAACGTCATTGTATATTGCAGAATTACTTTAACAAATGGTAATGAAATAATAATGGAAAACTGCCAATTAGGTGATATTTGATATTTTTGGCACAAAGAGACCAGCGAAAAAATTTCCGTTGAAGGGGAATTTCAGCTTATTATTGTTTCTTTACTTGGAGTTAGAAATTGGTAAATGGCATTAAATTTATGCATCTAAATATTTGTCTCCTTTAAAAGACCTATCCACCGAGCGAATTCATGCGTGTTAATTATTGGCAGTAATTAAATCGAGATTTCGAGAGAAATCAAGTTCTTTATTGAAAATTTGTAACCCTGATTTGATCTTCAAGATTGAGAAATTTAAATATTTTTTGCTGGAGGATTTGTATATATTAACAGCCTTAGAATTTAAAAATTATCCCACATTTCGAAACGGATTGTTGAGCTGATTAGCTTAGTAACACACTCCCGGATTTATTTTTGCTTCATACAGTTCAATATTATTGTTTGCTTTATAGTTTTACATCCAGGCGTTACTAAATACCTCCCACCGTGCTATTTAATTGCGATTTTTCTCGTCATTGATTGAAAAGGAACTTTCAAGTACATAAAGAGAGAAAGAGAGAGCGATTCTAAATTAATTTTAGCCCAGTGACCTGAGATTTGAATTTCAAGTTTTTGTCAAATATTCAATTCCCATATGGAAATAAGCGTAGAATTGCTTAAGCTTAAAGGGCGTCAAATAAAGGCTAAAAAGTCATAAATATACAATAGATAGATTAAAAATAATTACTTCAAAACGTTTTTGTGAAGTGGGGCATTCTCTGAATCAGACATATGAACCATTAAAAAGGGCGAATATAGAAGAAACCCCAAAGCTGGAGGCACTTGCGGGCAAAAGAATTGAAGGGAATTGAAGGTACCAGATGATGACGACAATGGGTCGAAACTAGTCGATCCAAAAAATCTGGTGGGAGAAAGGTGGAAGGGTAGATTGTGTTTTTTACTTCGGTGATACTGAATATCCACAAAAATAAACCTGAAAATATCAAATATAATTGAAGTAGGATAAAGGACACAAGTAATTGGCAATGGAGAAGACCACATAAAAATGAAAGGGGGAAATACAATATGGAGAATGCCGCACATTTTAGTAACTTAAGCGACGGAGCGTCTGAGGAGGGAGGGAGGCCATTTGACCGAATGAAGACAGTTGTATGTAATCGGAACGAGTGAATGCCATTACTAGAAAATATTTGCAGTGCATAGAAAATATGTAGGGCTATAATTCTCGTTCAATTTTGAAATGTTAATTGGAAAATAAAATAAAACATCAATGATGAAATCCCATCGCATTTCATGATGCCCAAGTTCTGTTAACGCTTGCATTTTTGAATTCGTATGCACTTCATCTTGCTCACTGCTCTTTATCCTTCAGTTACTGTGCCGGGTAACATCCACCAAGAGTTTCCCAACAATTGCGAAACACATAAATTCCGTGACACGAGATGATAGTGATAGCAAGTGACTAGTGACCTTTAGAACAAGGGGTTATTTTGCTTGAAACATTGGACGAGCCGAATAAATGCATGCACTATGACGGACGTGCTCACTCCGGTCAATCACCCAATATTTTCATAACGTTATATCGTAGGCGGTCGGTCTGTTAATTTTCGCGACTCATACCCACTCCTCCCATTAGCCGTTTTTCCTCCGCCCCCCCCCCTAGACCCACTACAATGCCAACAACATTTGTCTCTTCTTTCTGCCACCAGATTTTGGCGCGGCGGTCGGAATCTCTGCACTCGCAAATAGCCGTAAATTTCGACATGAATGCGGGCGGGAGGGAGGAGGGGGGGGACGCGGGGTGCATGCATGCTCGCGAAGAGTGCAGGATGTATATGCACCACATCCGTCTCGTCCCGGGGTGACGATGGTCCCGGGAGGGAGGCCGGTGACGCCCCATGTTGTCATGGCGATCAACTCCTGAGACACCCGAAAGGGGGTCCTTGACCCCGCGAGAACCGAGGCATACGGGTCAACATGGGGTCGTTTTAAATACAAAACATTTTCGCAGAGGAGATACACCATTTACAAATAAGAAATTCAAATACAAAACAAACAGCAATGTAAAACTCAAAGAGCTCAAATGGCGGTCGCTGAACCCGTGGCAAACTTGGCAGTGTTAGCCGTCACATCGTAGTACACTCGTAGGCGTATGGGTGACATTCGGTGACATCCTGAAGAAACTCACATCTGGGCAATGTATGAGTGGAAAATATTACGATGGAAATGAGAAGTGCATATCAATTATTTAAACGTTGTAATTCACGTATGTAAATGTTACGTGAAGTATGACCAGTCATTGAAATTTTTGGCGACTCATGCATCGCTATTTTTACGTCAACCGTAGGTGATATGGACTACCTTTACAATTCTAAACTGATAAATTGGTATTGATTGAAATTTTCCATCCACTCAATTTGAAAACGGACTTCTTATTTTTCCCGTTAGTTTATTTGGTTTCAGCACGGAAAAAGTTTCCCCTGTCTGTTACAACCTCACTTGAAACGCGAAGAGAGAAAATTACGTAACATTTACCTCTGCGTGACTCTACACAGTCTAACATCGAAAGTAAGAACTTTCACGAATTCATCTCTGACTTTCATTAATAAAAAATCAGGTTTTTATTCTTTTTATTTTTGATTGATGTAAAACTAAAGAAGCCCAATCCGTGATTGTTTACAGTTGTAAATCAAAGTTTTAGCATGTGCATTCTAACTCAAATAGTATCCGATGGTTTCTGGTTCAACCTTGTGAAAGTAAATGTTCATGGAATGAAGAACAAAATGTATTTTTCCCCTGCTATTTATTTTAGTACTGCTACTTTCAGCGCTTAGGCGTCATCATCATGTACCTGATTATGTTGCCAAAGCGTTGAAACTAGTAGTACCAAAATAAATACACTTAGGTGCTGTCATCAGGTGCCTGACAGTGACGCCTAGGCGTTGAATCTAGTAGCATCAAAATAATGGACAGTTGAAAAATACATCGTGCCCTTCATTCCATAAAAATACCATAAATACAGTAATCAACCCGAAGGTCGGTTTGGTAGGTGATGGCAGAGTTCACCCACTACTAAGCCCGACGGCGAGTGAAATTCACACATCAGGTTAAGGGGGCCAGTTCCTTTCCCTGTGCTGGTTATGGTTCCCCAGGAAGATCTGGTACCCGAAAAATCACATAGCTTCTTCATTCCATGAACCATAGTAGATCAAAATTGTAATAAATAGTCGCTCATCGCGCTATTTTTCGTTATTTGGCCATTTCATCGAATTTGAGGAAATCTCTTGGGATTCATCCTTGAAAATTAATTCGCCGTTAAAAAAAATCAATTTAAAGCTCTCGGTTTATGAAAAATAAACACTGGATGCACACAAAGCCGTCAGATATTTCTTAAGAATTCTGGGGTAGAATCTCATGAGGATTGAAAGTCATAGTTCTGGAATTATTTCACTGCCAAAATAGCAAGAAAGGGCTCGCGCAAGCAAGCCCAATGGAGTAATCCTAGTTCTACGCAAAGGGTACATTGACGGACAGGCAGACACGATGATGAAAATAATACAAGTGACGCGCAAAATCAAAGTCGATCTCCATCAATAGAATTCTTCATTTGAATTTCTCCGGGTCGTGAAGTAGCATCATAAGCCTCTTTAGCATCTCTTAAAGCGTTGCATGGATATTATCCGGGCGTCCGCGTCGGGACGGACTGCACACGGAACTGGCAGCAGCCCAGATTTGCACTTAATAAATTATGCATACGGTTAAAATTCGATATCTCGTTTTACAGACCGTACGAAAACGTGTTTCATGTTGATAAGTATCTCTAACGCACTGACAAAGGGGTTCCTGTCACTGCAATCGGAGAATCAGAGAGGGCACAGTACGGAAATCGAATGCGGAAGGGAAAGGAGATGGGAATCATACAAGGTTTGAATAAAAATTATCGGGAGAAAATCGGAAAAATAGATTTATATCAGGTGTTGCTACAATGCCTCAAAAATTTTCAAAATACATCCCTTGATTGTCGACACACTTTTGCCACCGAATTTTTCCACGACTTCAGGTTCTCCAGGAGGCGGATTCCGGAAAATCCTTAAGGGTACGCGTGCAAGCTTCTTTGACGGCATTTAGGGTCCTTTGAGGGAGCATTTCACTTTTGGAGATAGATAATAGCCTCCTGGTGCCAAGTTGGGACTGTAAAGGGTTTGGAGGTTTCTTCAACGCATTCCGTTGAAGGTCTTTGCAAGCAGACACTTGACTCTGCTCTTGGTCGTCGGTCAATACTTTCGGGACGAGTTTAGCGCAGATCTTTCGCATCGCCCAATTTTCGGTGTTAATATAGCAAACTCTTAGCAATTCCAATACAATCTGTGGTCATGCGCACACTTTACCAAAGGTCTAAACTCAGCACTTCACACATAAGTTACACGCTGACAACGGTTCTTGACGTCGACGGCCGTCCAGCGCGGGGCTCGTCCTCCACACCATGAGCTATCTTTGAAGAGTTTATGTCACTTAAAAACATCAGTTCGTGACATATTTTCTTCCTTGAACACTTAGAAATCATAGCTAAAGTCTCCGTACCCTATTTTTCCAGTCCAATACAAAATTTGATGGCGTACCGTTGTTTAATCTTTCGCTGCATTTTACGCTTGCATCGGCCGAGTTACTCAACAGGGGTCCACTAAAAACACAATTTAATCTGATTAAACGGGCTTAGGCAGGTATTTGGCGCTTGATGTGAACTGAAGGTCGGACCCCCTTACCACCGAGCCAGTGTGGTGCGTGTGCTCTCCGAAGCACAGTCACGTCAGGAAAAAATCATTCCCGATACTTTTTATACAAACTTTATACACCACTGACCGCATCTGGTGAAGGCTAACGATGGTGTGACCTTTCTGAGTACTTGTAAAACTTCGGAGACCCGAGAGTAACAGACTTTAACTACAGAATCTCTTGTTCATTCACCTATTCCTGTCGCTATTTTCACCCACTTTCATTCATTATTAGGCTGAAAATATAAATAGCAACCTTCGCATGAAAATTGGGGAAATATGGGATTTTTTATCATAAAATAGAGAAAAACTTGAATGATATTAAATAAGCGTAAGGAAGGTTGAATGAATTCTCCAAAAAGTGTATTTGTATTTATGTTCGTCCGAAAGTATTAAACTTGACATGCTGCTAACTAACGTCAAATCCGCCATAAAAATGGTAAACTTCACTCAGGGAGCCCGAACCCGGACAGAAAGAATATAAAACACCACAAGATTATTTGCACAAAATGTTAATAAATGGGAATGAAAAATCGTTATATGATGTGTTGGTGACAATGATTAAAAAACTACAATTATTGAGGTCAGCCTTCATTAGTTCGTCCGGAATCGAGATATTCACCGAGATTAAACTTTATGGGCATATTCTAACACGTTAAACTCTAACGTCGTAGCCCCTAATCAAAATAAAAACGCATGAGCTAGAAAGCTTTGGGCATAGAATGAAAGGTCAATGGTCATTAATATTGTCCACGTGGCTAAATTTAAACGCAAAATGGACGTGAGTACGAGAATTGAAGCGGAAAATAAGGCCATTCGAGGA
The DNA here is from genome assembly GCF_022747635.1 of Hetaerina americana. Lineage (NCBI taxonomy): Eukaryota > Metazoa > Arthropoda > Insecta > Odonata > Calopterygidae > Hetaerina > Hetaerina americana. The sequence continues at coordinate 1,406,386 of NW_027286070.1, forward strand.
TTAAGACTTCGGTGGTCTGTGGTTTGGAGGTAGCTGTGAACAAGAAGTTAAAGAAAGAGAATACATCTGAATCCAAAGTAAGAAAATATTGAAACGAGGATTATTTGACAGTTTTGACGGTAGGTGTGCCCCAGTCATGTACAGGACACAAGGGCGCGGGCCGGTGTCGGGAAGGTTGACATGTAAGCAGTAATGATTATTTTATTTTACAAATTCAGTGTACGTAAACTCAATGATTGTAGATTAACTTTGTTAAACATGGAATTAGGCATGCTTTGGCATAAAAATACAAATACGCGATTAAAAGGAGAAGATTGAGGATTGAGAAATTCGTCGCTCTAGTTCATCTGTACTCAAAGAGATAATAATTACGGTACGTAATGAGGAAATAACAATTACCGAATAAATGTAAGCAATACTTTGATATTACATCTACATCAATACCCTGTGAGCCACCAAAAAGGTGTGTGGCAGGGGGTGAAGCACCAGGAAGAAAGGGTAAGGGATGAGGGGGTTAAGGTTTTTCAAATGGATGGGGAAAGGTGGGGGGAACCTGCAAAATATATATATAAATATACTAGTATAACCATGCGCAGTCGCTAACTTGTAGGTTAATACTTATGATGTCCAGCCGGCTCCTGGGGGATTTCGATTACAAGCATTCTGGTCTCTTATTGTTCTTGGAAAAATGACCATTTAAACCTGTCAGTCTTGCAGTCAATCTCTCTAATCTTACATTCGTGATCACTCCGCCCGTAATACGTTAGAGTTCTTATTATGTTCTTGATGTAATCGGAAAAGGACCCATCTTTAAATATTTTTAATAAGTTTAATCTATATTGTAAACGCCGCTGTGTAAGGGAATCCCGGCCTAAATTTTCTAGCAAAGTAGTTGCACTACTGCGTTGGTCATAACAACTAACTTACATACTAAATATCAAAAAAATAACACAGGCTGTATTGCATTATTTTATTTCAAACAATTATGTTTTAAAATGATAGAATCAGGTGTGACATCTTCAAAATAATGTTGATGATTATTGCAATAACAACTCTTGGAAACTTCAAAGTTGTGACAACCAACCACTGCAAGCCTTTCATTAAAAATGTAGGCATTGAAACATTTTATAACTCGGCGTAAAACCTTGCACCCAGTCGCACGGAAAGAATAAAAAATGAGGTAAAGGAAACCCATGCCTGTCAATAGGAGATTTCAACGCACGTATTCACCAGCATAAATCAGTTTGTGATTACCAACAATTTTAATGGAATAGCGCTGCTTGCATCTTGTTTGCGTCTCGCTTACGAAAATCAAGAGTAATCAATGACCAATCTGTGACAAAAATTGCTTTGCTATAGTTAAGATCAAAATACTTGCTTCTATAAAGATCGAGAGTTACTGAAATACAGCTTTTGTTTTTTGATACTTCTAATGCTACTGCATTTCTCTGAATATCCTTGAATTGCTATCATCGTTCGATATAATTTTACAAATATAATATCTCACCGCATCATATAATTGCTAAATCATTACTTTAAGGCTTTATTTCCTCAATATTGTTATGAGGGACAGTCAAATGATAAGCGAACACCCGCAACAAGAACCATCCCGCGCGCCAACAAGGACATGACCCAACATCTGCGTGCGCCTGTGAGTTGTCAGTACGCAGTTCTCTTTCAACGGCGATGGAAGTATTGATGCGTAAAAAGCCAACTGCTAGCTTTTAGCGGGCTTTATGTTATAGTGGGTGTTTGGTTTTCATTTAACTGCCCATAATAAATCCATTAAATTCGATTTTTCGATGTTTCTCTTCATAAAGTCTCTCTCAATGGTTCTGTTATTCGTTTAATAATGACAAATCTCTCCGGTACCTAGATAAATGAGATTTGATCGATTGTATTATTGAGAGCACAATATTATTGTAACTTTAATTACAACGCCAATCCCTCTCATATCACTGCTTTCCGAATACCATCATCTTTTTCTTTTAAACGTGAACGTTAAAAATAGAAAGCTCTATGCTGACTGGAATCAGACCCCACCTAATAACTTCAAACAAGCTCAACGATCACAAAACCAAATATTGGTAAGTTGCCTATTTGAAGTGTATTTCTACAATTGATTCTATCCTTTCCACCCTACTAGAAAGTGTAATTAGAACTTATTAATGCAACTATTACCTACCGCTGACTCTAAGAGCGTCGCTTATTTTTTTGATTTATGCCTGTAAACGAGTTTAAATTTTAAATTTGCATTTGAAAAAGAATTGATGAAATTTCCTCTTAAGAGTGAGTGCATCAGAAGAAGTTATAGGGAGTAAATACATGAAATCAGATATTAAATATTCCTAAACTAATATTATGAATGATTTCCGAATATTTCATTTCCACACTTCCATTTCTTCTCTTCATAACCTTTTCTAGCTACACAGAATTTCTATGATAGCATAATGACTTTATTTATTAGTTCCATGGCGTCTATATCATGGCCGTTCTAGCATAAGTTGGAAAGAGCAAAGCGACACGCACTAAAATAGGCGGCATTGAGCGATCAATCAGAGGTTGGAGTAGCAACTGAAGAAATGGATTCAACACTGCGAAATCAAGATTTAGAACAGGATGTCATTGGGAAAATATGTGATTCATAACACCATTAAGTTTCTCCGAATTTTATCATTTTAATAATTACATTTTTTGAAACGTTTTTGGGCATCGTTTGGAATAAAATAGCCAATACTTTTCATCGAGGGATCACAAGATTTTGACACTCTGAAATTGTTGCATTGAGGGATCAAGCTATCAATCAATGCGGTACTTCCTCAGCATGGTCTAGGGTGCTCGCTTCTCATAATTTTTGCTTTAATTAATTCGCTTTTAATTACATAGGACTCCTGAGCATTAGAGATTGGCATCTCTTGCACCAGTTGCAGTTCATTCAACGCTATTATTGAGAGAGAATATTCACAATCGCTGCTGTGCACGAGAGCGATTCGGTGTACAAAACTTATTAAGCGATATAAATCTCATTAATCCCAATGTGTGCATCTCAGCCTCATTAAACCTGGAAGTGAGAGGGAGATGTATATGGGAGCAGATTGTATCCTATCATAATTAGTACCATTCACAATTGCCTCTGAGCAAAAATTAAACTTTCACGGGTGAACGCCATATTTATGACGGCCGTCACGTCACGGCAATGACCTCGCCGAGGGGGAGGCCACAGAATATATGGCGCGGCGGTTACGGAATAATTCTGGAAAAAATAACCCGTCGCTAGATACCACTGCCAACAATATCGGGGAAAACTGGTAGACTCACTTTCACCCTCCCCCCTATCCCCCTTCCCCCATACCACTCCCGCAGCATCCCTTCTCGCCCTTCATCTCAGCCCTTTTCTTTCGACAGAGGGGCGTATTTCTGACAAATTCTCCTCAATTCTTGAAAATCTGTGATGCACGACCCTCAGGGCGCGGGCGCTGAAGTGGGCACTTAGGGTTTTTATGGACGTTGTGAATTATGTTTGAACGTCACGCCGTCTTTGTCATTCGCGAACACCACATCTCGCGAATTGATGAGAGGCTTTCTTCGGCGGCGACCGCGACACCGGGGAATGGATGGAAATTCGGGGGAAGGGAAATGGAATTTTGGATCCTTTTTAGCGATTTTTCTCGACGCAAAAGGTACTTCTCTTTAACTTTGGGCATTTAAATAATTCTGCCGGAGACGTATTATAAGTTTTGAAAGGTCACCCAAAACTATTCCTACAAAACCGCAGAGATGTGATGAATTCTTGCTCAACTGAAAAAATATTTTGACTCACGTATATTCCAACTTCAATTCCTAGTGTTTTTCACTCGCCGCTATTTTTATCGAAACTTTTCTCCCCGTCGCTTACTTAAGGAAGACTTAAACATTCCAATATATCTCGCAACATCTCCGCCCCTCAATTTTACTGCTTCTTTCGAATTTCAACATAAAACGTTCGCTAGCGTCTTGAAATTTAGCGCCAACACACTTGAATATTTTCCTTCCCATAAGTTCATCTCATTTTCCGCATCACTCTCCATCTTCAAAAACTCAAAACCAAACAAACTAAGTTTCAGAACGGTAAAATGGCTCATGATTTTGAAACCTCTTCGCTCCGTTTCAAGCTTAGCTAAGATTTTCTCTGGGTTAATCATAATTTTGGCGTCATAATATTCTCTTTCTTTACCAGTTTATCCCTAGCCCTACTATGCCCTGTAAAATAAGAATACTGTTCAAAATCGTCCCTTACATCTATATTACTTGTGTCATGACAGAAATCGGAAACTTTTTCACCAACCCTTATTCATATTGTCCGAAATTAAAATAGCTTTTTAAGTTATATTCTTCATTCTTCTTAGGGTTATCGTTACTGTTGTTTTTTATGATTTTCATCGTTTACATATTGCATTAATCCTGTAGTTGACTACAAAAATACGGCTAATCCAAGTTTTTATTAACCATATCTCTAACTCAGGTTTAAAATATCCTGAATGGTGGTTATACGAAAATTTGACGTGCTACTTGGTTAAGCTTAGTTAAATAGCCAACACTAGTTGTCTAAGCTATTTTCATGGTGGAGCTAGTTACACGCTCTCCCCCAATATCCTCTCAGGGAACCTAGATGACGCCGATCTAGCATGAAAACATCGTCACTTCCTGTTATTCACGGCCCTTCCTCTGCGTGCACAAGGTACGGTAAATAATGTAACTTAAATATGAAATGCGCACATCTAAGAGCAAACACTGATGTTCGAAGACTTAGCAGTAGCGATTGCCTTTGCAACACTTGTGAGCACACTGAAACAGCTAGATGTCAAAATTATTTTCAATTTTGCTTATCCAACAGATGTGGATCAAGGTCAAAATCTCATTGCCTACATATTTATTTGCCATTTGAGATTTTCTGGGATTAAATCCTTTACAAAAAGAGAATTGATCTCTACAATAAATTTTACGTATTGATTTACATTGAAAAATGGGAAAACAGATATGTTTAGAAGGTCATTATATGCGCAGCATGATCATCCTCCCAACAAGAAAATAAAAAGGGTAACCTTTGCGAGCAGCATATGTAATAAGCTTGGAAGTTCTGAGTGGTTTTAGTGGCTGAGAATCAAGCTGAAAATAAAAGGGATAAACAGAATAACAAGATGAAGAAGTATTTCGAAGAAAGTGAAGGTTGAAGAGAAAAGGCGATGGAGAATACTTACAAGATGAAAAATTATGATTGGGCATATTCTGAGGCACGAGGGACACAACTGAAGGAAATGATAGAGGAAAAAGATACAATAATAGAAGTAAGTGACGAAAAAGAACAATATAAGGAGAAATAAGGGAATAAATAGATTGAAACAGAGCTCTGGAAGCTGCCACTTATACACCAATCCTCGAATGGATAACCCATACCCATGATGAGGATGCAAACAACTTCACTATGAAACACACCTGAGCATACAAACTGCGCCCCATAAAAATTTAATATGCAATCTAAAATATTTATGTTGCGACATAAAACATTTGCATGGACTTTTTCGACTCAAAATAAAATATCTTTTGAATTTAAGAATATTCGAATAAAAAAAATAGCTCCATTACTGTCAAATCTTCGTCGCCTTTTAAAAACTCAGTGTTATCACTTTTATTTTTGACAATCTACCGAAAGAACACTTTTGACCTATTCTAAAAATGAGAGCAGAAAATGAGTTCCAAAAAAGGAAGACGAACAATAATATTATTATTATTAGGTAATCTACCGGTTAAGGTAGGTTTTTGGATGGACGTAATTACTAATTAAATAATTTGTGGCCCCTAGCAAAACACAACATCCTACTCTACATCAGGTCCCTCTTCATCTCTGAGTACTTTCTTCCACCCTTCATCCCGTCCAACATCCCTATCCTGTTCCTTCCCTTTCCTCTTTTGCCCAACATTCTACCCTCTATCACAGTCTTCAACATCCCGCTGCCGGTCAAAACCCCCTTCATCCACTTTTCCTGCCTCCATAGGATTGCTCCCAAAAAACCCCTCTCTTCGCCCACCATACCAAGTACTTCCTCGTTTGTTTTCTTCTCTGTCCATTTCACCGTCTCCATTCTCCACACCCACATTTCAAAAGCCTCCAGTCTACGTCTATCCTCCTGCTTCAATGACCACGTTTCCGTACATACATACATACACATGCATGCATACAATTATGTATTATATATATATATATATAATTATATATATATATATATATATGTTTATATATACAAATATTTATATTAATATTTTATAATTATTAATTTGAGGGCAACGTGCTCGTAGGAAAAGAAAAGATCACTCAGAGGTTGTCGGTCTGTTTTCGATGGTGGCCCTGCGACTTCGTCGCCAATACAATACAGAATGGTGAAGGGATGAAATTGGTTCAGGAAGCTTAAGGTGAGCGGTAGCATAAGGGGAGAATTTAATTTATTTTGCTGAGAACTCGGGGGTTCGTAGGTCTGGGAGACCAAATGTATGCAGACTCTCACGAGTTCTTACCTTAGCGTCGTTAGCAGAATAGAAGAGGAATTTCAGGACGGAAAGAGAACCATTGATCAAATGATAAGTCATGGAGAGCTGAATGCACGGGAATACATGTATTCAGTGATTAATGTGGGAGTGCTCCATAAGAAACTCGACCGCACGCATCAAAGAAATGTTCGTGGGAGTATTTCGGTTCATACATTGTACGTTTGGGACCCATCGAGTTAGATGCCGTACTAAATACGGAGAAGTCGAGAAATTTAGAAATTCTCTGATTAAAATGAACAGCAAAATGTTCTAGTTGTCCTCAAGACTTTATTATAAAAAAATATGAGGGCGTCATAAAAAAATGGAACCCAAAGGATAGAAACCACTCAGAATACGAGGACATTGAATGCCGATACATTTAAGAAAATAAGTGATACCATTAATATGTCGGTACGCAGGGAATATTTCTAATTAATCAATATTTATTTTGGAGACACGGGTACTTGGAGACCAATAGGGTCTTTAATATCAACCAATAAGGCAATGCTTTTAATAGCGCGAACTCTTGGGTCCTAACTGAAAGATATAATGTCCAAACATTAACCTCATTTGAGAAATATGTATTAAATACCCATCTATGCAGACAATAGCATAGTTTCATCAAAGAGATATATCTAATGCTTAATGATCACTGTACATATTTATCATTCGCATCAGTAGAGTTCAGTGGTGAAATTATTGAATTTTAGCATTTCCAAAGGAGAGTGGAATATCTGTAGAATGAAAATAAATGTAGTTCAGATTACATCAACAGTTGACTGATATTATTTCATTTCTAACAGTTTTCTATGAATATTTAAAAAGTCAAGCAAATATTTTCTGATTAGAATTGCTGAAATAGTGAAAATATTGCTGAATATGCGTTATTTTGTCCATATTCTTCGATATACCCGATAATTATAGCTACGTCGACATATCGTAGTCACCGTGTCTTATATTTTATATCGATGGTCGATATCGAAAATTGACATTCCCACAGCCGTACTCAGGAGTGCTATCAGTGAGGATCCTGGAGGAGGGTACATTGAAGGGGAGAGTGTATCAGAGGAAGGGTATAAGGGTTCATTGAGTCTACAATGTCATTAGCCCGCGGAGAAAAAAGAGCCTGAGCGGTTGGAGAGTGGAAAGCGGTAGAATCACGAGTCAATTCCAAACATCTAGCCTACTTCGTCCTATTTTATGTGAGAAAAAAACCTTTATATATAATATATATAGTATATATATATATATATATTTATATTTATATTTATTTTTAAGTTAATCTACCGGTTAAGGTAGGCTTTTGGATGGACACAACTACCAAACAAATATTTTATTACTCCTAACAAAAAAAAATCCATCATCCTACTCTAAATCAGGTCCCTCTTCATCTCTGAGTACTTTCTTCCTCCCTTCATCCCGTCCAACATCCCTATCCTGTTCCTTCCCTTTCCTCTTTTGCCCAACATTCTACCCTCTATCACAGTCTTCAACATCCCACTACCGGTCAACACCCCCTTCATCCACTTTTCCTGCCTCCATAGGATTGCTCCCAACAAACCCCTCTCTTCGCCCACCATACCAAGTACTTCCTCATTTGTTTTCTTCTCTGTCCATTTCACCTTCTCCATTCTTCTCCACACCCACATTTCAAAAGCCTCAAGTCTACGTCTATCCTCCTGCTTCAATGACCACGTTTCCGCGCCGTACATAGCTACGCTCCATATCAAAGTTTTTACGAGTCTTTTCTTAACATTCTTACTCAAAGTCCCCGTCATTAACACCCTCCTCCTTGTGAAAGCCTCTTTGCCTTGCGCAATTCTTCTCCTTACGTCCCTACTACTTTGACCGTGTTGGTCCAAAACACTACCGAGATACGTAAACTTTTCTACCTGCTCTAGTTTTTGCCCTCCTACTTTAATGTTAAGCTTGGCCTTTTTCTTTCTAGAAAATCGCATAACCTTTGTTTTATTAATATTGATTCTCATCCCATACCTGTCGCACTGAATTTCCAATTCACTCAGCAATGCTTACAGCCCCTTGGCTGACTGACAAACTAAAGCTTGGTCATCAGCAAACCTAACTGATTTTAAAAATTCCCCGCCCACTTTCATTCCTACCTCGAGTTCTTCCCATACCCCTTTGATCATTTCCTCTGCATACAGGTTGAACAGCAACGGTGATAAAGGGCAACCCTCCCTTACACCCCTTCATAACACTGCCCATCCTGACTCCCCGTTTCCCACCCGCACCTGAGCAGTCTGAGACATGTACAGGTTGCGGATTAGCCTCCTTTCCCTTCAATCTATTCCTGTTCTGCAATATACTCATTAGTTTTTCCCAATTCAGTCTATCAAACGCCTTTCGAAATCTACGAAACAGGCAAATACCTCCTGGTTGTGTTCTATATTCCTCTCGATTAATAATCTCATTACTGCAATGGCATCACGCGTACCTCTCCCCTTCCTAAACCCAAACTGATCATCCCCTAAGTAATCATTTGCCCTACTCTCTATCCTTTTGTTTATGATCCTGAGAACAACTTTAGCTGCGTGGGGTATCAAACTAATTGTCCTATAGTCCTCACATGACGTGGCCTTTACCTTTTTCGGAATAGGAGCTAAAACCGATCTCACAAAGTCTTCCGGCCAGATTCCCTCCTCATAAATACTACGGATTAGCCCATATAGCCTCTTCCTCCCACATTTTCCTAAGCATTTTAAAAGTACCACGGGAATGTTATCTACCCCCGTGGCCTATTCATATTCGTGGCATATTCTTTCATTTTCGCCGCTCATCCACCTTTGTAATCAGCCATAGTATATATATATATATATATATATATATATATATATATATATATATATATATATATATATATATATATATATATATCACTCAGTGATAGGCCCGACGGCGTGTGAAATTCACACATCAGGGTAGAAGGGCCAGTTCCTTTCCTTTTTGCCGGTTATGGTTTCCCAGTAAGACCTGGCACCCAAGAAATCGCATAGTTTTAGTGGAGCTGAAGGTGTTCAGAGTGCAGGAATCGTACCCGGGCCCCTACAGTCAGCGGTCCGACGCTCTACCCCCTGAACTACCGCAACCCACACACACACACACAAATATATTATACATATACATATATATATATATATATATATATATATATATATATATATATATATATACACTCATATATTCAGAAACAGATATAAGGAAAAGGGATAGGAACACACATAAAGGACGAGCACAATAGAGGTGGGGAAGGCGGAATCGAACGGATCACAAGAGTAAAAATATTTCCTTGACCAGGACTCGAACCTCGGATCTTTGCACTTGCCGGGCGGATGCTCTTAACCACTTCAGCTATCGAGGAAACGTAATTTACCCTGAGATCCGTGGGTCTAATATGTCGCCAAGCGCCCCGATTCTTTAGCCAAGAGATGGCGTCAGAGGGCTGTTTCACCCACCGAAGGAGAAATGGACAATACACAAGAGGAAAGGACAGTGGGTTAGAATTCATACAACATCATACAGGAAAGGAACAGTGCGTTTTGTGGCACGCATAGCCAGAAGAAAGAGATGAGCCACATTGGCCAAATACACATTCAAACACGAAATCCCGCCAAACGGCGAATAAATACTCATATATTCAGAAACATGCGTGGTCTGCTTTATTTTCAAATGATAGCAATCGCAATGAGTTGATCTAATGCAACGAGTAAAATTGAAATGATATCTGTGGATCCACAAAATGAAGCGATGAAAATTCTCTCGGAGTAGTAGTCTGAATAACATATAGAGGTTATTCCTGTATGCCTATGTGCTACATAATATTATCTCAAAAGCATCTTTTTTCCAGTCCAAAACACATAATTTAATATGTATTTCATTTGCTTTCGTCATAATAATAACAGAAATAATAGGATTCGTAAGGGTATGATGGAATAAATAGCGTAAGTAATAATATTACTTAAAAATATACCCGAAATAAACAATTACTTCCAGAGGAGATAAAAACATTCAAATTGACAATTCTCATTTCACTACCGTGGGATGATAATTGAAACATATTCAATAACAGGCATTGAAAAAGCAAACAGACGTGGAAAAAGTGTTTTGAGCATTAAAAATTCTCCTGAAGTTACACGAAAAATGGAACTGCTTCTTCAATAGCAAATAAAAATAAGAAAAGATGATTTTATTCTTGAAAGAAGAAAGAGTCATTTAGGAGCTAAGTCTCCAAGTTAAAATACCTGATTGCCCAAGTCAAAATACCTGATGCGACCTTTCAGCAACCTATTATCTCAAAGTATAAAATAAATAAACCAAGAGCGGGTGAATGCTCAGAATGACACGATGTGGAAATTCATTTTAGGCGGGAATGTTAACGTTTTTCCTTCGGATTGATTTTCACGCAGAAATAAATGACGCTGTCCAATCATTAAAAAGATCCATTTATTTAGACATACTATGTGGACCTCATTCCAAGCCTTTTCTTGCGCAATCAATCGGATCGGATGGATAAAAATTCGCCTCTCTTCTCCAGAAAACCACACATACTCTTAAGCATCCAAATTCAGAGAAAGAGGGACCCATTGGGGGTATATTTTGTTTCGTTCAGCGTCGTCGCCACGTATCTCAGATTGTGAACCTCCGAGCTTGAACTTGAGGATTGAACTAAATGAACACAGCTTAGTTTGGGGTTGAGTAAATGCGTAAAACCTCTGGGATATTCACAACACATTTTAAGAACATAATTGGACTGAGAATATTACCTAAGTCTATTCTTTAATTTCAAGTCATCCAGTTACTCAATCATGAATTAGGGCGTGTTTGTAAACTTTCCTGTGCGACAATTGGTCGTGAACACTCGTGAGCCACGACGGCCCGAAAATTAAAACAGCCTTGTAGACTAAGCAATCGGTTTACGAGAAACAAAACAAACGAGAGTAATCAGTTAACGTGAAATAAATCAATAAGCGAAAGAAGTATTACCAAATGGAAATCAATTTTGGAGAGTAAGAATATAGACAACTGCATGTCAACAGCAGGTTCCGATCAAAGCATCAAGCAACAGGAATAAAAGGAAAACTTAACTGTTTTGATTTGACTTCAAACGTATACGTCATTATGAATTATGCAAGAATTTGAGATTCAGGTCTGATAATTTTGTTGGGTCTCGACAATGAGGACTGAAATTTCGACTTGAGATCGGATAGAAGTTGAGTTCTTATAAATAAAATAGTTTCTGGCGTCACTTGGTGGAAATTCTTCATATTGAACTTAAAATTAAACCACTTGGCTTTTCCACATAAAAATCAAAGTAGTTTTACTTGGAGAAGCCAAGTGGTTTCATTTTAAGTTCAATTTCAGTTCTTATATTCAATGCATATGTTTTTATGCGGACCACTTCCTGCTACCCACGTCATACCCAAGGCGGCAAACAACCCCACCCCATTCACATAAGCACCCACCGTTGACCGATCGAGGCCATCGCGAGAGTAAATTCAAACTCTCTCTCTCCCTCCCTCTCTTCCCTCAAATGCCACGACGGCGTATGATCTCTCAATTGACCGATCCCATTTGGATGGGAAGCGGGGCTCAAAGGAGGCGTATTTTATTGTTTCGGACGCGGAGGAGGATTGGAAGGAGGGAGGTGGAACGACACCACCGAAGCAGTCTCCCACGCTATACACACACACCCACGCACACATCAACACGCAGAGGCTCCGCCGTCTCTCCCACCACCACCGGAGTGCGAAAACTTCCCCCGAGCATTAAGAGGGGGTGGGGAGCGGGGAGAGGAGGCGAGAAATCGCCCGCACAGCACACGCAAACGGTGGCAATAAACTTTTATACGCCGCTTTCCTTTCCCCTTCCTCCCACCGCACCCTACCCTCTCTGGCCCTCTCCAGCGACGTCCATTCGGAGCCAATTACTGCTGGAGGAAGAGGGGAGGTGGGGTTTCGGGGGAGTGTTCATTAGAGAGAGGACGTGGGTGATAGCTAGGGCAAGTTAGGGTAGAAGGGCGGGCAGAGGGGGGGGGCGGCGAAAGTCCATGTGAGCGCAAGGTGGTGGGTTGGGGTTGGCCTACGTGAATAGGAGAGAAGGAGGGAAGTACAGGGGCAACAGTGGGGGGGGGGGGTGAAAAGGGGGACCGAGCCAAAACCCTCCTTTCCCCCCTGTTGAAAAAGCAAAGCACAGTCACGGCAAACTCGCCACCCCTTATCGCGTGCCAACAGTCCCCCCTTTTCCTCCCCCCGGCCCGACACCCAGACACCGCGCTAAATTGAAATCCTGGTCGAATCACAGACGTGGTCCTCCCCATGCCACTCACCCCCTCGGGTCCACTCCTCTCCAGTCGACTCTATAAAGAATAACTTCAATATCCATTATCGCTAGACTGCTTAGAATGTGCACTCATTCCTCTATGCGCCCAAGAGTATTCTCCTCGCCCAAGGGCACCTTTCGCTTGCCCTTGACCCTCGTGGAGTACGCCGCCGCCCTCATGAAGTTATACATATGAGGGTGGTACCCGTACGCGTGTGTGTGTTCTCCTCTTTTTCACGAGCCGCTATTTCGAGAGCGGCCGCCCTCGATCAACGCGTCTCTTTGCGGGGAGCGAACGTGCGGTACTGAGCTAAGGCTATTGGGGATCGAAATTTGCGGGGGCTGTACAGGCTCCCCATTGAGAGGGCCCGGGTTCAAATCCTGGAGGCGACAAATATATTCCGATGGTATCACGTTCCCTACTTGAGGTGGACTTTGGAGAGCACTTGGAGTGAGAACGATGTCCGTCGGATGGGACGTTAAGCTGCGGACCCCTTGGCGCCATTTGACAAGAGTAGGCTAATGCCGACGACGTTTCTCTCCACCCTTCTTTTCCCATCAATCTCTAATGGCGCAAATGACCTTAGCTGTCGGTCGCCGCCCATAAACAAAAACTACTACGGTCGAGATCCGCGCGAGTCCGAAACTCCCATCTACCACAACCAGTGGTAGACCATGACCATTAGGCGACTGCCCCCCCCCCCCCGGGCAAAATTAAAATGATGAGCTCCACACAAAACATGTCATTGATTCCATAGCGTTTATATGATTAATGGGGCACAAAGATATCTATTCCTTCGAGTACTAAACTCGGATGAAGCCAACGTGATCTTGCAAAAATAACGTTACTATCCCAGGGTTTAAATATCCATGGCACCGTTAAAAGCCCTAGTCATCCTTCAAATTTCAAATGGGAAAACGGCTACCAGCTCTTTCACACCACGTGGAAACGGTTGTTTCAAAATGCGACCAATCAGAAGGCAGCAACGCCATCAAGCTGCCTGCCATGAGGGCGGCCCAAATAGCTTCGTTGGTCAAATACCTTACCCCTCGTCCACCCGCGCTCCAAAAGCATGACATTCAGCACATTTCAGTGACAGCGCTACACGAAGTGTGGTGCCCAGTGTTCCATTGCAAACAACCGGCGATTCTACAAACTTGCCTAAGAACCACTATATATTTTATTCCATTGCTACTGCGAAATGAGTGTATTATTATTATCTCTCTTTCTATGCTTATTTTTAAGCTAATATTTCCACTGTTTCTCTATAATTATCTATATATTCATTGTATTTATTTCACTTTTGGCGGTCTGGCGAAGGTTTTGCGGGTATCCCTCCGCCCATGGGTATAAGCCGTTCCCGAAGAAAATTTATTATGGTCTTTCCGCCATCGCTAAACACTTGGCAGAACCACTTTCTCTCTGCCCACTACAACGAGGAGATTGTTCCTTAACGTGGGTTCCAGATCGTTAATGTTTAGCATATTTTATTATTGTTTTCTGTAATTTATTTTGTACCTATTACGATTGCGGAATTAAAACCTTCAAAAATGAACTGAAACTTATTATCGATTCATCATTTCGACACCATAAAGACGCCAGCTGTAACGATGGCGAAACTCTTGTCAGCAGAAAGCAACACGTGTTGAAACGAAGCATTCAGCCTTCACGCTCCGAGAGCCTTCGAACCATTTCTTAATTAATTTAAGTATTTAAACTGTCATTTGGTAAAATTTCAGTTCGAGGGTGGACAGATGAGGTAAACAATGCAGTCCACAATTCCTTACAAAATAAATACCTATTCACCACGAAAGTTTTAATGCTTAAGACGATTTGAATACATCGTTCTAATGGTATATGTGCACGCTCTAGTATGACTGAGTAGAATGATATTATTATATGGGAGATAAAAATTGAATGGAATATGATAAAATCAAATCAAATAAAAGTGCTCGCAATGCCGACAATTTTGTGTCACTAAAAAATTATTCTCAGAAATATATACTGCTTGGTTTTAAGGCTATATTGAAATATTAAATTCTTGATTAACAGTTTATCTTGCGCTTGCATCAAATGCAAATGAGCAATTTTATTTGAAGGATTAAACTTTTTCCATTAAAATAAAATGCAGATATAAAGGGGGAAAATTCCTATGATCAAGGGTAGGAATAATCTGGGAATGTATCGAGACGAGTGCTATGTACTGGTTTTGCACCCCGAGGCACCGGGTTCAAATCTCAAATTTGGTGAGATTTTAATATAATACGCCGTCCGTCGGATGGGACATCAAACTGTAGACCCCTGTGAATACCTTCAAGGTATGTACTTAAGGTAACATCCGTGATTTCATTATGACGCGACGGTACGTCGAACCGCGATCGGACCGGTAGAAACTGATCAGTGCCCTCCGATGATCCGGAGAGAGGGAACGGGCCTGCCTGTGAGAGTTATATTTTGATCTTTTGCTAGTGAAACTGCAACGCTCGTTAGAACAAAGATTTGCGATCAAGTTTAGGTGCGTGAAACTTGACAAGACCGCTACGGAAACTGTTTCTACGATCAAGACTACTTGCAAAGAAGATGATACCCCGTCCGATCGGCAAATGTTCCGGTGAAAGAAGGCCTTTTTGAAAGGTCGAAAAGAGATCGACGACGAGGACCGCGACGGAGGGCCATCCACGACCACGACGGCCGACCATGTTACACGAGTGAGAGGGAACTGTAAAACCCAGACCAACTATTAAGGGTTAGTTTAATGGCAATTAATTACAATTTAAACATTCACATAACTGAAATTTATGAGATCTTTACGAACCAAATCACCATGGGGAAGGTGTGCGCAAAAATGGTTCCAAAAATTCTCACTGGCAACCAAAAGTCACGACGCGTTGAAACGTGCCAAGAAAACCTCGATATGTGCAAACGTGATCCCCCAGCCCCTGTACAGCCCGGACGCAGCTCCCCCAATTTTTTTTTTGTTTTCATACCTCAAAGCACCCTGGAAAGTCAAGCATCTCAGGACAATGAATGGGATCAAAGCATTTTGCACCGTGGTATCAAAGGACATTCCGAAGGAGGCCTACGCATTCGAGAGCTGGAAGTCCCGCTGGAGCCGATGCATTGACGCAAAAGGAGCCTTTTTTGAAGATTTTTAAACACTTGCAACGAAAAATTCAATAAATGATTTGTAATAGACTTACTGACATTACTTTAAGTAGATACCTTGTATCGTTAAGAGTAGACTGATTTCCGACCCAGCATTTCTCTCCATTTCTCGTTAATTCAATGACCACCCTACACCTACGAAATTACCCACCTAGCCACAAGGGCGCAAATGATCTTAGCTGTCGGCTACGTTCTCTAATAACTAACACAGGCAATACTCTAGGTTCACAAAAGATAAGTTTTAATGACAGGAGACTTCAGTCAAAATCAAATAGATAAATAGCTAATTCCAGAGACTCACCACAGCAGACTTTACGCCCACCAGGTCAAATGCTCTCCCTTACCTGAAAGAAAAACACGACTATTAGTACACACAGTCGAGGAAATTTTATGAAAAAGCACAAATAAAATAAGGTTTTCAAATTTTCATTTGCTGCATCTGTCAGAAAACCATGCAAAAAAAGAAACGGAAAACTTGGATAATATAAATTTTAAATTGTTTATAATTTACCCCAGCTTTAAATTTGTAAGCTTCATTTGAAAACACCAAAATATGAAATAAAAATTATCATGATATGGCAAATTCAATTACGCCGTGAAAATATTAGTGGCACAATGGAACTAATATGTGAGTACAGAACTAATATGCAAATATATACAAAAACTTAAAATGAGAATTTTTCACAATAAATCAATCGTTTACAAACTGAGTTCTCTGACTACAGCCAAATATCCCTGTAATTAATAATGATTGTGAAAAGCAGTTGATAGGGCTTAAACATATTTACTTAAAACTTACATCTCGAAAATTAATTAACTGCAATGCATTTCATACTGGCATATTCATTTGATGTGTGCCTATATTCACGACAGGTGCAGGATAAGAATGTATTATAAGCAAGCGAAAGTAATAAGGCTTTCAGAAAACGGACGTAAAAAAGTAATGTGGCTTTTTGTTTTTCCCTTTACGCTTTATAATAGTTCCTTGCCTAATGACGCTCGTCTTGGTGGATTTTCAACATAATACGATATAAATAAACAAATATTTGTTGCTTCAGTCGACCATGAAAATAAAATCACCAGATGAATAAAGCCGAAACAGGAGTCTAGTAAATGATGAGGCTTGTATTTTTTTCTGACACTACGACCACAATCTCTTGAACTTTCTAAGGACTTATTGAAGGATCCACGTATTCTGTTCCTTCATGTAAGCTTGAACGATTTCCTCATCAGTTTCTTCTAAATCCCACCCGTACTATCTTCATCTCATCACCTTACAGAGAAAAAAGCAATGATGTTGTCAGCCTTTCTCTCCTCTGGGGGGAGATGTCTACAAGCAGACATCCAGCAGGCAAAAGCGAATAACCCTATGAATGGAGCATACGTGAGTCGGTTGGAGCCCCGAACAGGAAGAGGGTGGGCAATTTACGTGTCCTGGACGGGTTCTTGTTTACTTGGATGAATTAAAATAGTCTTTCAGAATTTTTGCAGGTAATTTGGAGAATTCTTTCAATTTCGCTCTTGAGTAGAAGTAAATCCACGAGCTTGTTGAGACTGTGTCCGTATAAATTCATGCTGGAATCTCGAAAATTGATCCTGAGCATCGTCCAGTTTGAGGGACAGTCTAGCGCCCTCACTTATCTCCGCCGCGCTCCGTCGGACACGCCGAGACCGCCATTCCCTGGCCCGCCTCCCCCTCATGGGCCGGACCTCGTCTTCCGCGGTGTCGGTCCATTAGCAGCCTCTCGGGGTGTTCTCATCCGGTCCTTCAAAATGTATGCACTAAGTTTCCCCCGTCACCTCCCCCTTTTCTCGCCGCTAATGTGCGTCCCACCGGAGAGGGGGTATGGGGGAAGCTGAATCCTGCCTACTCCTCTCCATCCATTCCATTTCCCCTTCATCCCTCCGCGATACACCCGTTAAAATCCCCGAAAGCGACTTGGACCCGGAAGCAGGGAGGGGAGGAGTGGCGTGGAAAGAGGGGCTGCGTGGTTACGTGTGCGTGTCTCTGCGCTAGGTGGCACGCACCCTCAATCCAAACAAAAGACACATCCGGACTGTGTGACCTGAAGTGAAAGCGTTTGACCCATGGCCTTAAAGTCTTATCGGGTCACAACCACTGACTGGCGATACAATGTTTAAGCGGATTACAAGGCATGGCCGTACATACTCCAATATTTAGCATCTGGGGTTATTCGCACTTCTTGCCGTGAGAAAGCGATAACATTTTTGGAGGAAGCCAAAGTAAACTTTTGAGGATAACACGCCAAGAACCATCCCGCGAACGGGTCTGGTGGGACTGGCCTGGGCAGGCCAACAAAAGTTGCAAAAGTTCACAATTCAAAGAGTTTACCAGATATTTTTTTGATGAATTGCTGACATTTTACCAGCGCTTTGAAAACTCTTCGTCACTTGTCTCTAAACTAATTGAATCGCAGTATTTGGCATTGTAAATAGTGTAATGCATGCTTTGCAGTTATTCTACAATATAGGAGTGAAAATCTTTTGGTAGTTTGTCATTTCGCTTGGGGCTCCAGTCGTAATGATAAACATATGGTTTAGTTTAAAGATTGAAAGCTCAACTAAAATATTTTTCAATCAATTTAAAAAAGAAATATCTGAGGAAAATAGTACATCAAAATAAAATTGTTCACTAAGATGAACATTTTTCGTCACTAAGGTAAAAAATATAATTTGCTCTGACCTCGTCAAAAGCATTTATGATAGAAATATATGAAATCAGCAACGTTTTCCTTTTTTGAAAAACCAATGACCGTTGACTCGTATTATACAGAGAAGTTATACTAACTCTGCATACAATTATTAATTGCTAATGTATTTATGTCAACGCACAATTTGAACTTCCAGGAACAATGAAGAATGACATCCTTCTTCTTAAGGTGGCCAAAATTTTCATGACTGCCAAAACTTAATAATGAAGTGTCCTTCTTATTAATATTTTATTTAATACCCACTATTTCCGGCATCTTTTTTATAATAGAAGACGCACACGCTCGGATGCACAAGTGAATCTTTAAGAAAATATCTTTTCGCATTGCTCAATAACACAAAACTATACTCCATTCATCTTCCTTATAATGCATTCAAGTTACATATGCCTGCACCTAATTGTTTAAGCCTCTTTAAGTGAAATGTTGTGTGGAATTTGATGTTATCCAACTGATATAAATCATTAGTGTAAGTATGCAATGGGATGAACAGGAGAAAATAAGTAAAAGCTGTACAATGAAATAGAAATACATAGTTTAAACAAATTGAAACAATAATCAAATATCTTGGTAAAAACGAAATAGTTAAGACCGCAAAAAGGTTGTGGTTAATGCTGAACCACTCTCAAAGACATATTTGAAAGAAATAGTCAAGTAAGACAACAAAATTACACGAAGTATCAAATCTCCGAAACGTATTCTCCAAGGAAAGAATATAAGATGGGACTTGAGAATTCGAGGTATGACTATGGAGACGAATAAGTAAATAATCTCGGCAGACAGAAAGAAAAACAATTGTCAATTTTGTAGCGAAAGAATTATGTAAGAAATCTGAAGATAAAAGTGACACGGTTAAATAAAGACGAATGATTATGGCACTGGGAATGGGGAATTTTGGCGGTCCATTGTTGAAGATGAAGGGATTGAGATCTCCCATTTCGGATGCCATGAGCGAGGAAGAAAGTTTTACAGAGCTGGGGATGGAAATGGTGCATGATAAAAGACGCTTAAGCAGCGCCAAAGTGCTTAAGCTTAAGAGTCGCCTAAGTTTTCAGGGACCGTCATGAGCCTCCCTTGATGAGAAGACTCCCCGAAAGATTGATGTGGCGGACGTCACTCTGCACTGATTAGCGATAGGGTGATTTTCATGAGCGATCGCGTCGTCCCATTCCAGTGAGCATACTGCGGCAAATGTGAGAGCAGACTGCTGATGAGAAAACGAGACGGAAGTCCAAAAAAAATGCACCCCAAGAAACGGAAACCTAGAAGGGAACCGCGTTTGAAGAGCAGCTCTTTGCCGTCGCGCCTTAATTACCGCTGGGGTAAAACTATTTCACCCTTTTGAAATGGTGCGTAAAAGCCTTGATAGTACGGAGGTGGAAATTTCGGTCCATGACGTCTTAGTTTCGAGTCGAGTAAAAGTAAAATGCTAATCTCGTGAAAGCAACAAAAAAGCTACTCGCTCCGCGCTTCGGAGAGCCAAGGCACACACGTGTTGAAGAGCCCGCAGTATTAGCCATGCGCGTGATACCAACACGCCGCATACCCTTTATCCCAAGACCTCCTACCTCTCGCCTCGCTGTTTTTCGGGGCCAATTTAGTGTACGAGTATTATCCTCACTCGGGAACGATGCAGCAGTTACGCGGCTCTAATAGCGTTTTCAAGGTGCTCTAGCGGCTGAGGTAATTACGCACCATTGACTAAACCGTACAAAAGCGGCTCCATGACAACGCAACATCGTGGCCAACGTAGATTTGAACCTCTGGCCAGGCAGATGAGAGCGGTAACCCACGGAGGAGATTGCTTCATCTCAACTGGTCTCTGGTAACGTTGGCGTTGTTGAACAGAGCTTCTGATTTCAATGCCCGCGGAGGATTAACAACGATATCGCGGAGAAGCCAGCAAGAGAGAGCGAAGGTGCAACACTACGTTGGAATGCAGTGATTATGCTTTCCCGGAGGTTGATTTGGGGCTTATATGAAACCAGGAGCGCGATTATGCATCTAACTTGCAGTTCCTCGCTATCTACGAGTATAACCACTCTTAAATGTTGTCTCATCTCTTTTACTTGTAAATTACAATATTTTCTACAGTCAGTTTTTCCTTAGGTGATGAGTATAATAAGTGACGTATGGAAAATATTGGCGCAGCATTAGAATTGTTGTCAAGATCCAAAACTCCCATTCTTTTGGAATAATTTTAAGAAAAACCACAATTTCACAATCATAAATAGAAATCACGAAGTAAGTTTAAACAATTTTTTGTCTAGCCGATGATCGTCCATTTACGAAGACTTTTAAATGGCATTCGGCCAAAACCATGACTGGGTACATACAATAAATATACATATCACCTAATGATATTAGTTTTCACAGTGAGCAATATATTAATATACTATGGAATCGCCGGAATAGGAGTTAGTTATGCGACTGAAAGACATTCCATCAAAATTGGGAATAATTGGTGGAACATCGTAGTGGGTATCAAGCAAGAGTAACGATATGCCAAAAGACGCAAGGGCAGCAAGTGAGAGTATGCCCTATGTTAATCATCATTTACATTCCAAGAATATAGGCAAGTTTTGGATATAGAGATAGAGGCTGAACAATGGAATATATCTCTGTATCCATCTTCTCTGCCTTATTGAAGTAATTTCTCCCAACAAGACTCTTCTTCTCTCTTCTTCCACCATGCCTAGCGTATGATCTCGTTTGATTTTTGTTTCTGTCCATTTCACCTTTTTCACCTTACTCGGCAGCCTCATTTCAAAATTCTCGCAGCCACCCCTATTTTCTTACTTCATTGACCGTGTTTCCGCGCCGTGCCAAACCGCGTTTTAAATAAAAGTTTTCAAAGGCCTTTCTCCGCACCCTTACTTAATGCCATTACCCTCAATTCGCCCCTCCACAAGAAAACTTCTTTGCCAAACGTAATTCATCTTTCTATTTCCGTACCACATCGACAATCACCATGGCTTTTTAACCTGCTCTAGTTTTTACCCTTCTAATTTAAAGTTTACTTTAATCTTCCACTTTCTCAAAAATCTCATAACCTCTGTTTTTTTACCTTAATTCTTATCCCATACATTAAACACTGACTATTGAAAGCGCTCAGCAAAGAATGGAACCTTTGATGGACCTTAAAACTACGGCTTAATCATCTACATCTGCAACTGATACCAATAATTCCCTAACCGAATCTCATTCCTATCCCTAGTTCTACTCATTTCTCCTAAACCATTTCATTACACCAATGGCTTATAACCTTATTTAATCTTTCACCCGTCTGCCACCCCCCCCCTTACGGTGGCGACTAGGGTGAAATGAAGACATGGGGTTAGCCTACGTAAACAAGACGACCACACCGTCCGCAGAACAGCGCCACTTTGACACCTGAGCTGCCCGTCCGCAACCCTACCCGCGCCTGGCGACACACTTCAAGTTTATGAGGCGCCGCAGCGACCACCCTGCCACCGACCTGGTGGTGTACAGTGCACCCGTGCTGAGGGGATTCCTTTTCATTGGAGGAACAGAGCGCAAAGCGGAGGGAGCAACGAGGCCAACCTTACATTTTTTGATCATTTTCCAAAACACTCACTCACTACGCATCCGTTTTCACATATTAGTTTTCCTAAGCGACGCTATCATAAAAACGTTTATCTTGACCGTCACAAAGAAATACAAGAAGAATTAAAACCCTAAATAAGATACAGATATTCTGAATAAGTTTTGGAAAAAATCCAGCAATTAGAATGAATCGCACGATTCGGCATATTTTCGACGTGTGACAGAAGTGTCACCCAAAAACACAAAAAAACGGCGATAGCCAAAATTTAATTTTCAAAATTTAATACAATTTCCCTGAAATATGACTTTATTTTGCTACTCCACCACTAAATTCCATGCTTACTTTGAAAAAATTAAACTATTATCATGGAACTACAAATAAAACAGGGATAAAGAGTGAATTAATTTAAATCGATACAAAATATATTGCAACCTCACACCTGATGTACGTATTTCAAAATAAGTATGAAAAATGCATAAAAATGATGAAGCATAAAACAAGTAATGAATATCGATGGCATAGAATGTCACAAAAATATGCCAGAAAACACTAGTGCAAAATTTGTGAGTAAATATCAATTATCTATATAAAGCAAATGTAGAAAGTTGGGAAAATACCTAAAAGAAACACATTCGGTCAAAGGTTTACAAGGTTTTCTAGGCATTCTCCATTTGTTTCCGATATGATTTGACCAAAATAATAATTTAAATATCCGGATGTGACTATTATTATTATTATAAGGTAATCTACCGGTTGAGATAGGTTTTTGGATGGACACAACTACCAAATAAATATTTTGTGACTCCTAACAAAACACAAAATCCAGCAACCTAGTCTACATCAGATCCCTCGTCATCTACTCAGTACTTCCTTCCTCCCTTCATCCCGTCCAAGATCCCTATCCTGTCCCTCCCTTTCCTTGTTTGCCTAACATTCTCCCCTCTATTACAAATTCAGCGTCACACTGCCACTCAAAATATTTTTGACTGGATGTGACTATACGCCTGTATAATTGCATTTTAAATGAACACTGCTGTCATGTGAAAAACTGGGTGAAATTATAATCGCAAGACCTTCTCAGAATTTAAACAAAGGAATTGTTGTGAGCAATAAGATTTAAACAGCTAGAAAATACATCGAAAAAATTATTCCATAATTAATTACTCCCACATGAGAGGATTTCACACCGCCATGATGACTTAAAAAGCTTTCAACGATCATTCCCGAGTAGATTGGACAAGGACCACCAAAATGTATTTTCAACTGTTCTAATGGTACGCTACTAGTTTGATCATCGAAGGATTCTGAATAGATCGAGAGTAGGGTTCTTGAGACGGCACCGGGTGATTGTTCGTGAGGATCCATTCGACAAGGAGGGGGGGAGGAGGGGGTATGACGAACGGGCACCAACGAGAGCTCTCCGCTCGCGATGATGCTCGCGAAATTTGAGCACCGCAAGTCAACAAAGTACCCGAGGCGAGTGGCGGCCCAGTCCTCAATTATTCTAAGCCTCAAAGCACCCCCTATAACTCTTTTCCATCCCCCCTGTTAGGCCCCCCTTACCCTCGCAGGCTCCCACAACCCCACTTTATTCTTGCAAGAAACCTTATTTCACTCCGCTTACCTTAATCATGCATGTATGTATGTAAAATATAATTATATATATATATATATATATATATATATATATGTGTGTGTGTGTGTGTATAAACACACACACACATATCAATGGTGTAGAAGCACTGACGAGAGCAATTTAACATTAAGCGGCACAATTTAGCATTAAATAAAATAGATAACACGTATAAGGACACTCACATTTTAGATTTTTTGAGCTTCTAGTCTTCTCTGAAGCCTTCATCAGGACAGACCCGAAGGAATCTGACCTAAAGAAAACCTCATAGAAGGCTGAAAGCTCGAAAAATCTAAAATATTATTGCCCTTTTAAGTGTTATCTATTTTTTTTATTAATGTTTGTCTTTTCCCAGGGACCTCACAATTTTGCTCCCTCGGAATGATCCCTTCCTTCTCGAAGCCTTCGTCTCACCCTCTCATTCCTTAATCCCCCCCGCCCCCTTTTGCATCTCCATCAGCCCCCTCCCCGTAGTCGTGCTCCCCCTGTAGTCATGCCAGTACGGCGAATTTGCGGCCACATGGAAGGGAGGGGCTTCGCCTTTGCACGCAATTCTGGGGATGGCTGGAGAGGGAACTGAGCGTCACTTCGTAATGCAAGAGATGATGGCGTCTGTATGTGTCAGTGCGCGCGCGTTCGTGTGCGTGCAGCTCTCTCTGTGCTAGGCCAACCAAGTCAATGAAAGCGGCAGTCGCCGTTTCCACGTGAGCTCCCCCAAGAGGGAGGGGTACGAGGGATCGAATAATCTGCATAGCTAATTGCTAAAATCTTTTACGCCAACTTTAATCGTTTACAAATCGCATTTTAACATTATTATGTTTCTGTGGACAAAATTCCCCCATTCTATACATTCATACTTTATGATCTCATCGGTTTAAAACACTAAAACATTTTCATTTAAAGTTCAAAACTCCGTATTTCATTATAATAGTGCCATAGTGCATATAATCAAAACGTAGATAGAATTAAGGAAGATGCAAATATATATATATATATATATATATATATATATATATATATATATATATATATAACCATAAACACAGTAATCAACCCGAAGGTTGGTTTGGTAGGTGATGGTAGAGTTCGCCCAGTACTAAGCCCGACGGCGTGTGAAATTCACAAATCAGGGTAGGGGGGCCAGTTCCTTTCCCTGTGCCGGTTATGGTTTCCCAGGAAGATCTGCTACCCGAAAAATCACATAGCTTGGGTGGAGTTGCAGGTGCCCAAGGTGCCTTGCCCGGGAATCGAACCCGGGACCCTACAGTCAGCAGTCCAACGCTCTACCCCCTGGACTACCGCGACCCGCACTCACACACACATAAGTGCGGGTCGCGGTATATTAATATATATATATATATATATATATATATATATATATATATATATATATATATATATATATTATATATATATATATCAATTAAACGGAAACACTCACACGAAGAGTATGATATTGGAACGGCACAATAGAACACAAATAAAATAGTAATATTTAAAACGACAGTCACAAGGTAAATTGTTTGAGCATTCGGCCTTCTCCGAGGCCTTCTTCAAGTGAGACTGAAAATATGCTGTACAGAGGTAAGGGGTATGGGAGGGGAGGGGAGGCGTGGTGTAGGAAAATGCTGGGAGGGAAATTAAAGATGGCGGTTGAGGGTGGGAATTTTGAAAGATCGGATAGCTAATATAAACGGGGATTCTCGTGTTCTCGCCTCTATATTGGTGGCTGAATCGGGTAGGGATTTTTCATTTATTATATTTTTTAATTTTATTTCACTACGTGTGATTAGTGGGCCCCTGACGCAGAAGGAAACCTCTCGTAAGCCCTGATAGAGTGTGAGTGCAATCAACTAGCAAGGATCAATGCTGCTTAGTACATCCAAGCTAGAGAGTGTGTGATTAATTTGCCTTATTATTATATTACGTGTGACCAACGGGCCACTGGCGCAGAGGGCAACCTCTCGTAAGCCCTGATTGAATGTGAATGCTTGAAACTAGCAAGGATCAATGCTGCATAGTACATCCAAGCTAGAGAGTGCGTGATTAATTTTCATTTATTATTATTCTAATTTTTATTTTATCACGAGCGTTTGCGTGCTTGAGACTAGCAAGAATCAATGCTGTGTAGTATATCCAAGCTAGAGAGTACATGTTTATTTGCAGTTTTCCATTTCATTGTTATAACCCTTTGCAGTATACAATTATTTCAATTAATTTTAGTTTTTTATTACATTTAATATTGGTTTTATTTTCAGTTATTAATTTATTTTTATAATTTTTATTGATTTACTGCTTATATATTCTCTAATTTCCCTCACCCATCCCTTGCCCATTTATAAGAGTACGGCTGGGGTTGACCCTTCCCATTATAGTCACACGTAATTTCTTGATAAATTTGACCGAATTCAGCTCCGTGTTTCTTCAACGAGGCTATATATATATATATATATATATATATATATATATATATATATATATATATATATATATATATACATATATATATATATACATATATATATATATACATATATATATACATATACATATATATATATACATATACATATATATATACATATATATATACATATATATATACATATATATATATATATATATATATATATATATGTATATATATATGTATATATTCATACATTTGTCCATAATTATAAATGGCTTTTTAACAGTTTGCATGGTTCTATATTCCATGCACCATCAACATTATAATCATTACGTATGATTATCGCTGCAAATGATAAGCACGCTAAGCTCCTTGTCCTTTGGTTATATGAAAGGTTTTCCACTCACTTTGCACTTCAAAAAGGGCATGAGACAAAAGTTAATGCAACTACTAATTCTTTTGCAACTTCAATTAGAAGTCTCATCTAATTTCCAAGACCTTGAGTTTTCGTATGAGCGTAAAAGTATAATTGAATTGTTTTTATCTTTAAAATGTAGTTTTGGAAGTCTCAAAAACATCTTAATCCTCAAAGTTTTTCCATTCGTTCGAAACATAGAGTAAAATCGGGGATTATTAGGAGCGCGTGATGAATTCCCTCCATTGTAGGAGAGAGGGACTCGATACCACTTCCCTTGGATGTGAATGGATGTGAGTGTACAACGAAATGAACACGGGGGGAGGAAAATGTGGGGTCATTTGCAAACAATATAGGGAAACTGTAAATTCCTCATGAGGATTCACTTACTCCCAACTTCAGATCCAACAGAGTCTACGGGCACAAAGAAAATTATTTACCAACGCGTCTTCAACGAATCCAAAAAGCTGGGTGGATACAAAGAAACACCATTTTCAGCGAGGCATGAGACATTTGAAGGGACGTTTAACGAAGTGGTAGGCGCGATGGTAATCATGGAAAGCGATTCCTACGTTGCCATGCACCCGAATCCACGTCGTCTAATGCAGTTATACACGCTCAGAAGGGTCAGGTGGTGCAACAGGAGATTTGCAACACAAAGGTGGGGGCCCAATACAACTTCTTCGGCGTCCTCAACCGAGTATCGAACGTTCGCAAAGGATATTTCAAAAGTAATGTGTAGTTAATAAATTGAAAAGGCGATAAAATATTATGATTTTCAGTGCTTCTTTCTTTTGAAACTCGACCTTAAATTATTGAGTTATGATGTCTTTGAAATTATTTATGAGGCCATAAAGAACGTACTGGAAATTCCGGCTTGAAGATAAAATAATTCCATGGAAAATATAATATGCCCTTCGTGCCTTTTTTGATTTTAGAACAAAGAGATGTCAGAATTGTACGAGTAGATGATTTGATTTCCGTCAAAGTAATGAAAATACTAGAAATATTTTAACAGTACTGGCAAATGAATGAATCCAGGAAAACGCATTCGTGTATCGTGAACTGTAGTCTGAAATATTCAAATAATGCTCTCTAATGTTCGCTTGCGAGATAAATATAATTATTCCTAAGTGATGCGCGTCGTTCCGCACTAATAAACCGGTGCTAGTGTTCAAAGTATTATACAGGGTTGCACCCAAAATTGGTAGGACTGATTTTTTCTGGCGCGAACGGAGCGGTGTAGGGGGGTCTGCTTTGCAGGGTAAGGTGGAGGGGTCTCTTAGCAACAGACCGAAACCAACCTCAGTCGCCTGCAAGCTGTCGTTGAGTGAGGACACCGTTTTTAGTGAAGCAAGTTTTTTGTCCGCGTCGAAAAACAAAATGAATCTGAATTTAGAGCAACGTTATTCCGTGAAGTTTTGCGCGAAACTCGGGAAGACGGCAACTGAGACCCTCGATATGATCAAGCAGGCTTATGAGGACACTGCCTTAAGCCGTTCCACAGTATTTGAGTGGCACAAGTTGTTTAAAGAGGGTAGGGAGCTCGTTGAAGACGACCATCGCTCCGGACGGCCGTCGACGGTCATGGAGTGGTTCACAAGGAGTTTGTCCCACCAGGGGAGACTGTGAATGCGAACTTTTACGTGCAGGTGCTCACCCGCCTCCGAGAACGCGTGAAAAGAGTCCGACTGGCCATCGCAAACTGCTGGGTGCTTCATCATGACAACGCGCCGTGCCATGGCGCGCTCGTCGTCAGACAGCTCCTGGCCAAATACGGCGTTGCCACGTTGCCGCACCCGCCCTATTCTCCCGATCTGGCACCACCGGACTTCTTCTTCTTCCCCCTGATGAAAAGACAGCTCAAGGGACGATGTTTTGATTCGATAAAGGCCGTTCAAGAGGCTTCGACGAGGGTCATCAACGCTATCCCCAAAGAAAATTTCCAGCGGGCGTACGGGGAATGGGAGCAACGTTATACTAAGTGTGTAGCAGCTAAAGGAGTATACTTTGAAGATTATTAAGTCGATGTAAGTATATCGTCAATAAAATTCTTGTAAAAAAATCAGTCCTACCACTTTTGGGTGTTACCCTGTATTCCTCACTGACAATTACCATTTCTACTACCTCAAAATATTTCCAATGATTTTTCATGACGATTTATACTCAATGACAATACGCGGGGAAAATTCCTTTGCAAAGCAGTTCGTATAAAATTCCATAGAAAGAAAATGCCCTTAATAACCCCATTTCAAGGAGCTCTCAAAATCGTTCTCATTATTTTTACCACACTATACACTACTACGATAAAACAGAGGCAAGAAGTTCACTTATCATTTGATTCCTTGATGAACGTATCTAATAACCCTTTCCATCGCTCCATTGTTGTTCCTAGTCGATTGTTCTTTCGTCACGAAGCAGATCACCCATTTCTCTTAATCCTGAAAAAAAATCACTATCCTCTGTCTTAGAAAGTGGAAAACTGAATAAAAATATCGATACTTGAATGTATGTATCAGAATACTCAGGTTATTATACTTTTTCATTCTTATTAAAAGAATACTACCGACAAATAGCTCCATTGAAACTACAAGAATTACGAATCATGCCAAATTTTCCCCCTCTTCCATCACGACTACATATTTCGATCCTAACTTGCCTTCTTTGTAAACTATTCTGATACAGTGTGATGATCCGCAATGTGTCACCTTAAAAAGCTGGTGCTATCGTCCGAAGTTATATATTCCAATATTAATATTTATTTTGATTTTCTTCCGTAAACCGCAAACTAATGACACTAGCTCTTTCAAATATATTTTGGTACACGACAAGGCATTATCCACTTTCCAAACCCGTGTGTTCATTTAAAAAATAACTGGGATTACCGCTAGCTTTCAATTATGGAAATAAAAAATAATGCATAGGTACCACCCATAAATGGTGACAAAATCGACATGATTATAATGGAATGAAGATGTATACTTATATCGATGAACATCGCCCACATCCCTACTGCGGTCCCATTGACGACGTCATCCGTCGCCGGCTGGATGGTTCGAGTTCCCTTAATCCGAGGAGGGCAGGGGGGGGAGGGAGGTAGGTAGGATCGGAGACGTGGGTGGGATTTCCGTCGCGATATGAGATGAGAGGACAGACCCATTCCCCGGCATGCACCGCGCACCGGACGGATTAAGGGCTTCCCCGCGGAATGCCAGCGTGCTAAGCGGCGCAGTCGCGAAAAATGAATATCCCTGCCAAGGTCGATCCCAGACACTGAACTTCAGATGACAGCGCGCGCTCTGCAGCCGCGGATTATAATTGAAAAAAGAAGGAATAGGGAGAAAGGGCTTTCCCTGAATGTGGTCTTAAGCCTACCGTTCCCTCTGCGTTTGATGATAATCTCCCGCAGCAGTGTGAAAGCGGCGCCAGCCGCACCGCATTTTTTTCTTATAATAGGACGACGAAAAGAGAGAACTACTATGCTTTCCCGGATATTATCCACACCTTGAAATGAAAACTTTTTTTTAAATATTTTAAAATTTCTGTTGACGCGGAAAATGTCGCTGGAATGGAAGAAATAGGCATAGTCTCGGAAACTATTGTACTTCGTGGACAGCTCACGTTGGTTCGGGACCGTTTTGTTGAGACAGGCTAAGGAAATGGTGAGGCGCGAAAATTGCCTGCCTGCTGTATATAATATATGTGAGTAGATGCGAATGTCTGCGGCTTGTATTTTCAATGGAAATTGAATTGGAGAGTGCTTCTAATGCTCTTTAAAAACATATGGCCGCTCCCAGAGCTAAAAGTCATTTCCAAGTCCTCGTAGTTTACTCTTACAAAATATGATGGAAATAAATATGTCCCAGTAGCTATAACGTCCACATTCAAGAGAAGACGTAGCTTAGAATGATTCACATTATGCTTATATTTCATTCAAAGGGTATGTGAACTGATTAGCGGGCATGAGAAAGAGATGTTCCACCTATGATAACAAAAATGAGCAGATATATTGAATTGACTTTTCATATACATATATATGTAAATATATATACACTTATACATATACATATATATATATATATATATATATATATATATATATATATATATATATATATATATATATATATATATATATATAATACCCATATAGTTATTAAAAAAATAATTATGATATTGAAAATGTGCTGATTATTTGCACTCTCTTTGTGGCCGATGTGGAGTCCGGGAGGTTCAAAAGATTTGAGTAGAAAACCAAAATTGAGAGAAATCGCCATTTCGAGTTTCTACCTTAACGCTG
Source organism: Hetaerina americana (assembly GCF_022747635.1). Classification (NCBI taxonomy): domain Eukaryota; kingdom Metazoa; phylum Arthropoda; class Insecta; order Odonata; family Calopterygidae; genus Hetaerina; species Hetaerina americana. The sequence continues at coordinate 1,437,504 of NW_027286070.1, forward strand.
CTCTCGGATCGTGGAAGGTTTTCGCGTATTGAGACGGGGAATCCGTGCCAAACGGTTGGAACTGGGCGGCAGAGTTTCGGAATGGGGTAATTAAGGAAAGCGGATGATGTGCTGGCATTTCACGTGATCACGCATCCCAAGGGAAATGGCTTTGGTATATTCTGCGGTGGAAAAGGTGGTGCAGAACGAGTGCGATGGTCGCAAAGGTGAAATTACAACGACAACCACATCTCACACTACTTGGGCACTATGCTGTAAGTTGGTGTCACGTCTTATTTTAGCATATTAATATCTACTAATTATCGTTATTTAATTAGTGGAAATCTTAAAAGTTTCCAAATTAAGGGGAAAAATAGAAAGACTAATTTCAAGTTTTTTTAATAATATTCGGTATAAAACTAGGGCATAATTATACCAGCTTGATAATTGTATCATTCCGCGGATTATTCGCGAAGGTGCAAAGTAAAGAGGCCATCAAACACCCTACCTGATCATTGGAACGCGATAATGGCATAGAATAGCATAAATAGTCTAATATTCATAGGAATAGAACACAATTTAATATCACAATTGGGTTATTATGAATCCAGCAGCCAAATACCACCACGCATGGGAATTGAGGGAAACACACGATTCGCCATTGACTGCGTTGAAGCTAATTTATGCGGTCCACGAGCTTTTTTCTGTTGACTCCTTTCCAGTTGCGTCTATGTGCATTTATTGCAGCGAAATTGAAATTTTAAGCCACGGTTTCGGACGGCCATTTCGTGGAATTGGGTGGCGCGCACTTGGGAGGCCCGGCCAATTGCGCTCGCGTAATTTAACCGCGGTAGGGGGCGGGGGAGAAAGGGCGCACCCCATAATCAACCGGCACGCAAAACATCGTTCTCAACCACCCAATCGCGCTTTTAGGATGCGTGGGTCCTCATTGGTGCGTCAAATAAACGGCGCACGAATTCTGCAAGTTGGTTCACCGATAAATGAGGTAATACCTTCCCATTCACCTGTCGACATCCCAGGTATTCGATATTTCTCGGCTTTATTTCATCCTAAATCAAAGTTCAGATTTTGTACACTATAAGATGATAGCCACATTTATATCCAAGGTCATAATTCAAAGGATATTGAATTCTTCGGTGAATCAAATCGAAAATGACGACAAGAATATACAAAAAGGGAGCATTATATTTTTTACAAAGATTCTCTAAGATATCTATCGTCTTTTCTTTTCCTTACCTAAGGGTGAGGTGGGGTGAATTTTGGACCATTCTACAGGTCTCCTGTATTACGTTACATTAATGGGATTGGGAAATTTTAGGGGAAATATTACGTAAGGTTTACATTAGAATAGTTCACCCCGTATTCAAAATTTGTTTCAAAAAGTTTGTCGCGAAAAGATTCCTCTCTCCTCCCCTAACATACCTAGCACTTCCTTATTTGTTTTCCTTTCAGTCCACTTCATTCAGTTTTGGGTGTACATATATATTAACTTCAAGAAACACATTCCTGCAGACGATAGACATATTTCAATTTTAAAATAAAATATTTAGAAAAGAATATCTACAGAAGCTTATAAAAAAACAAAGATTGATTGGGAAGGTATATAGCATATGCATTGTGAATAAGTGCCATTTCCTTACTCTTTTTACGATTTATTGTGAAGAAAGCAAAATTATTCTTCCGGATTATCGATCGAAATATTTTAATACGAAGTTCCTCAATATAACATGAACATAGATGGTGATACGATATTCTTTGGGTATATTCTACGGTGAAATCGTGATATTCTTTTGTAGGGAGGGTACTTTTTGAGCTAACGCATTATAATTTAATAGCTTAGGGAGTATGATGCTTAAGGATAAAACAGTGATCATGTATTCAGGCAAGTTCAGTTCATTGTCAATCACCTTGATACTCAAGTCACGGTCAGAATACAAAAATTGTCGAACGCGAGCCACATTGTTATCCGTTTTGCTGATTGACGGCCGCCCAGAGCATTGTTTGACATGAACCTCTTGCCGGCCCTTCTTAAAGGCCTTCAACCACCTCGAAACTTGTGAGAAGGACAGAACAGAGAGATGGAAAATTCGATTACATGTATTTAAGAACGCTCACTGTTAATTACTTCTTTACTGAAAGGGGAATAAAACGTCCACCTCTCTGAAACTGGTAGAAAGTCAATAGATATAATAAAGTTAAAATTCTCGAATGAAATATCCCCACGCTCTCGAATTTTCATCCCAAAAAGCCAATATTATGGTTGTAGCTGGGTTTATCACAGAAGAAACCACGGAAATTGGGCAAATAATTGCTATGGAAGTCGGTATTTCATATTTGTATTTAATATTTTCATAGTCTCTTTTTGAGTATACTTCTCACATCCTTCCTTTGAAATCTCATCTGACCTGAAGTCCTGTTAATTAGGCATATGGCATTTGTCTGGTGCTCTTTTGTGGAATAAACTTCCTCCTTTTTCCACTACATTACATTTATTGTACACCGCAATAATTAATTAATTGTATTAATTCTCGTCTCTTTTATTCCTCACAATTTTTGACATGGCTTATAACACTTCTACGTTTCAATGCACCATTTGAAACAGGGGGTTCACACTCCTTCCTCTGAAAACAAGGATTTGAGGCGTAGCTTTGTGGAAGCGATTTATATCGGAAAAGAAAATAGTCTGTTCTCCCACATATATTTTATTATACACGACCTAGGTTTCTACTTGCAAACCTGATGGTTTGACTTACCTGATGATGAATTGGTAAGTCGAAACTAGGTCGTGTATAATAAAATATTTGTGGAAGAACAAAGTATTTTCTTTTCCGATCCTTCCTCTGCGTTTTCACGCACAATGTATATTTCGCTCGCTCTCCCACCTCGAGTTGCGATCTTAGAAAATACGATCATGTTTCTGACTCATTTAGAGAAAATTCTGGTAAAAGCTGGGTTACAGGCATATTCTTTCAATTATCTAAAGGATATTCGCAAACCAAGCATCTAAATATTTATAAAAAAACTTCCTTCCCATCAGCTCAATTCACAACATGAATATTAGGGGTAACAATAAACTTCTTGTCCCACACCATCGCCCAGAAATCCATAGCAAATATTTTCATGCTACAGCGTGCCGTCTATGGAATTCTCTCCCAGATGGCATTAAAACTTTCCATCCACATCAACGTTTAACAGAGAACTTCAATAGTTCATTTTCCTCAGGCGCAAAACTTTACCAGTGTATAAAAACCTTCCCTCATTTCACTCAGCAGCTATACACCTTTTCTACTTTACTTTTGTCATCTCAAATAGTAGTTATTTTTAGTTAATGTTATGTCCCTCATTACTTTTCATGTGTAGTTAATATAATTAATTTCTTCATTGTAATTTTAGTAACTTAATAGTATGAATCCAATGTGAAAAATAATTGTTACAATGCATATGCATCTTTCCTCTAATTCATAGGGTTTTTGCAGGTTTTTCACTCGCCCCTTCTCTTCGTGGGTGTTTTCCTGTATGGGTTTTAACTGGGTGAGCAATACCATGCTCACCCTTGCTTTTCCCTCAAACCTCATTGTATTTGTTTAGACTTTCCCTATTTTATTTTTCTCTTCCTTCACCGTCATTATGAGTGTATTTGTAGGTGTGTACTTAATTTGTATATGTATGTATATATATGCATAAAATATATAAATCTATGCATGATGTATGTCTGTCTGTATTTATGTACGAGGGTCATCCGGAAAGTAGTACCCGTTCGTGAAATAAGGACACAAAAGTAAATATTAACAAACATAAAAAATTTTATTTGAAAGAGGATACTTTAAACTACTTCTCAACATAATCTCCAAGCAAATTAAGGCATTTGTCATAACGTGTGACAAGTTTCTGTATTCCTGCTGCATAGTCCTTCGCCGCCAGCTCATTGAGATACGCGAGGGACCCATCTTGCACAAATTTTTGCATAATGCAGATGGTGTTTAACAATTTCATGAACAATTGTTCGAGAAACATTGGGAAAATGCTCACAGATGTCATCAATTGTGACGCGCCGATCGTTCCTCACGAATTCGTCAACTGAGCTCACCAGTTGGTCTGTAATGACAGACGGCCTCCCCGAACGCTCATCGTCGTGTGTGTTCCCCCTCCCCATGTTGAAGTTGCGACACCACCGCCGAACAGACGACTCGTCCATTACATTGTCTCCATACACCTCCTTTAATTGGCGATGAATATCACATGGGCGAACGTTTCTTGCATTGAGGAATTTAATCACTGCCCTCACTTCACAACTGGCGGCGTTCTCAATTTTTTTAAACATTGTAAACAATCACAGAAACAACACAGGCAATGCTAGCGTCACGCAACTTGGCTCAGAGAAGGCAGACAAGCCACTGAAGCTATCTGACCTCGTCCAGCGGCTACTCGCGTCGTCAGCACTTCATGCGGCACGAACGGGTACTACTTTCCGGATGACCCTCGTATATGCATGTAATTTTAAATGCTATGGCTAATATAATATGTATGTATACGACGACGGGTGAAATAGAAGAAGGGACCATTTGGTCTCAAATTTGCCCAAATAAAGACCTCTATCTATCTATTTATCTTGAGGATTGGTTCACCAAGGCCATTCATATAATGATATATAGTTCCATATCCTGCCCTAGTTCACACACTTCAAAATACCTCTCCGATGAGACAACTATTTATCTGCCTACGGCATTTGACCATAAATTTCCCTTTCTGGACCGCCTCTTTAATTTACTCTCTTATTTCCTTCCTCCCATATGTCCCAGGTGAGCCAAGGCGGTCCTAACCCATCTCGTATGTCTGCCTACTATTCAATCGCGCCAATGATAAATATTTCAAATGAAAACTGCGCCTGACCTCCATTCACAGTTCCCCTAATGCCAATCTATGGTTCAAATATGAGTCCATTACGGTGGCGGTCCCGAAAAAGTGAGCATTTCGGCAGAAATAGGGCGTGGGTGAGTGAGATCGGGAGGGAAAGGGTTTTCTCTCGGGGAAATCCGAAATCGTTCACGTTCCCCACGAAAGCGAACTGATCCATCGAAGGGGGATCGGCAAATCTTTTTAGAGTCCGGCGACGGAGGATCAATGCGCGCGAGCCATTTGTACCACTGACGAGATATCCATCATCCCCTTACCCTCTACCTCCCCCACCCCTAAAAATCTTCCCCATCCCAACAAACCCAACCCGATTACACTCACTCAGATTCGCCTCAATCCAATCCCATCCAGTCCCCATTTTACAGCATAAAGACGAAATAAGCCGCTTGTCGTTCCAAGGGCCTCCTGTCGGCAGGCCAGCGTTCTCTCCGCTAACAAAAAATCGTACCACTCCGAGAGGCGCGTTATCCTCTATGGCAGCCGACTCGAACTCTGGAGGCGGATTTGGTTCCTCGCCGTGCTGGGCGGGACGGCACCCATTCAGTGCGTCCATCAAGCGCCGAGAGAGAGAGGGATTGTCCGTCGGAGTGTCTAGCGCGAGCCGCCAATCGTGAGGTCTTAGGCGCGAAAAGGCATAACGCTCGTCCACGGCCCGCTTCCCCGTTTGTAAGAATTCTCATAGAACGATATCCTTTTACGCTAGGTAAAATGTGTTACCTTTTTTTAACTTTTGCAAAATATTGTGCCATTGATATTTTATCGTCCGAATTTGACATGCTGGCTTATAAATTCAAAACTATACATTCTGCTTGTCGGTAGTCCATTAAGCGAATGAGCAAAGAACCAACGGAAGCGAAACCTCGGCCCCTGGCGGCGGTCGGTCGTTCCGCTGCAGAAAAATGTAGAATTATGTGGTAGCGCCCGGACATTTTGGTTAAATGGGTCACGAAAAGTATAGATCGAAACTTGATCGGTCTTGTAAAATGACTTGTAGTTTTGAGAATCGGCTCCAATGTATTCTTAAAAAACATGACTTTGGGTGCAAAGAGTCGTTTTGTAAGAGAACTGGGAAGAATATTTATAACTTGTAAATTCAATAAGGCTGTTTAAGCTATTTTTTACCCCCAGTGTTATGTATTTCCCCTCGTCCGTCATCCCCGTTGATCACCGCCACTTTCCCACCTCCCCATCCCCACTGACCGTGTCCCCTTCCTCACGTATTTCAAGGTTGGTCCGATATGGGGTACGGCTGAGCATCACACTCTAGCTTCTAGTTTAACTCTACTCTACGCGATATACTTTTTCATCACACATTTTTTGTTGTCATTCGACGTTTCGATTGGCCTTGTTTTCTTTCACCTCCTCCCTCTAACGTATCCACGAGTGAGGCCATTCTCGGTAGGCAACGCACCGACCAACGACCAAGGTCAGATTTCTGCCTTCGACCCAAGTGCCAACAAAACGACAGTTTATCTTTCCCCATTTAACGATACTTAAGATGCTTGCATGCCAAACTTTTTAGCAGTAATAGAACGCATACCTTTCTGCATTCCTAATGTATTTAAAATTACTTGAATGTCTCTGGCGGTAAAAATTGCATAATTGCGCCGAGTTTGTTCCCTATGAAGGCCATAATGAATCATTTCCTCCATTTCCCACAGATTGCTTCCTATAATGCTTCATGCGCGGTGTCATAACACACAAGCCCTCTCCCACGTGCCCTTACGGCGCCGGCCTCCGGCGTACACATTGCGTAGATCCAGATCTCGATGAAACCCTACCTCGTACTCCGACTAAATTACCCACGCATCCCTAATGGTGAAAATGACCTCAGACATCAGTACTCATCCCTTCTCACGAGCCCCTATCACCATGGGGGAAAGCGGGTGAAGTGGGGAAGGGAGTTGGGACGCGAGCGTTTGGGGGGCGTTCCTGTGCGTAGAGCGTCGTCGGAAGGTGTGGTGGCGGGTATGGGGTTGTCCACGAGAGGGGTCGCACACGGATGAAGTGGGGGGCGGGAGGGAGAGAGGAGGGGTATTAGGGTCACGCATAAAGGGGTTCAAGTGTGGGAAGGGGAGCTCGCTGGCAGTATGCATGGGACGGCGGAGGTATAAAGGGTGTGTGAGGGAGGAAGTGGAATTAGGATTAGGAAGACGGTTGGATCCCCCACCTACTTCCCCCCAAAAGCACTGACCAACCCTCCCTCTCCACTGCGACACGCCTTTCGAGGGATGGGAGGATCCAGAGGGACCCCTCCCCCCTTACACACGAGCGGAGTGCGTATGCAGATGCGTGGTTGAGGGATGGCTTCGGGGGGGGGGGGTCGCTGTGGAAGCGCGGGGGTGGATTAGCAGGGTACTCACTCGCTCGCTCGCGAAAGGGCGATGAAAGGAAAAGGAGCCGCTTGGGTTTTTGGGGAGTAGGGGGGCCAGATGCGAAGTGGGGATTGCTCGGTAGCGCGTGGGCGGCATTGCCATCAAAGGGGTGGCCGAAGGGGGCGAGAAGGGAGAGACACGCGCGCACAGAGGCAAGAGCGGCCTCCGCTGTACGCCATGTAGTATCCCGGCAAGGCAATCCACCCACGGCGGCGAGTAATTCAACCCCGTGCCGATCTCGGTGCGCGGTTTTCGCTTGGGTGTGCACGCGCGAGTATTCGCGAAGAGATACGCCACCGTCTCCCCGCTTACTGGGGGTTCTGAGTACGGTTCTCTCTCCTTTCGTGACGATTTGTAAGTGTCAATTCAATCTCTCGTCTCCACGATTACACAGCGAGCCGATGAGAAAGAAAGAGGAACCCAATGTCACGCATGCGTTAGAGCGGCACGCATAGAATTTCTAAAATATTTTATTTTCATTATAAAATCTTTCCACCGCGTCGACTAGCCGCAGACAGTGAGTGTAACTGCGACTGGTGGAGGGCTGAAAAAATCCCTCGGTATTTATAAGAGCTGTCAGCTTTTGCGAGGCACCGAAGTAGTTACTACTATTTAAAATCAGCAAGTTAAATTATTGCCCCTGTAAGAGATGAAATGATCATAATTGCTTCACATCATACTGCATCAACGACTCCGAAGTGCCGCAATGAATTTATCAAAAAATAGGCAAAGCTGACCGTGTCCCAAGCTAGCCGTTCATATTAATCTAGAATTTTTGAACGCGGCCGTTGCGATTTTTTCCGATCCCTCGGCAGCTCTGTGGATGTTCACCTCATTAGCGCGATGCAAGCACGTATTCATTCTTGGAGTTCTAAGCATCGGGAACATTTCAAATCGACATTGAATGCAGAGGGTGCATAAATGCGAATATAATATTTTATGCTTGCCTTTAATACCCAGACATTTAGTGCTTTGAGTACTGCTACGTGCAACATACACCAAATACCATTAACGTTTCACAAATAAAGCACCACAGGACGAATTTTTTACACGAAAAAATCATCCACATTATGAGAAGAATTTTACACGTCTCACTTTGAGTTCCAACACTTTTCTCACGCGTTATGGCTTTCACTACAATTTGACATGAATTAAATCTCATTTTCTAATTGGTGCTTTTGGAAAATGTATTGATTTGATGCATTTACAAGACCATTTGTTCTTTTTTTATTTGCAATCCGTCTCCATTAATGAGACTATAAGCTGCAATTTGCACCTAAAGATTGATCGATTATATCTCACTACATCACAGTAAACAAATTCCTAATAGGAGTCTCCAGGAGATGGGCTTTTTAATCGAAAGCGTTCCACAAAACACTGAGATAAATTTTGTGAAGACAAATTTATTGAACAAGTTATTATTCTCTTGCATTGATATAAATAATCTCTAATAATATGGGCCACCGAAATAATAACTGCGCTCAGTCATGCCTACGTTAGACTTAGGTCTTTTTCTCTAGTTTTAAATTAATCCCACAAATAAGAAATCGAATGTTAACCATCCCATGCTAAAGTCCAAATCAGTAATTGAATCCATCGTTTCTAAAAAAAACTAAATGCAAGTGTAAATAGTTTACCCATTCAGCATCAGAAGTCGCAGGCAAATAGATCCTTTTTCTCTCTTACAGTTCTTTTAATGATTAACCCTGACTATGAACACTGAAACAACTTCATGATATAACAAATCCAACTACTTTATGTTAGTATTATCGTTGTATTTATTCCACTTACTTCAAAAGGACTAGTTTTTCACTGAATCGATACCTTCTATAGGCATATTTTTAGCGTTTGTCAATTTTTTATAAGCGACATAACGTCAAAGCAAAAATTGAGGTGAACAAAAATCGCGTATTCTATCAAAATTGTAAAAATGATTACTCATTTTATCATTATTTGCTGGCTAAATCACACTTTGGACGCCCATTGACAGCAATCGTTATAACAGAATCTCTTTATTGGGCTTCCTCATTACGATGACATTATGTTTGGGAGTGGAAACAACCTTTCACTATTAAAATATGAAATATTTTGCCCTGTGGTATTTGTAGCCTTTTTGATGAATTTAACAAAATGGTTACCTCTGTATTTTCGAATCAGGTAGATTAATTGGCCATATTTGTCTCATCTGATCGTTTACATATTTGCCTTCGCTCGAATCAGTTTTTTTCGGCGGTGTGAAGCAAAAAGATCATTATTCTACAAACAACATGTATGCCAATGCTAGTGATTTAGCCTGAGTTTCTTTCATAAAACCAACATTTTTCTTGCAAAAACTAATTTAATGATACTAGGGTCAAACACAATAATATTTCACAAAAATTCGTTTATAATTAATCATAAAATGTATTAATATTTTTAAATCAATTAATTCCGACGTGGTGGAAGAGTTTGTGCATTCTAGAGGTTCTTAGAGTAGTGCTGCAGTGGGAAAGATGTTAATTACTCCCTATTCTAATTAGGCCACCCATACCAGAAAGGCCGAAGGTTAAGAGTCAGACGCAAGGTAGTCCGCGCAGCGTGTTCCACAGGGAGCCGGCTGCAAAGGCATCAGACCCCGGGAGGGGGTGGGTTGGCCAAGATATTGGTGTTACGTTAAAAACAGTGCTGAGTAAAGTAACTAAAAACCACCCCAATTATCAATCCGCACAAAATATGAGTAAACGGTTACTACAATGATTTATGACTATTACGGTACGGTAATAGAAATAGGAAATTTCAAAAATAAATTGCAAGAGATGGAGAGAAGGGATGAAGATTTTAGGGCTAATGGAGATGCGATGTAAGAATAGCGGTTACTACAGGATCGATTGCTACAAAGAGTAACATGCAGTGGAGGGGAAAAGGGTGAACAAAGGGCGGGAACGAGTCGAGAAGAAAACGATAGGGAGATGCGCAGTAAACAGTACAGCTGATTGATTTAATACAGTTAATGGGAGTAAAAACTGAACAAGCAAGCTTGGCTATTCTTCAGATCTACATGCCAGTAAGAAACCATAAGAAAGAAGATAAATGTTGTTTATATAATCGAATACAGCAAATAATTGCGGGGCTCCGGGAGGGAACATTTGATAGTGATGGGTCATTGGGACTCGCCGTTAACGAAGAGGGAGATGGTACTTAGGTGGGGTACTGCGGTTTAGGAACATGGAAAACCCGCGATTTGAACTCAATAGAGTTCTGCAGAAGAGAGTGTTCAATCATAACGAACCCGCAGTAAACCGTGTTATCCGTATATAACCCGTATCAAACTTAACATTATGAGTAGGTTCACGGAGAAAATACTTATGAATTCAGTAAGAAATGAGTCACAATATGCTGTTATTAGACACAGATTTAGGAAGAACGTAATCAATTCGCAGTTTCAAGAAATCGATTGTGTATTCAGATCATAAATTAATGAACCGAAACGCCAGAACCAAGAGAATAAAACAAGAAACGGCGGAGGTGATGCTTCGTAGACATGTAAACTCAGGTGAAAACCAAGCAAAAGAATAAAGCAGTGGAAATGTTAAGGAGTGAGAAAAAGACAGAAACAAGAGAAGAACGTGTCAATAATGTTATCAAAAACCGCTATCAAAAATATAAACACGGTAAATAGAAAAACAAAAAGGAAATCATGAATTAAAGGCGAGATTATTTGATAGATGAGAGGAGGAATGGTAAACATAGAATGAAGACGGAGGAAGGACAAAGAGTTAAACGATAAACTGAAACACGAAACTAGTAGGGCGAAAAAGGAGCGGTCGAAGACAAAGCGCGGAATTACGGAATTTTTCAAAGGAAGCCAGAATTTGTTTGCAGCATAGGGCATTGAAATCAAATAAAGCTTTTCGAACATACAATCCCCGTGGAACTTCTAAATGATTAGAATAATGTGGTAGAAAGTGTTCTTATGGTCTAAGTATTCGCTTCAGGCGTGGATAGCGGTTATGTATCGCCTTATATACACTGAAAGAATAATAGTTGTATGGTCAATAGGATAAGACTTAGTGGACAAATTTGACGAAATCTCAGCCTTAGCAGATTATGTAAGATGGTATAAGACACAAATATAAGTTAAAAAATATGAGATTGGGGTGTATTCCGGATGTATGATGCATGTGCAAGGCAATTACAATAAGAGAACTTTACATACAACAATATTGGTTATGAAACACTTTAAGTAAATTAACCGTAATCTTTGACAGAAGATATTGCTGCAGATATAATTCATTCTCGACACAGAAGGTATTCTATGCATAATAAAAGGTCAATTAAGTGTAAATGCGACATGCAAATATTTGGAAATTTAGAAAACAATGTCAATATTCATCGGAAAACCCATAAATTATCGGAATACGATACATCATTTCATACGACGGTCGATATTAGAAACTGAATATCACAACCCTTTCACCCATTTTAAGAACTTGGGATCTTCCTTCGAAATCAGGCCGACTGCGCCCGCTGGCGCTAGGAGATTAGGCTACGGCCACAGAACCGCGCATGCTCTCTATTATCCTTTCAGGATTGAGGAAATAGCTATTGTCCTTAAATAAACTCCCACCCGAGCCCTTCCAGGATCAACCGATGGCAAGACACGTGGAGGGAAGGCTAAAGGGGCTTAGGCTCCGGAGCGCGGAATTCCTCGCCGAAATCTTGCGATAAAAAGAAACGTTCCCACGAACTTGGATTCGCTCTCGCCTTTCGCTCGTTTGCTCAGGCGAAAGTGATGAAGACGGGTGGGAGGAAGTCAAATGCATTCAAGCGTAAACATATGTATACTACGGAGGGGCATTAATGTGTATCCATATGAGTATATGCATAAAGGCACGCGCACACAAAAAAATATATGCGCGTAGAATGAATAAGAAAAATGCATTCCCTCTTGCGCCGCCGGATACTGTTATTTCGATGGTTAAGGTACAGATTAAATCTCTTGCATAAGTTGGAAGGATGTCTTTTTAACCACGATGCTAAAAATATTTTATTCACATGTTATCGAATATGTGTCCAATCGTGCTACGGTAGGTGACGTCATTCCAATAAAATTAGAGAGATTAAGTGCAGAACTTATTGATTTAACATTTTTCCCACGAACATTAAGGGAACAGAAAAACTTTGTAAGTCCGCGCTAAGGGGGGAATGTATTTAGGATGGAAATTATTCTGGTGTGTAATCGCCCCTTGCCACACATCCCAGCGGGGGCTTGAAGGATACTAAAAATATATAAAGAACATCATTCTGACCCTTTACTTTTCATTGGAAAAAAGGCATATTAAATCTGTTCTATCCTTAGTTTCTATAGTTTGTTTTACATGATCTCTTCTAACGTATTCCGGTGGGTATAAGAGATCCTAATATAAACAAATTACATTTTCAACAGCATCACCAAAGATACCTCATTCCAAAACATGCAAGAGATTTAATATGTAATTTTACCTTCGCTTCGTGAGTCATTCCCAACGTAATTCCTCTAATAATTTTGATGCGCTATTCAGTTGGTCAAAACAACGTTTTACAAATCCAGCTCTTTGCTGCACGCTAAGATCGAATTTCGCAATAAGTACGAGGGCGGTTCAATAAGTACCCGTCTTTGACAACAAAGGGCGTTCATGAGGGAAGTTCATGTTATCATCGTGTGCTGCCATCTATCAAACGACGGTGAAACAAATTTCAGACTAATTTAGAGGCTAGTTTGGATTTGGCAGCCATTCGAGTAGGACGTGTTTCGTGATTTTCGCTAAGATGGAAAAAGAGCAGTATCGTTCGGTAATTCGCTTTTTGTTTTTGGATGGGAAGAAATGCGAGGAGATAAAAGAAAAGTTGGATGCTGTTAATGGGGACAATTCGCCATCTATGAGTTCGCCATCTACTTAGATATTGGTTCAACGAATTTAAACGTGGGAGAGCATCTGTTTTTAATGAGGAGCGACCAGGACACCCGGCAGACGTGGTTACCGAGGAAATCATTCAAAAATTTCAAGCAATGGTTCTCGCTGATAGACGAACAAAAGTGCGCGAAGTAGCAGAGGCCATGGGTGTGTCGACCGGAACGGCAATTAATATTTTACACGATAAGTTGGCGATTAAAAATTTTCGGCCAGATGGGTGTCGCGATTGCTCACGGTGGACAACAAGCTGATCCGGCTGTCAACTTCATTAACTGCATGAACTACGTTATGAATTGCTGCCGTATCCACCCGATCTGGCTCCCTGCGACTTTTTCTTATTCCCTTACGTGAAGAAATGGTTCGCGGGAAAAAAAATTTAGCTCAAACGAGGAAGTTATCGTCGAGACAGTGGCGTATTTTGAAGAGTTCGACAAATCCTATTTTTTGGAGGGGTTACAAAAATGGCCGGAACGTTGGGAGAAGAGTAACCTTCTAAAAGGAGACTATGTTGAAAAATAAAAAAATGTTTTTGAAAAAATAGTTACTTCATTTCTAACACGGGTACTTATTGAACCACCCTCGTATGGCTTCATGAAGATCCCATTTAATAGCAACATATTCTAAACGAGACATAACTAGTGAAAGATAATATTGCTCGTTAACATTTTCGTTATAATTCCCATTACTCTTCCAATAAATCCTAATTTTTCGCTAGCTTGTCCACATATAATTTAGTCAAATCAACACAATATATTTCGGTATTTCTGGTGCATTAGGCTTTCGGGAGGATATTACTACCATTCAAAAAATTCATGGCTACAAATTTTTATAAGTTTATTGTACGTAACTGCCAATTGTCATACCAACGTCTCAGGATTACGGATATCTTTTTACAACTGCGTCGTTGCAAAATAAACGTATCTAACCGTTAACCCTGGAGATAATGTCGCCTTACGTAAAGAAGGAATAAAAGAGGTTAGATAACACTTCCCTGGGGGACGCCTTCGTTGACACTTGTACAAATCTCACAAAACGTAAACTCAATAATCTGGTTTTTAATGCCCATCTACCCACCGGGACTGTACAATTTTCATTTAACTGCATTATCTTCACGCCAGTGAAACCCTTTTTCCTCATATCCAAATTAATTCCATCTCCTGCCCATTACATTGTACGCAGCCAACCCGCTCCTGCCCCCTTCCCACTACTTTCTCTCCTCTTAAACTTTACTTCCTCCATTCATACACCATCCATAGTAAAAACGGTACATTTTACATTCATTCTTCTGCTGAAGGGATCGTTACTGTATTTAATTATTGATACATACGTGCTTGTGCGTGCGTGTACATGTGTACACACGCACAAACATATACGCACGCATATACGCATGTGTACTACGCACAAACAAATACTTGATTTCTCGTCGCGGCAAATTGTCGCAAGTGTGCGAATATGTTTGCAATGGCGTCGAAGGCTCTGCCTTGCTACGTCCCCGGAATTAATTCGGGCTCACCCTCGTCCAAGCGCCCACGGCGCACCTCCGTGTGTTCGTTCGTTCGCTGCACGTGCGTTCCCGGTGCCTTACTATCGCCAATTTCGAGGTGGGGTAATCGCCAAGTGACCCTTCCTAAGATGCAAAATAATTTGAATGCACATTGCATAGGAATCGCAGTGATATGGAAAAAGTGAAACAAGAGCTAAACAATGATGATAACTTTAAAATCTCTCCGAAACAAAACTATACAATATGCTAACCTAGGATTATCTCCGAGTTTTACCCATGAAAGTCACATTTCCCATTACAGCTTACCAGCTACAGAAATCTATTTTTCACTCGTACGAAATGCAAAAATGATGCCAAAAATTATTTTTTAACGCATTGCAGCTAAATGTTTAATTACATAATAATTAATAACATTTGATTCCCTAGTATTACCTGTATCCACACTTTCTACACTTGTTGCACATTTGAAGACTTTTCGAGTAACCTTCTCGTTTGTTTTTGTAATGCCAAGTGTAAATCTTGAACAAGCGTTATGCTATCTATATTTTTCAACTATTTTATCTAGTTATCGATAGTATTCTGCATATATCACTGCACGCATTATTTTAAGAGCATTCAGACTAGTCCTTTGGGTATCTACTTCAAATATGATTTAAATGATAATGGCACGTTACCACAGTTTGAATTTCACTTCTTATATTACAATTATTACCATTTTCTTTCTCTCGCATTTCCTTTATGAAATTTCCCTGACAACTCTCGTGTCGACCACGTTTGCGATTCCACCTCTATGGAGAGACGCAATAACAATGATTAAGAATTTCCTCCGAGAGCGTGACGCAAAGAGGTCGGAGGTTTCTGAGGAATAGGGAAAGAATAGAGGAGGGGAGGGGAACGCGGACTCATCCCTCCGAGAATGGCGGAGTAAAAGATGAGAGGAAACTAACGGAGTGCTGGCGCAGGGGGAGGAAGTTCGCGGTCGGCGGAAGGGGGTGAGGAGGGAGTAAGAAGTAAGGTATGAGGCAGCCGGCGGCGGCGGCGAGGCGTACGTACTTTCTCACTCTCTTAAAACTCTCTTTCGCGGAATGCGTGCGTCGCTCACCCAAAATATTTCGCCTTTCATTTGTTTTCCCGCCATTCATCCCGCCGCGATCACGCGCCAAACTCGGTCATCATCTTCCTTTAGGCCCAATATCTACATCTGTGTGGGCAAGCATGCATTAGAATAATTCAAATGTTAAAAACCACACATTGGAGCGTAATGGAAAAAGTACCCTTACCCTTCCTCCCTCCTCCTCTGCTTGCAGAAGATCGGTATTGCAGTGCCCTCTTATCCCTCTGCCTTCTTTTATATTATGTTTTGCTTTTAATCGCCCCTGGCGTCTGCCGCCTTGGAAGAAAGCAGCTTTGAAGTGTGTCGTCCGCTCGTGGTGTATAATTCTTTTAAGGACTCTGTCCAGATGAACATATATAATTATACATTTAGGTGCACATATATATATATATATATATATATATATATATATATATATATATATATACTACCTTGATCATAAAGTTCCCGGAATAACCACCGTGTGGCGCTCCCATCGTTCCGATTTGAGTTCTGTTTTTTTTGTTAAATTGGTACATCTGTTGTTGATATTCCCTTTAAATCTTAGTGTCATAACTTGACATTTGCAAAAGTTACGTAGCCAAGAGTACATCTATCTCTGTGTGTGTTGGCGATTTTTTACAATTGCAGAAATGGATTTAAATTTGCAACAACGAACTTGTATTAAATTTTGCGTAAAAAACGGATTTAGTGGCGCACGGACGTTGGAAATGTTGGAAAAGTGTTTCGGCAACGATTCTCTAAAAAAAACGGTCGTTTACCAGTGGCACGAGCGGTTCAGAAGTGGTCGTGAGTCAATCGAAGATGATGAACGCAGTGGCAGACCATCGACATCGAAAGTCGGTGAAAAAATTGATAAAGTAAAAGAAATGTTGGTCAATAACCGCAAATTAACCATCAGAGAAATAGCGGAGGACTTGAACATTGCCTATGGATCCGCCCAAGACATTGTGGTTAATGATTTGGGTTTCCGTCGTGTAGCAGCAAAGTTGGTGCCAAAAGACCTCAATTTCATGCAAAAAAGAGACCGTGTTGACGTCGCAAAAGACATGATTTGCGAGGCTGAATCCGATCCCACATTCATCAAAAGGATCATTACTGGAGACGAGACGTGGGTTTATGAGTACGACACGCAATCCAGACATCAGGCAAGTGAATGGCGTTCACCAAATGAGCCGAGACCAAAAAAACCACGTCGTTTTCAGTCAAAAAAGAAGGCAATGCTGACGGTTTTCATGGATTACAACGGTGTAGTGCATCATGAATTTTTGCCAGAAGGCCAGACAGTAAACAAAGAGTATTATTTGGGCGTTATGAGACGTTTGCGTGAAGCAATTCGCCGAAAGAGACCAGAAATGTGGGCAGAAAACTCGTGGATTTTGCATCATGATAACGCACCGTCGCACAGTGCTATCATTATTCGTAATTTTTTGACGAAAAATGCAACAAATACCATCCAACAGCCACCGAATTCACCTGATTTGGCTCCCTGTGACTTCTTTCTGTTCAATCGAGTTAAAAAACCATTACGGGGAATGCGTTTTAGCAGCCGAGAGGAAGTAATGGAAAAATCGCAGGAAGCACTGATGGACATACCGAAAACCGAATATAAAAAATGTTTCGAGGATTGGATCAAGCGCTGGCATAAGTGTGTTGCAGTCGATGGGGATTACTTTGAAGGGGACAATATAGATTTAAATGAATAAACTTGTATTTTTAATTTTCTGAATAAATTCCGGGAAATTTTTGATCAAGGTAGTATATATAAATATATATGTATATACATGGATGGTTGATTACTGTGTTTACGGTTTTTTTTATGCGTTTACACATACAGAATTTGTGCAAAAATTATTTGTAACTGTTTTTTTGTAGAAGTAGTATTTAGAGGGGTGACCGATATCTAAGGTATTGGGTATACGCATGTAGATGCAAGGCCTATTTCTCCATTAGGGTTGGATGGGAAAGGAAGGGTGGAGAGATACCCGGCGTTGGAATTTGCCTACTCTTATACATAAATATATATAAGGGTAGGCAAAAAATACAAATATATGCATACATATATATGTACATACACACACATACTAGTATACACATTCACATATATACATATATGCTGTGGCGCTTGAATCCGGACGAATTTCAATGTGAATTTCCGGCTATATCTTAGTTCTACTGAGGGGATTCGGTTGGCGTTCTTGAAAGCTATAGGCATCTAGTAAACATCCATAACCCCAAAATGGCCAAGATGTTACGCACACGTGCGGAGTACAATCGAAGAGCCGCGATTATCAAAAGCTGGGCGTTCCCCCTGGGCAATAGTTCGATTCTTCGGGTACCCCAGATCAACTGTTTACGATATTGTGGCTAAGTATAATGCTTCGGAGAAGTCTTGGGAAGCTTTTGCTAACCTCGCGAGGAAACGCGTGTCACGAACTGCGGCCGTCGTCGAGAAGGCTCAGGCGCTAATTTCAGAGGACCCGGGGCGATTGCTGAGGAAATTGGCGTCAGAATTGAATGTTAGCGACCGAACAATGCGTCGGATGGCAGAGGAGGACCTGCGATACAAGTCGTACACAATAAAGATGTGACACAAGCTGTCTGAGGCTGCCAGAAGAAAGCGGATTTTTGGTTTCAACCTGCTCTTGTGTTCTCTAAAAAATGAAGCTGCGGGGCGAATCAGATTCTTTTCTGATTAAAACATGTTCACCGTTGACGCAAAGATCAACCGGAGAAATGATTGCTTGCCCGTCAACGACCTCGAGGACATCTTGATTGCTGTTTGAACAAAATTTCTAGCTATTGTTCACATCCTTGGTGTTGTGTCCAGTGATGGTGACATCTTGCCCGCGACATTTCTTTGCAAAGGGACAACTCATCACAAAAGAAGTCCATCTGCCAATTTTGAAGAATATCGTAAAATCGTGGATGGTAATTGTAGCCTTGGGGAGACAACATTTCTTTCAAAGGAATGGTGCACCACCTCATACGAGTCATTTAGTCCAATAATGGCTCTCAGATAACATTGACGTGTTCTGGTCAAAGGAGCTCTGGCCCCCGAATACCCCGGACTTGACTCCCTCGACTATTATGCTTGGAGAACAGTCAAAAGAATTACCAATAAGACGAGGCACCCTAATGTCGCATCTCTACGTACCGCTATCTATATATTTGTGTATATATATATAAAATTATATATATATATATATATACACCTATAAACACGCTATGAAAAATATAGTCTGATAAACGTTACTTCGCCAAAAACTGACTCATTTTGAAACTCGAAATTTTAGCACTTAGGCAGAGGTGAAAAGGAATGCTTTCTGGAAACATTAACGCTAGACACTGAGGATATTGAGGGTTTCTCATCGAGACCTGAGGAAGAATTTTTAACAGAGTTGATTCAAAGTTCGAGCGTGAAAACCACCATTAACTAGCTCGTGAAGCCTTAGTCGGCCTAAGGCTCAGACCTGTGGGCAGACATTGCCATAGGAGCTGTAATTACACTAATAGTTTACTATGTCTAAATTAATAAAGTTTCTTCTGAGATAATATAAAAGTTAATGCCGGAGAAATTAGCTCAAGTTATTGAGATCACAAATCACTTTTAAATAACTCCTCGAGTAATTTTTAGCACAAATAGTTTCACTTCAGCTAAAACTCACGCAAACAATTTTGTCCGAATCTTAAAGACACAAAGATGAATACCCAGAGAAGCTGGCGAATGGTAACATTTCTATAAATAAAGAAAGTAATATTGTTTTTATATCTTGTCCTCCTTCATTTCTCCTCAAATACTGGGCAATCTTCAATTATTCTCGGGGTTCCCCTTATGTCCAAGTCATGGACTTAAATTTTATACAATCTTATTTTCATTTCTTTCCAAAAAAAGAATGCTTTTAAAAGTCATCAGAAGGTTAAAAAATCAAGTTTAGCGTCTATCAAAATATTAACTTCTAACTTGAATAATTAACATATTAATAACCAATTCAGCTAATGATACATAAGATTTGTCAGATAGCCTACTTCATTTCACTTCAAAGAAACTAGATATCCAATGATAGTAAGTGATTTAGAAGGCGAGTAGGCTCAATCATTTTACTGACAAGGACTATGAGGGCAATTGTGGCACTATGCGTAACGCTGACCGTACTTCATAATCTCTAGCTTTGGTGGAAAGGTTTCCTAGCAACAACAAGGTGGTTTCATAAGCCACGGCCTCTAACGAGCATAAAGCCCACTTGTGGGTAATAACTCCAATAGGCCTAGGTTTTACGTTCACTGTAGCTATACGCACAACTGAGCTCTCTGGCTACCATGAGGATTTCGATAGTATCTCCTAAATCCAGGAAGGCAGTACAATCGGCATTTCCATTATCCCATCCCGTTTACCCCTTCCACTGATGTTCCTTTGCTCCTCTCCTTCAAGAGTAGATTAGTCCACTGTGATTGAACTTATTATTTCATCAATTCATAATTGGTATGAATGCTCTAGGTCTGAATCTTTGAAACTCTTTATGCTCTTCTGAAACAGGAAAAGTAGGGATAATTGGGACGAACGATTACAGGAAAACAATCACAGTCGTCTCTGAAGACGCCTCCATGGCAAGTGAAGCACCTGTGGCCAAGTTTATGGGCACTTCCCTTCCTTTGGAGTTCGCATGTGAACGTTAGTGCGACTTACGGAATGATAATTAGCGGGTAACTGGCGAAGGGGTTTTCCTACCAAACACTGTTTGTGCTTGTTCTCGTGTGATAGTTGATACGACCGACGGAGCAGAAGTGCTTCCAATAGATTCCAGCTGGTGCAACAGAGATGTTTGATCGGCGTAATCGCGGTCAGGAATAACTCATTCTGTTTTTAGAAATAGCATGTAAAACAGAAATACTAACCAACATAAAAGAGACTAAATTCAAGTTATACACATTGAAAACTTAGAGGACAATTTGTACAGCTCTACGTAGTTCCGAAAAAAAATTGTAAGACGAATATATGGACGAAAAACCAAAATCATTTTTGCCCTGCTTTAAATCAATAACGGGGAAAACCGCCTGAAGCACTTTCTCTGAAGAAAGCAGATGATGAAACCGTAACAGTACTGTAACAACAGGCAGAGTAAATAAATATTAGTCATTTCAGAGCACCTACAGGGACAATAATAATGAAGCAATATAATTATCTGTCGAACTTTTATTGGTTATAATAACTTCTAAGAAAGGCTGTCTATTAGCTTCCAAGTCTAAAATAAATTAAAGCCCCTGGTCCGGGAAAAATACCAGCTAGGTTCCTCAAAGACCTAACCCAGGAGTCCCACCTTACAATGTATACGTCTATTCTCAAAGCCCGAGAACAAAGGACCAATGATTAGAGACTGAAGGACAGCTCTTACAACACCAATCTAGATGGTGAGGATCCGAGCAGCCGTAGCTATTTCAAACGTTGATTGGCTGCAACACCTTGGATCATATATAGTCAGTAAAGTGATGGCTTTCCTCGACCGTGCAGAGATACTTTTTAAAGTTTCACGGATGTAGTAGATAGGGTATATTTTGCGAACACCATTTGGGCATTTTTATTGACGACACCCTAAAATCAGACGAGTATAATACTCAAGCGGATGAAATATTCTTTAATTTCAAACTAGGCTTCAACAAGGTCCTGCACGACTCACTGATACATGTACTTATACTTTATGGTATAAACGAGGAGGTAGTTAACTGGAGCAAATAATTCCTACCGAATCGTAAATAAAAGGTAGCATTAGATAACATGAGATCGGAATAGGTACTTGCAACATACGGCGTGTCTTAAGGAAGTGTTAGAGGCTCCCTACTCTTCCTAAACTACATCAGCAATGCACTTTTCGGGCTAAATTTTAGCTTTAAGTTATTTGCGAACAACAGGTAATTTACAGAGTTAAAGTCACCAGTCGATCATCTACTGCACAATTAGATTCATTTCACTAGTTTTAAGAAACTGTTATGAGAAAATTAGGGAGAGTCTTTCGCTTAGCACCCGAGAAGCTCCGCATCTGGAATTAGTGGAAAAGATGAGAAAACGCAGGAGGAGCTAATTAAGGAGATAAAATAAGGTTCAAAGAAGGAATGCTAGGCTTTTTTTAAGAAATATGATCAGAAAGTGAGCGTTTAATAGAGGAACTAGGGTGAGAATTTATTCACGTGCGAAGGGAGAAGGCGAGATTAAGGGTATAAGAAAACTCATTTAATTTGACTTATAACTCCTAAGAAATTATAAAGGCCCCTCTTTAGACAGATTGGACCATTCGGGTAAGACAAGGGAGATAGACTGCGGCACCAATAGATTCGGGGACTTTTTTATTCCTCGTGCGATTTGCGATCACAGCAGAAACAAGCTATAAAATGAAAAATATAGGGTCGATGAACCTATCTGCGAACCACTATCCTCAAACACATCAATGAAGTTATTGAACGCTGGTGATTCAATACCCCCTGCAACACGCCTCCTGGGAGGATTGCAGGGTCTAGTGGAGATGTTGAATATGAAAATGCAGATCCAGTTTTTTTTACTATGACAAATGAGGAAAATTATATCGATTCCATCATAATAAAAAAATCATAATTGCTCGAAATAAAAATGGTACAACTTTTTTTTTCAGAAATATGCTCTGTTTGTGGACCACATGGCGGTCGATAAAATTGCAAACGCCAAAACCATTTCATCACCAGTTACTCATTCGGAAGCATATTACGCCTTGGAAAGTCATAGAACTCCGACAGAGTACCTTATAATCAATCATAAAAATTTACTAGTCCTTACCGATTTCGCATCGGGAGAGTGGCTTTTTGAAATTTCGTTACACTTACTGAAAATAGTCTACGCTTTAATAGAACCAGGTATACCAAACTGTCGTTACAGCAATATGCCTGCAAAAGTATTGGCAATGATATGCGATTTTATGCAAATAGTTGCCAATCATTTGGTACAACAAAGTTAGAGTAAGTAACTAGTAATTTAGCTTTCACCAAATAGTTAATTTCAGGTTAAAGGTACAGAAATAAGGTACAGAAATAAGGTACAGATAAAGGTCTCAATATAAGGTATTTTTACTTCCTGAAGAACTATCATCTAACCCATTCCAAAATTGTATTTGACCCAGACAGCAAAAGTAGTCGAAGTATATTGAGAATAAGAACTTTTAGAGAAATATTGAGGAGTAGTAACACAGGATTGCCTGTTTCGATTCTAGTAGTATCAACCTTCTAGGAATTTTTCAAACAAGTTTGTTTTGTGGATGAACAGACTATACTAACTATTCAGCAAATTATTTGCCTAGTATCTAACAGCATTACATAAACAAGATAGAAGGGAGAATGTTGAAATAAGCGAGGGTGAGAGAAAAACATCAAGTACATTTTTCAACATGTGGACAAGAAAAATTTTAAATTTATTCAATTGGGTTTTTTTATAATAAATGGTAGTTAAAAGTGATACATCACGTCATAGAGTCTTGGGTATTCCTATTAAACATGAAAATATTAATTAAAAAATCTATCAAAATATAAAAGTGACATAGAGAGTAGAAGTAGCTTAATAAGTGTCCAACAAACGAGTAAAAATAATAGTTAATTTATAAAACGGATCACATGGATCGAAATTTCTGCATCTTTTTGAGAAAAACACTCAAATTTCTCATCTTAGCAATCGAAAAATCATTTAATACCCAACTTTGAGGAGCCGATTAAAGATGGACATCACAATGAGAGAGAAGGGAACCATTTCAAAACATGTTCTCTCGCAACATGCAGCAAGAATGTAGACACATGAAATGTATTCATAAAGGTCTCCATTGGTATGTTTTCGTGCCATTTAAATACCACATCAACTTACAGCTAGTAGATGACTCACTTGAAATTTATTTCCCGTAAAATTTGAAGGAATCACTACCAAAGGTCAGTCAAATCAAATGAATCTTTGTCGCCTTAATGGAACATAAAAAGAAGCTGCTCTTTAGTAACGGAAGAACACCAATGGTGTCAAATGCACGCTACAGTTAGGCAAAGAGATAGTAATAACATGTTATAATGAATAAGAACAAGTATTTAGGTACTCATAACCCTGATTAGAATCTTTACAAATATCTAATATTATGTCGTTATAAATATAAAATACAGATAAACGATACATTGTTTTTTTACGCATTTTCTCCGTGAAATCATCTGGGCAAGAGGACAAGGGACTACAATCCCTCTCCGCAGATTTTTCGAATATCATCCTCAATTTTAAGAGAGCACCTTATAATTCCGGGCAAGTTATTTTTTGAAACTTTTTGTCCCTTATCCTTTTCCCTCGCGAAACTGTCAACCAATTTCAAGAAAAACCCTTCCCTAAACAAATATTAGGATACTTTTTGAGCCATTTCAAAGTTTTCTATGGGAAAGGTATTTTTTTCTCAGATGCAAACGAAATAATGCTCGGAAATAAGGGGAAAGAAGAGGTGTCGTACAGCTCGTAAGGGCTCCACAAAACGCGGAAGGGATGGCTTATATCTTTTCTTTTCAACGCTTGGATTTAAGTGTCCCACGAAGCGAGACGTGGAGAAAATAGAGGTGGTGGTCGGAGAGGAAGGGAGGAAGAACTGGGGGAGGGGGGATGAGGTTTGTTTGGTGAAGAGGGTGTGGAGACCGAGAACCTTGACGCCTTCTCTTCGCAAATCCCCTCCTTCCCACAATCCCACTCGGCTATTTTCAGAAATAATTACAATAATAAGCCGTCTCGCCGCTGTACTTCAAGGATCAAGGGGCTTTCAAACGAGTTGTTACGCCGGGCGCCAAGGGATAGTGCGAGCGCGAGTGAGTGAGAGAGAGAGAGGGGTTGTGTGACCTTAGAAGGAGTCGCGCGGAATGTAATTGGATTGTCGCACACGGGTACAAAAAAGACCATGGAGATATAAAGTTCATAAAGGAAGAGAGGAAATAAAAAGATCTCCGGTACTCCCATCTCATTTTTTTTCTAAGCTAAATACTTGTTGCGTAGCACCGCAGAAGAGGTGCCAAAAATAGCCTTAAAAATCTCGCTAGCAAAAAAAATAGAGAAGGGCGGGAAAGGCACTTCAGGGTTTGAAAGGGAAAAATGTTATCCCTTATTTTTTTTGCGAGATGAGAATCAGGAAATAAATTATAAGGTGTTATTTTTCGGAAATTAACATAGAGTGTAAATGACCTTATCGAATGAGTCACATAAACAAGGTTTAATGTATCCCAGGGATCGACTAAGGAGTAATGTTGAACTGTTCTTGATTAAGGTAAAACTCAAAAGAGAATGTCATTTTAGCTTCCTGACTCGCCGTCTCGTACCGAGAGAGTTGTTTATTTATTTAACCTTAGAATTTAAACGCACATCATTATTCATCGCATGTGGAATTAAAACCTTTGCGTCATGCTCTTAGTTTTATTTAAAGAGTTTTGGAGATTTGTGCGCAAAACTATGCAAAAGATGGGCATTTTAAAAGTTTAAATAAATTGCATTTAATTGATTCTCAACTTCCATTTAAGCGAGTTCCTCAATGCACATTCAATCATTTCATTCCATCAGTACACTCGACGAATGGCAGCATCAATGCGCAAATATACCGTCATTTTGCATAAAAGCAAACGCGTACCAAATGTGCGTAGATGTTACAAAAACAGCGCTAGTGCCTGCCTCATTAGACCTTGCGAATATTCATAAAAAAGCGTAGTAAAGTGCCTCTTTGCTTAGTTGGCTTGCACATTTTAAAAATAAAGCCATCATCCAATTAAAAAATAACTTATTTTTTGAAAAGGGCTTTCTGATTCCAGGTATCAGGGAAACATAAAAAAGATGGTAAATATCCCAACACTACGATTGACCGATCACTAAACTATTCACCGAACAATCACAAAATACATTTCTATTTTTACTTGCAACGCAATTCATCCTCAATAGCGTCATGAGGTAATTAAATATTAAAGATACTTTCATGGGCAATTTGAGATTATTACCTTTACATGACTTTCAACCTTTGAAACTGGATTGTCATGTTGAAATTTTCACGAATCACAAGAAAATTATTTGTTTATCCATTCTCCGAGATTCCAACGAGTGAAACCCATGACCATAATACTTATCTATAAAATATTTTCGCACAAAAGCTAGAAGATAAACGTAAAAGAAATTGGTGTAGTTTTGTCAAACTCAATAGAAGGAGGGGGACCGGGCTGGTGCGGTGGCTTACGTACTGCCTTTCCATATAGAGGGCCCGGGTTTCAATCCAGGAGGTGACAGATATTTTTCAGTGGCATCTCGATCCATCTTTGAGATGCTTAGTGGAGAGACTTTAAGTGGGTATGACGTCCATCGGATGGGACGTTATACTGCGGATCCCCTGGTGCCTTTCGATAAGAGTAGGCTAATGTCGACGCTGGGTTTCTCTCCACCCTTCCTCTCCGATCCATCCCTATTGCCACCAATGACCTGAGCTGTCGGTCACCTCCCTTAAATACTACCACTACTCGATTGGAGGAATATTGTTAGAGAAGAAAGATGACCGATAATCACTGAGAGACAAGAAAACCTACGCGGTAGATTGAAATTCCTCTGCACCAGTGATATTCCCATGCTGTATTGGAGCACCCAAGGATTGATTATAAGAGAACCGTTTACAAGAGTCCAATTATAGAACACTGAAAAATAGTGAAAACTTTAAAAAAATATTTTTAAATCGATCGCCTCATTTAGTGCATAGTATGATCTATTTTCTGCGAAGAACTTATTTATTCTGTTTCGTAAAAAAAAGAATGCGTTACAATTAAATTTCAAAAGAATTACTCGGTATACGTACGTAAGAAATTGATTAGTTTTTGTCAACGAAAATGATTAAGTGGGTCAATAGAGATATATAAATGATATTACATAAAAATGGAGTGAAAGCAAGTCTTAGATATAATACTTGAGTTATTGATTTAGCCTTTGTATTCCAAAATATATTATTTATTTACCTTTGGAATCGTGAATTTCAAAGGAGTGCGGGGTCGATTTGGGACGGGCGTTGTCAATGACTTATTAGAAATGTCATTTTCAAAACTTAGAAACTAAAAATACCTATTTAGACTGTGTCCAGCATTATTTAAAATAATTCCTTCACAGGACCCACAATAAAAGTAATGCGAATTCTCAGGGAAAAATAGATTTATTGATCGCACTTGTACAAATTCTTAAAATTCTTCAAAACACTCCCCATCATTACCCTTAAATAGACCTGTCCGCCTCGTCTGGAAAGCACGCTTATACTCCTCGACGGGTATGTCTCTCAGATACGTTGTAACATTATTTTGGATGTTTTCTACGGTCCCTCAATGCTTTCCTTTCAGCTCTCTCTTCATTCAGGTAAGCAAAAAAAGTCGCACGGAGGCAAGTTGGGACTTCAAGGGGGCTGGGGGACAACCTCCAGCTCAGGACCAGGGTCAAAAAGTTGGTTACGATGAAGAAAGTGTGGCTGGGGGGAATTGCCATGCTGGACCTTGATCGTATCTTTACTGTGTTACAAAGTCAAAAAACACTCTTCACGCGGAGGTACGCCTTTCCGTTCACACTGATTGGAGTAAACTGGCAACCGGCTGCGTTGGAAGGGTGGTTTCCCGACCATATTTTCCGACAAATTTTACCGCGCTGCTTTGGAGAGTTGCGTCACAAGAAAATCATCCGCATTACTTTCATAATAGAACATGTTTTATACCTGTGATTGTTCCACTGTGGAGTTCCAAGGAATCATTAAAAATGGAATGATAAAAATAAGACACATATATTTGTTTTCTACAAACGTTTCTGGTTGGCATGTAACAACCAAATTTCAGACCACGAACATAGGGCAAACATCGATGAAAAGCCATGACAGCTGACAGACTTCGTGAATTTCTCTAAGCAGTTTATGGCTTAAAACACGAATGTGAAATTCCGAGATTTAGTTATTAGATTTTATTTTAGTTTATATAAAAGATTTCCTTCACTCTTTAAACTTATTCCATTACTTTTATCGTCGCAAAATAAATAAATTTCCGATAGGCACAAAAGATATAGTATAAATGAGTAATTTAGATAAGAAATAATGAATCCACTTTTCCTGGTATACAAAATATTTCGCTAAAAGTCATACGAGGTATTATGAAGCAACCTCGGCCTGTGAAGCAACCTCACGTTTTAACACATGCGGTATCTGGTAGAAGGGGATGAGAGAATTCAAACTTGCACTTTTTTCTGTACACAGGATCATATATATATTGTACATGTTTTAGACAAAGCATAGTATGCAGTTACAAACATCGAATCAAATCAAATATTTTTTTGCATCTCTTACCACCATCCGTCTTTTCCGATTCCCGAATTTCACGCACTGTTGAGAATATACATTTATTAACACGCAAAGCACTAAAATTTCCTTACGTACAATGCAATTAAATAAAAACAGCCAGAAGAGACGAAGCCATACGGACATGATTGGGTTTTGCGGTTGGATTTCGGTATTCGTCATCTCAAATCGGAATTATTTACACAAATGCTAAGGAATGTCTTCAACAGTGAGCTTCGATAAGATATGAGACGTACGTCACTTAATAGGCTTCTGAACTCACTTTGCGGAAGATTGTCATTGATTTGAATGCCAAGAAGTGTTCCACGAGTGTGACGCACACTCGGTTGATCAAGATCTCAGCTTACAGCTGAAATCGAATGTACTGAGGCGAGGCGAATAAATACTTTAAAAAAAAATACAGCACTTCGTACTTTAACGTAATACTCAACGCAGACGTGGTGATACCAATCGGTATAGATACCTTTTTGCGGAATAGTTTCTTTCACACATGCCCCAATGTAATGTATATGTAAACAGGAGTGTACCTGTAGATCATGCGTAACGCGCAAACTAAGTGGGGGAGATCGATATGGTGTGAGGGCTAACGTACTGGCTTCCCACCCTGGGGGTGCGGGTTCAAATCCTGGCGGTTTTGAATATTTTTCATAGGTATCTCGATCCCTACTAGAGGTGCTTTGTGGAGGGCACTTTGAGTAAGTACGCCGTCCGTCGGATGGGACGTTAAGCTGCGGACCCCTTGGCGCCTTTCGTAAAGAGTAGGCTAATGCCGACGCCGGGTTTCTCTCCACCCTTCATCATTTCCTGTCCATCCCCTATAGTGTAAATAACCTCAGTTGTCGGTCGCCTCCCATAAAAACTAATACTACTGCATACAAAGTGCAAACACAGAAGGCTGCATATCTGTCAAAGCGGAATAAAACGTGGATAAGAAATGAGATTTTGTGAATTATTTTTTAATACCACATCTCCTCAATCCAACAATTTCACATAGTATCCCCTTTCTTGCTCCATTTCATTTTACATTAGAATACTATATACGTGACTTACGCCAGGAATAGAACGGATGGAAAGTTTGCATATGTGAATGAAAGAGTTACCCAGAAGTAAAAGGCATTTACTAAATTACTAGATTCTACGATCCCAGGTAGAACGTTAAAATATTGGAATGCCGCTCAAGCTGAATATTAGACCAATAGGGACAAAGGGGAACTCTTATTTCGTGTGGTTACTACGTGATTAAAAAAATTAACTTACGGGAGGTATATTCTGTACTATGAATGGATCGAATATCCTATTATTGAAAAAGTAGGATGAATACATTCCTTGATAGTTTCCAACCATATGGCCGTTTCTTACCCAAGCTATAGCTTACCTCAGTCACTCATGATACTGAGCTTACTACTTCAGACAAGTTCATAGTGATCAGGGAAACTTTCCTGATTCCCTTCCTACTTCTCCGAAGACCTTCCTTTGTTTCCGTAAGACAGAGTAAACTTTCAATGCAACCACTTGTCAAATTGATACAGTTCACTCGCGTTATTTACAGAGAGAAGAAAAGTGACTATTCCTGCACAATATCTTTCGTTCATCTCTTGATCAGAATATATACATGGATTTTCTGTCCCATGACTGCCACGGCTGATCTCAAACGTCGTTGACTCTTAATTAAGTGACATCACTAATCGAACTATAAAAAGTCACATGAAACAATAAAATAGAAGATAAAAGGGGAAAAACGAAGGAAAGAAATGCTTTTTAAGATGAGTATCGATTTAGATATGAATAAATGTGCCCCGAGTTCCTGAGTTATTTCAAATATCTATATATAGCATTTACCTTTTCTAACCGAAATAAAATCTCTTTTTTCTATTTTGTTGTCATTGTAAAGCGTAGCGGGTGATACAAAAGGCTGAGTGAAACGAAATCAACTTCAAAGTCAAAGAACAAGGTCTCGAATCGAACACGTAAAATAGAGGATCATTTTGAAATCTTCTCTTATCTAATTCTGACTAAGACAGAAGGGCGAAAGGCTTTTCGGGATATCCCAGAGTCGCAGATGCTTCGTCCGAGGATTTAAAAAAAAAATGACTGCTTAAACTAATTCAGGTTTTCTTTTCATGCGATGCGGCACCCAATGTCACAAAATAGGACGATGGAAAAATAACACTAAAAAATAAATGGTAGCATTGCAGGCCATAGAGCTCTTCCTGGCGCGAGGGCAAGTAGTCCTGGAGGCCCCGCCACTGCTCCGCACCTGAGCAGCACAAGCGAAGAGCTCGGAAATGCGTTTGAATGGCGAAATGAATAGAATTATGGAGGAGAGAAAAAAACACGTCCCGCGAAATAAATGCCGCTATTCCCGGACGCCTTTCTCTCCGGAGAGTGGGCACGGTACGATAACGCCTCGGTTACCGCACCACCCGCCTCACGGGCTCCAGATTTCCGGGCGCCTCCGGGACGTTTCACTGGAAGGACTGGAAAATTGGATTGCGAACTCTGAAGAATGGAATGGAATGGCCGGGGAAGGAAAGAGGCAGAGAAAGAGAGGGAGATATATATGTGTGTGTATGTGTATATATATATATATATATATATATATATATATATATATATATATATATATATATACACACATACATACATACATACACACACACAGTCGCCCACTCCTCTTGTTTGAGATTCGGGGGAGGAAGAAAGCGGAGAGGATATGGGTGACAGGAGGTAAGGGTGATAAGGGTGTGATGCGCTGGAGCGGGGAAGGGTCGATTTATTGCCAGGGGATCAACGTCCAACGTAAATGCGTAGGTGGGAAGGATTTATACCACCCGGCCACTCGCTAAAAAAAATACAGTGGGAATAAAAACGCCAAACGCCTGACTTTCTCAATATTTAACAACCCCACCCAAGCCTTCCCTACCGCATGCTCCAGCGAGCACATTCCCGCATCATTTTACATCCCGTGATGTCGATGGACTTTTCTTGAGGAAACATTTCACCTTTTAGGGCACCGAGGGTGCAACTGGCAATCCACGTGACATGCGGACATCCACGCCCCAACCCCCCGCAAACGTGCTCCTCTCCCCTGGCCAACGGGAAGGCAGTATCAAAGTCGCCATAAAGGGACCGGACAAAGATCATTTCAAGCGCCTTGACACGGCGGAGGAAACTGGAAAAGCCCCTATTGGGCCCGGGCGGGCACGTTCTGAGGGCACAGGCCGACGAAGGGCCGTATCCGAGAAATTGGCATAGCGCCATGGCACCCACTCTCCCCCATGCCCAGTCCAGCAGTTATCCTCGAAACTTCCCCACCACTACGCTGCTCTTTTTTCGGTTACCAGCACTTCTCAGGCGGACTATTTGTAGTCAATGCTCCATAATTTATCGAAACAAAAATTTCACATTGCCTGAAAGGAAAAGCGAATTACAATAAATCAACCCAAGGTGAAGACGAATTTTTCACCCTCTATTACATACTCATGTTAAACTCTAATTCTCCAATGCAACAATTTCAGAGTGTAAAAATCATTCGCCTTTACTTACACTCTGAAATTGTTGCATTGAAATGCACATTAGCGGATGACTCCGTTAAAAGTTACTGTTGCGGCATCTCCCGCAGTTTCTTTGGAAATCTAATCCTCCGGTCTAAATCCGTTACTCTTTGGATTAAAACCACATAGAAGTCTTCTTCAATGTCGGAGAATTTTAGTGGTGAAAACCTCCAACATAAGTTTAAGAAACCTCTCCCTCTAATTAGGGCAATTACAAACATAAATAACTCGTTCCTCACTGAATGACACCAATAATAACCGCCGCAACCAGTCATTTTTCACATTTCTTAACACCAATTCGCGTTCGATCAGGCGAAAATAGTTTTGGCATGACGGACTCTATTAATGGACTCTCCGTCTTGGACTACAAAACTTTATGACCGAGATGAACATTATGGCCAAGAGGATGGATTTACAGACAACATAAGCGAGTGAGTGAGCTCTACGTCCGACTAGAGCTGATGTATAGGTCATGTATTTTTTTGTTTTTTACCATTGTCTCTTCAAGGGCAAGGGCTTCCGCCTCTTAACTGCCTCAGATACAAGTCATTGCTTCCCAATCACTATGGCTATATTCTCTAATTTTAGCTTTTAAAATTTTTCTATATCAATACGAGTGATTATGTGCATCAAATAAATTTGTAGTAGAGTCTTTTGCAAGAGAAACTTTCAATTTGCTTCCCTCTACTTTTTCGACACTAATATTCTTGTACCAATGAATTTCAATGTTCATTATTTTCAGCATGACCCCAATTATTAATACTACTTAAAAATGTGCTAATAACAATGAGCATTCATTTAACTTTGCCCCAGGAGGAGGGGGGTCGGAGATGGAGGGGGCGATGGGTGGGGGAGGGAGGGCCAGAGGGGTGGAAGAGGGACGAGCGCGCGTGTGTACGAAGAGGGAGTAAATGTGGAGGGGAGAGTGGAGGAGGCTGTTTGTGCGTGTGTGCGTCAGCTGTCGCGAGGATCGGAGTCGGCGGATGCGACACACACACTCACTCAAAGCGAGCAGGCGAGAGAGACAGAGAGAGAGAGAGACACCTGGTGGCAAAAAAGGGCATGAGGAGGGAGATAAAAAAAGACAAAGGACGGGAGTTGCTTCAGAGGCAGGGAGGGAGATGAGGGGACGGGAGGCTGGGAAGGAAGTTCGCTCGAAAAGGCGGCGAGAGACGAAAAGAGGAGCGAGGGTGGAGACGATTTATTTTCATATGACGTGGTGCGCAACTCCACATCCTTGAGGCACGCGGCAGATTATGGTTGCACATTCTCATGCGGGAAATGCCAAGAATGGCGCTTGCGTTGGGAATGAGAAAGCGGGCGGGGAAGCTTATTAAGTAAGTCGGTCGGATTTGACGTTGATCGAGTATTAGTTGGGTGTACAGTCAACGGTTCGCGGCCCTGGACGAGCTCCTCGAAGGAGCAACGCGTGGGAAGAAAATGAATCGCAGTGGAACCAAGGCGATAAGAATCCTCAGGAATTGGGGAGGCTGATTTTCACATCAAAATCATGAGGGAATAAATTAAGGTTGAAAAAGATAAAAATCAGGAAACAAATTTTTCCATTGTTACGGGTGGTGACCTGACAACCTCCGCCACACACCCTTGCGGTGGCTTGCGGGGTACTATTTAGATGTAGATGTAAAGAGAAAATCTATTTCACCTGTCAATTTGAGGGAAACAAGGCGTTCTCAAGAAAAACCCCACCGCAGCGTAGTTTCCCCAAGTCTGTGGATTTGTATATATTATAGATTTGTCACGATATTTACATGGAGCGTACCGCATTGTGACTTCTAATTTTAGACTTTTAAGGCAACATATGTGTTAGTGTTGATCATAGGGCTTTTGAGATGTGGGTATGGAGAATAAATAAGCTAATAAGGTGAATACGTGTACCAAAAAATGCTTACACGAGAAAAAAGCTATACGGGACAGTATACCATTAAGGTAAAATTGACTGATTTGGAAACAGGTTGGCACAAATGGATTTGTCATTAGAGGAAAGTATGAGTAGAAAGAAACGTCTCATAAAGAAGACAATAATATCACGACGGTATGAGCCGAATAAAGAGGAGCAAAGAAACCATAAGCACATTAAACAACCCGAAGGTCGCTTTGGTGGTCGATGGTGCAGATCATCCAGTACTAAGCCCAACAGCGAGTGAAATTCACACAATAGGGCAGTGGGGCGGGCTGTTCCTTTCCCTGTGCCGGTTATGATTTCAATGGAAGATTCGGTACCCTAAAAATCACATAGCTTGGTTGAAGCTGAAGGTGCCCGGAGAGGCTTAACCAGAAATGAAACCCGGGTCCTCTGATCAGTATTAGAGCGCTCAACCCCTGGAATACCGCGGCCCATTACAGAGGAAAGTTAGGCAAAAAATCGAAGACTGGTAGACTGCTGTAAATGGATCTCCGACCCTAGCCAACGAAAAATGATACAATACCTTCATAAAAAAAACTTTATTAACAAACTTAAAGCTGAAACTTATAGTTCCATCATTCACATTATATCTTCGTTCAATTTCAAAATCTCTGCATCAAATCGATGAAATATATTCAGCCTTCCGATTGAACTCGGATATTTGTCGATATACGAATAGCCCCATAGTTAAAGCTATCACGTGGAGTATTCTTATTGATGATAACCTGTAGATATGAACACTAACAAATGAAGTTTGCCGAATGATGGCGGGAGAAAAGAGATAGATGTCCGTCGGTAGAATTCTAAGATGACATTAAAGTGGAATGGGGGAGACACTTGAGAGATGGAGTGCAGGAGCGGCCATGATAGGAAAGAGAGAGTGTTTGGTGAACGTGGACGAGGATAGAAAGATGGTCATCTTTATTTTGGGGTGAGATTGAGACTACGGAGGCTATTCTACCACCTAACCCTATAATCCGAGGAGATTCGAGAACGGAGATTTTGGACGCCGTGAAGGCGGGCATTGAAGAAAACTCTTCCTTAGGCTGACCTGCTTCATACATGGGAGCTGCAGTGCGTTACTGGATCTCCGAAGGTCCCGGGTTAATCCATGGGAGAGTGTTTCCCGAGCTTTCCACATCTGAGTGACGTAGAGAAGGTGGTCCACACTTTATCGCACGTAGTTTAAGCAAAATAGGACTTGGGCATGCGGACCACGGAGGCCTACGCAAGCGAGAGAGAGAGATCGCCTTCCACGAGAATAATGCACTTTCGCCGATACTTGGGCCACGGCAAGAATAAATGCATACGAAATCACAGTTTCAGCGTGCTCCATTTCACACTGCGCCCCCCGCTCGCTTTCTGGGAAACTGTCCGACTGGAGCAATCGCTCTGATGGTAGTCAGGCAACGCAGTGGCTCGCAGGATTGATCGCATCGCCGGCGTTCATGACTTTCTCTCAACAGGCGAACGAAAAGTCAGGCACGCATTGAAGAAAACGATGCGCATATAGTCGCGATTCACTGAACAGGTTTTACATCGAGCAGGGGCTGAAATAGCGGGTGAGTGAGGCGCCTCGCCATTTTTTTTAAACGTTTCTTACGCATGCGATATTCGTGAACTTCTTGACACTTCCTCAAAGCGTGGACTCATGCTAACCGCACATTATTTCTTTCCAAGTATTTCACCCTTCCACGAGAACTTTCCCTTACCAGCCTCCGGACTGTCCAAACTGGGTCTCCTCTTCCGACCACTTCCTCCCTCACACGACGTTATTCCCCTCTATCTCGGCTTTCCACTAACTCTCCATATCTTCTACATTCACTTTTTTTCTACCTCTTTCGATTTTCACCAAGGATCCTCCTCCCTTCCCCCGTACCTCGCTCAACTTCGCCGGTCGCCTTTCTATAGGTTATTTTTCGGTTTCCTCAATACCTGCCACCCAAGCGCCTAATGCATTTTCATCTTTAAGCGTTAAATATTTTATTCGATAGTTTTTGGATCATTTCGTTGGGAGGATAAAGTTCATAGGATTATTTTTACCCTCCATTCCTCTTTTACTGAGACTTAATCTAATTACACTAACAATAAATCGGAAAAAACAAGAATTATTAATAAATTAACTTTAATTACAACTTGGTAAAAAAGGCTTAAGAAGTTTAATGTTTTTTAGCTGCAAATAATCGGAAAAAGTACGTCAGAGATAAACTATGTTCTGCTAATGCTGAATTATTAGAATGCGTTGTGTGTCGAGGCAAGGGGGCTTCGTAAGTAAATTAAACATGCTGGTTTACTGCAGTTATATGGGTTGTACTCTAAATTGAAGTTGCGTAGCCAACTTCTACACACCCTTACCATTAAAGCTTCTGAAAGAACGAAGCAATAGTCTACCTTGCATCAGCTCACAATGCTTCACCTGATGTCAGTATAAGTAGGACGTAGTTTTTTTCTGGTATAGGT
Source organism: Hetaerina americana (assembly GCF_022747635.1). Classification (NCBI taxonomy): domain Eukaryota; kingdom Metazoa; phylum Arthropoda; class Insecta; order Odonata; family Calopterygidae; genus Hetaerina; species Hetaerina americana. The sequence continues at coordinate 1,473,650 of NW_027286070.1, forward strand.
TTTCCGATGGTTTACATTTAGGAAACACTGAACTTTTTATGCGTCATTTACCAAGCTAAAGTTAAGGTTTAATAAGCTGAATGGAGTGAAAACTGTAATAAGAGAAATTTTATAGAATCTAAAACGGTATTTACGTGATATTTTTCCACTTGGTCCTCCCGGTTTCTCGCTCGTCGACTGTCTCTCATTCTGACGAAATCCGGTACATGACTTCGGGAAGCCTGAACGAAAAGGGCTTTGGGCAGTTTTCCGAGGACATGCATTTATTGGGTAAAATAATGAACATGATACCCTCCGAATTCCTCATACATCATCTTCACTAACTATTAAACGGGAATTAACAAGAAAAGGTACGCTTATCTAAATTATTGCAATTTTCTGGCATATCTAGTTGCTGGTGGTCATATGGAGGACTGGTTCCACAAAAATGCAATATTAATACGAGCAAACCAGTGTAATAGTTGTAAATATGACTATTAATGGAAATAATCACATTAAAATACTATTTAAACGTTATTAAACGGAACATACAATAGACAATATGCTTAAACCGTAAATATATTAATTGTTTTATGTAATGAACGTTTTTATTGTCAAAAAAGCTGAATATACTGAAATACCAAACCCGTGTCACGTGGAAGGAAAGCATGCGACATAGCTTCTTGCATCATTGCATTTCAACTTGATAAAGATAGAAATTAGTTCTTAGCTATTTCTTTCAGCTAGCCTGTTCCGGACTTGGAGATGTTGTTTAGCGATTTTACGACAACTACGATCATAAACTCATTTTCTTTTTCATATAACTTCTACTTGGCTGCAATGAGTTTAAAGGTGAGTTACGCAATTAAAAATAAGTGCTGTCATTGTTCCTCTAGATTTATTTTCGCAAGGTCATTTATGTCCATTGCGTTAACCTGTCTGAGATTGAAATCTTGTACGCCATGGAAAAAAATTACGTAACCCCCCCTGGACCCCATTTAGCTGAATTTATTGTGCTTTCAACAACAAATTCCATCAAAATATCAAAATGACTGAATCAGAATAAGAGAAAAATGCTGACACTTGGTATTTTAGCACTTATGCTAGTGTGTCATCAGAAGGCATATTTACTGGAAAAGGTTTTCTGATGTACGATAACTATTAGATTCGATTTGGAATTAGTGGTTGTCAATTTGAAAGGACTGAGGTTGGAAGAATTAAACTGCACTTTATACAGAGAATTGTTTCATACTATGGGAATTATACATAGACCGTCAGGGTGAAAAAAGGATACAATTCTATGACTACACACTGCAGAGAACTTTCTGAGCATAAGGTCGTCCATTAAAAATGAATAGCTTTTATTATGACCTTTGGGATCGTTTTATAGATTTGGAGAATTTCACTGGCGTTGACCTAATTCTAACGGGTTTTAGAACTCGATCGGCTCCGATTAAAATGCAACCACTTGCAAATATTTCCTAAGGAGGGCTATGGATTGTGTACGCTACCCATGAAATAGTTGTGGCCACACCAAAAGATTTCGGAAGCTGACAAAGAAAGACACACTTGGGCGAATCAAAGAGCTACATTCTCAAAGGAAGCACCAAATCACGTAAATTCACGCCCGGACTCACATTTGGCCCAACCTTTCCCTGAAAAGCGAGAGCGAGGAAGAATCACGTAAATGGATGGTCCCGAAAGACGGCCGATCTGCTTTTGAAGGATGCCGGAGGGGCGTCTGCTTTCTGCGGCGCCCGCCATGCTCACGCCAGGTGCTCCTCACACAGCGCCAATCAGGTGACCGGTGGGATCATGACTAGAATACGCTTTACCCCTGAAGCCCCCACTTGGGTGAAGAAACCCCTCCCCCTTACCCACTTGACCGCCTCCGATCGGAATGCGGCAGGGACGACCGAGGAATCTGCCCCTCGGGACAGAGCAGGGCCCCCAACGGACATCCACCCACACGAATTTCATTCCCACTGCCGTCCCGAAACCCCCCTCCCCCTTCTCCCACCTCTACCCCCACCACCTTCATCCTCCGACTACCCCCAATACACTTTCCCCTTGGTTTTTGCTCATCTTCAACCTCCAAGATACGCCCGCACCGTGCGGTATATCGATACTAACCAACCAAAGTAATTGACCCCAAGGTTGGTTTCGATGGGTGGCGGAAAGGTTTAGCTAGCATTGACCTAAAGCGTTTCTCTTGGCTTTAATTTGATAGCCAGCAGCCGTGTCCTCGTTCCACTTATCTGGGTGGCAACCAAGCAAAGCCGCCAGTTTATCTCGTCTTGAATTCACGCTTTTAGGTGTGACATCACTGGAGGTAAACTCCCTTGGCTACGCCCCACCCCTCTGAGAGAATGTCGCTTCGGCATTTACATTCTCCTTCGGTCGAGTTGAAGCCGCCTTTCCGCATCGCCATTGTTCACCCCGGCCTCGTCGTTGCCATTAGGCCCGTGATACGACGTTTTTTCATGTTGGATTATATTGAATTAAAAGTTAAGTTACACTCAATTCAAAGTATGGTTGGGATAATTTCGTGTAACATGGATACAGGGCTGAAAAGGTCTTTGAGGAAAACACCATTGTTACAGTATTTTTTTTCAGTTTCCTTGCAATTATATTGCGAGTAACATTTCGAATATTAGCTCATTTTGTTTTAATTACGATATTTGCTTTACATTATATACTTGAAAGTATTTATTGTGATACTACTTATCAATTGTTGCCCATTCGGATACTTAACATTTTTGTTTCAGTACTGCGACACATTACTGCGAATAATAATGTACATATGAATTTCTGAAAACAACGCATCTAAAAGCACCAAGATTCAAGAGTTTCTTAAAAATAAAAAAAATATTTAATGCCATATTTTAAACGTGAAATTTACTTATTCATTGTGTACGTCCATATACATATCCTTTTTCTGTTTGTACATTACCCAACACAAAATAACTTTTTAAAACCGCCCAGTATGCCTATTGGTTATTAATGTGTGTGTGTGTGTGTATATATATATATATATATATATATATATATATATATATATATATATATATATATATATCCATACATACAAGTACATTATTCGTATTCTAGCGTTTAAGGTGTAATTAGAAGATAAACCGACAAAACAATGTTGAATTTCGTTACCTCTTTTTTCAGAGCAAAACCTGACATCCGGCATATACGCAATCCTTTTACAATTTCGCATACCTCCTTAATCACTTCATTCTGTCCAACATACCTATTATATTTATAAACCTTCTTCAATGGTCCAACGTTCTTCCCTCTATGAAACTGTTCAACATTCCAACACCGATTAAAATACCATGGATCCCTCTTTCGTGTCTCCTTATGATTTCTCCCTACAATCACCTCTCCTCCCCTCATATCTAGCACCTCCTCTTTTGTTTTCTTTTCCGTTCACTTCACCTTTTCCATACTTCTCCACATTCACAACTCGAAAATCTCCAATATACGCTTATCATCCTGCTTCAGTGTTTCAGCGCAGTTTATAACTACTCTCCAGATCAAAACTCCTTTTATTAATCTTCTTACTCAGCGTCAGTGTCATCAGTTCCTCCCTCCTTGTGAAAGCTTCTTTTAATCTACATCTACATCTACTCAATACCCCGCAAGCCGCCGCAAGGGCGTGTGGCGGGGGGTGCTAGGACACCACCCATAATTTAGAAAAGAAAAATAATAAAAAAAAAATCGCATGCAATAACGACAAAATCATATATAAAAAAAAACATGGCATACATTCATGCATGAACACTTACACCCCACACACATGCAAACACTCAAACTACCAACTAACATACACATGCACCTGAAAGTATACCTAACATCTCTATAGTGTTTAATTTTGTTCCGACTTGTAAATTCAAAGTTTTTAATATTTCTAAAGTGACTTCGGTTTCTTGCTATTATGATTACTGATTGTTCGGGGAAAGAATGAGTATTTGTACCTATCTGTCTTGGAATCTATCTCCCTTAGTTTATCTTTGTGGTCTGATCTACCTAAGTAGTGTGGGGCCATTATAATTCCTTCAGTGTCATATTTAAACTCGTTTGTTCTGAACCTTTGTAAAAGTCTAAGCCTCGCTTGTTCTCTCCGCACTTCAAGTGGTTCCCAGCCTAAATCCCCTAAGAGTCCTGTCACACTTGTGTTTTTATCATAACAATTTTTAACGAATCTAGCGGATTTTCTCTGGACTTTATCTAGTAACTTATTAGACTAATAACTATTTAGACTAATAACTTAAACTAGACTTAACTTAAATAGTTAACTATTAGACTAATAACGCTGTTATTAGTCTAATAACCTTACTATGACCATTTCGGCACAGAACACCTTCGATACAGGTAAACTATTCCACCTGCTCCAGTTTACTCTCGGCCACTCATGCGCCTTATAAACAGGCAGTCATCTTTCTCCGAGGAGGAAAACCTCTCCTTACGCGATTCTGGAGTCAATTCAATGAAAAATGTACCACATATACATCACTTAATGAACTAATAAGGTCAGAATAACGTCTGCTATAATTTTTCCCTCCAATGATCATCCCTCGCGTACTGTCTGTGGCGTGATGGTGAAACTTTGCATAGAAAATAAGACATGGTTTCCGCACTTTAACATTTTGATGCCATCACCACCTTCTTAGATTAAAAATGGTACATATAGGGGTATCGGCATGTATACATATACAGACATGATCCGCAGCATTTCCTGAGGTTGATGCGCAGCATTGAAACCATGGTCGTGAAATATGAAATCTTTACTGTGGAAGTGTAAAGTTTCTTTTTTACCCTCATCATGAAGGCATTCCACAAAGTTAAACCTGAAACTGTTATGTTTATATATAGACATATTTATTTACTTTCCACGCCTTCCCGAGGTTATTCATGACTCTTTATTTCCTTTGATACAGGCATTTTTCTACAGAACACGTATCTGTTTAGCGAATAATAGAGAACTGGAAGGAAGAGGGGTTCTTAGGGGGTTTTTATCAGGCGCGCACCCTTTCGAAACAGTGCCCCGCACCACTCCGGGACGGACGGACGTCCGGTGATCCTGATTGGGCTCTTATTTCCGACCGTCGGAGAATCGCTCCAAACCCTTGGTTGCCCCATAAAGAAACACATAGTTCACACACGAACGCCCCTTACCTTCGTTCTCTAAACCTTCCAAGGAATGGAAGCTGGAGTGCTTATTATCAATGCACATGTATCGTATATTCACAGTTATATAATATAATCACAGTTTTCACATACGTAAAACTGTGATTATGATGGTTTTTTCCATTTATTAACGTGCTGCGCTACTAAATTGAATTACTATACATTAATCCTAGACCTTAATCCTATTTCGACCGTTACTTCTCTCCCTCGGAAATGATTACCTAGCGGCAAACTGAAACGCTCGTTTAAATAAGTTTTTGGAAGAGTATAGAGTTTCCTTTCAATATGAATACTTGACATAATTTTCTCTCATATTGAATACCATATTTACATACATATCGCCAAATCAGAATAGATTATTGCAAAGGAAACACTTGGTTTTTCCACATAAAATATTTATTCACGACCTAGGTTTCGACGCTCAGCGTCATCTTCAGGTGAAATACAGGCCAAAATCTTTCTTGTATAACAGAAGGAATGGGGAGGTGGGGGGGGGGGTGTGTATGGGAAATAGATGCCAGGACTAGCCGACTCAAGGAATCCTTCTTCCCACGGACAATACGGGATAGCAACTGTAGGATTATAGATAGTAAAAATTCCACTTGCCACCCTCAGTGTCTAAAAAATAATTAGTTCTACTTAAATGCATGCTCCTCCACTAACCTTATGTGTTTTGTTATAATAACCCATTCTTTCCGCATGATATCATTCGTGTTCTGTTCATCTGTTTTTAAGTTTCCCTTTCAGTCCCTCTTCCCTCCCGGCGGGGGGAAATTCCTGCTACCTGCAACGTTGGGTCGAATTCCCTTCCTTTTACTGTCTCTTTGGGGGGTTGAGTGTTTTGTGGTGCATTTTCATGTGGTAGTGATGTTTCACATTCTTGCTTGTTGTGTCCTGGCTTGCGTGTTTTAGGATGGCTTTCGTGCTGTATCCTGGGGTGCAGTTTTTTGTTGTTTTGCGGTGTATGTGTTTGCATGAGTATTGGTTGGAGGGAGTTTTGCATGAGTGTGTGAGCTGCTGGGGTGTAATTTTCCGTGTTGTTTTTTGCATGTGGTATTTTTCGTTTTTACGGTTGGTGACCTAACACCCCCCGCCACACGCCCTTGCGGCGGCTTGCGGGGTATTATGTAGATGTAGATGTAGATGTAGATGGATGTAAGAAAGGAAGAGGAGATGGTGGGGGAGGGAAAGGAGCGGGATTGGGGTATTACTGAGAAGGAGGAGTCAAGGTTAGTCTCCGGGGGGGGGGGGGGGGAGGTTAAGGAAGCATGGTAGGGAAAGGGTTGCCTGGCGGGGGTCCGCCTTGGGGTTAGTGGAGATAGGACAAAGAGTTTGGGAGTTTAAGGTTAAGGAACAAATATCCACTATCAGCAGCAGACAAAGCAACAGTATTACTATAATCGCTGGTGACACAAATCTACCGTCAATTGACTGGGAAAACTACTGCGTGGGAAAATCTGCCAAAAACAGAGATTCATGCCAAGAACTCCTTCATATATTCACAAAACACTCCTTAGAACAAATAGTTAAATCACCAACACGGGGCCAAAGCATACTAGACATCTTTGCGACTTCTATGCCCGAAATCATTACTAACATTGAAATAATAGACGGAATCAGTGACCATAAGGCTATTCTTGTGGAGTTAAAAACTAAGTTCGTCAAAATAAACAAAGAAAAGCGTAAAATATACCTATACAACAAGGCAAATTTTAACGGACTAAGAGAATATTTAAAGATAAAATTACCGGAATACAAGACAAAAACACTGACAACAAATACAGAGAACACTTGGAATTATTTCTTAAATATTTTACGCGAAGGAATAAAGACGTACATCCCGTCCAAACTCAAATGCGACAGTAAGGAACCTAGATGGTACAACGGGGAAGTCAGATCGGCATTAAGAAGGCAAAGAAAGCTACAGTCAAATTTCAAAAAGAGTTTAAAAAGTGACGATATAAGTTTTGTGAATACAACCAAACAGCTACTAAAAGAATGTCGTAGTAAGACGAAAAGTATTATGCGCAAAGCACTACACTCTTTTAAATCTAAAATGCTAAGCGAATATCTTGAGGAAAATCCAAAGTCATTCTGGTCCTATGTTAGGGAAATACAGGGTAAACGTCCCACTGTTCACTCTTTGAAGACGGAAAATGGAGAAATCATTACAGATAGCGTGAAAAAGGCAAATATTTTAAACCATTTTTTCCAGAGCGTCTACAACAAAAACACAAACGCACCAAACGATCCTCCACACCCACCCGGGGAACACATGAGCGATCTTACACTGACCAAGCAGGGAATAGTACATCTGCTCCGTAGTATCAAAGCACACAAGGCACCTGGTCCGGAAGAAATACCTGCTAGAATATTAAAGGAATTAGCTGACGACATTGCCCCATTTTTACATATTGTTTTTCTAAAATCGATAGAAGAAGGCTCAGTGCCTCGCGACTGGAAGCTAGCCCATATAACTCCCATCTATAAAGGCGGCGATAGGGATAAACCAACCAATTACCGACCCATTTCTTTAACATCGATCTCTTGTAAAATATTGGAACACGTTATTGTCACTAACATTATGAAATTTCTTGATAGTAGGAAAATACTAATCCACAACCAGCACGGATTTAGGAAAAGCAGATCTTGCGAAACACAACTTGGTCTCTTCATTCACGATATACTTAGATCGGGAGAAAACAACACCCAAGTCGATGCAGTATTCCTGGATTTCAAAAAAGCCTTCGACAAAGTCCCACACAATAAATTGTTACACAAACTTAAATACTATGGGATCAATGAGAAAATAATTAATTGGATTAGGGACTTCTTGTCAAACCGCAAACAAATAGTAGTCATAGATGGGTTGTGCTCAACGGAGAGAGATGTTACTTCGGGCGTCCCCCAGGGAAGTGTAATAGGGCCTCTTCTGTTCTTAATATACATAAATGACTTAAGCACACACGTTAGTAGCAATCTAAGGTTATTTGCTGACGACACGGTGATATACAGGGAAATAAGGAGCCAACTAGATCGCGAGCTACTCTCTAGAGACTTAGACAATATCTCGGGATGGTGCAATAAATGGGGATTAACACTTAATATAGATAAATGTGCAGTTTTGAAATTTTGGAATAAAGGAAGCGAGGAACAGGATATAAACTACAAAATAGAGGGTTCAGTATTGACTACGGCAAATCAAGTTAAATATTTGGGGGTTGTTCTAACACCACGCCTTTCATGGGGAGCACATATCAGGACAATATGCGGATCAGCTTTAAAGAAACTTGGCTTCATAAAACGGGTGGTGGGGAAATGTAATGAAAAAGTTAAAGAGAGGTGTTATTTTGCTCTAGTTAGACCTCATTTGGAATATGCCGCAAGTATTTGGGATCCGTGGGAGAAAATTTGGCAAAAAGAATTAGATAAAGTCCAGAGAAAATCCGCTAGATTTGTTAAAAATTGTTATGATAAAAACACAAGTGTGACAGGTCTCTTAGGGGATTTAGGCTGGGAACCACTTGAAGTGCGGAGAGAACAAGCGAGGCTTAGACTTTTACAAAGGTTCAGAACAAACGAGTTTAAATATGACACTGAAGGAATTATAATGGCCCCACACTACTTAGGTAGATCAGACCACAAAGATAAACTAAGGGAGATAGATTCCAAGACAGATAGGTACAAATACTCATTCTTTCCCCGAACAATCAGTAATCATAATAGCAAGAAACCGAAGTCACTTTAGAAATATTAAAAACGTTGAATTTACAAGTCGGAACAAAATTAAACACTATAGAGATGTTAGGTATACTTTCAGGTGCATGTGTATGTTAGTTGGTAGTTTGAGTGTTTGCATGTGTGTGGGGTGTAAGTGTTCATGCATGAATGTATGCCATGTTTTTTTTTATATATGATTTTGTCGTTATTGCATGCGATTTTTTTTTTATTATTTTTCTTTTCTAAATTATGGGTGGTGTCCTAGCACCCCCCGCCACACGCCCTTGCGGCGGCTTGCGGGGTATTGAGTAGATGTAGATGTAGATGTAGAAGGTTGAGGAGGGGTGACCGGGAGTTACATAGCACGTCGTTCACTATATTACAGGAAGAATTTGCTCTTTCCAATATCTCCATATTTTCCAAAATGTCCAACCGGGGGCCTTTTCTTTCGAAATGGAGAAACTCCACGCTGAAATCACTCTTATGGTTCTGGTCAATCAAATGCTTGGCAAATTGAGATTTTCCATTACCGTTCTTCAGGCAGGCCTGGTGCTCCTTCACACGTTCTCGGAACTTCCTTCCCGTCTGGCCTACGTAGACGGCGGAGCATTCACAGGTTAGCTTGTACACTTATGTGCCCATAAGGCCAGTAGTTTCAAACGTTACAGCCCCGAACCATCTCCTAGCTAGGAAACTCAATGACATCTTTAGGCAGCACTCCAAATTCTCCCCCAAACATGGGGTAGTCAACTCCTCAGATTTAGCCAACCGTTTATCCTCAGTGGTCCTCCCTCCTAAATGCATCCTGGTTTCCTTTGACGTGGTGAATCTGTTTCCCAGTGTTCCTGTGAAAGAAGCCGTTCAGCTCGCCGAAGACCTCCTCATACAGAAGGCGGTTCCGTTCCCCATTATAAGTGAAGTGTGCTCAGGTCTAAAAACATGCGTTGCGCAAAATTATTTTAAATTCAATGGGAGAATATATGAACAACCAAAAGGGCTGGCGATGGGGTCACCCCTATCTCCATTATTAGCCGATATCTTTATGTGTCAGGTGGAAAGAGACATTTTTGCTCACCACAACTCCTTAGTGAATAACGTCTATCGCTGGTTCCGTTATGTCGACGACGTTTTTTGTATATGGTCAGGATCGGAGAGACAACTTGACAATTTTTTAATGTTCATTAACTCAATCAACAAATCCATTAAATTCACTTTAGAAAAGGAGAGCAATGGCTCTCTTAATTTTCTAGACTTAGTAGTAACTAGAGTCAATCAGAAATTGGAATTTGCAATCTACAGAAAAAAATCTTACACAGATCAAGTAATCCATGCCACATCCAGGCACCACTTTTCTCAAAAACTGTCTTCTTTTCATGCAATGATTAATAGAGTAATTAACGTGCCCATGTCTTCGCGCAATATTGCGAAAGAACTGTCTATTATTAAACAGATAGCGCACAGCAATGGTTACACGCCCCAATTAATTGACCGTTTATACCAGTGTAAAAGAAAAAAACTAAGCACGCTGTTAATATATGGTTTCAATCATAATGTTTTTTCAGAAGCCAAGTGGCGCAGGCTTCCCTTCCTAGGACAGTTGTCTCTCTCGGTCGCTAAAGTGTTACCAAAAAAAACGGATAAAGCCAGCCTTTTACAATAGACGCAACTTGCGAAACATCCTCGCAAATAACAAAGACGAAATCCCAAAATCGGAAAGGAGCGGAGTGTACAAGCTAACCTGTGAATGCTCCGCCGTCTACGTAGGCCAGACGGGAAGGAAGTTCCGAGAACGTGTGAAGGAGCACCAGGCCTGCCTGAAGAACGGTAATGGAAAATCTCAATTTGCCAAGCATTTGATTGACCAGAACCATAAGAGTGATTTCAGCGTGGAGTTTCTCCATTTCGAAAGAAAAGGCCCCCGGTTGGACATTTTGGAAAATATGGAGATATTGGAAAGAGCAAATTCTTCCTGTAATATAGTGAACGACGTGCTATGTAACTCCCGGTCACCCCTCCTCAACCTTAAACTCCCAAACTCTTTGTCCTATCTCCACTAACCCCAAGGCGGACCCCCGCCAGGCAACCCTTTCCCTACCATGCTTCCTTAACCTCCCCCCCCCCCCGGAGACTAACCTTGACTCCTCCTTCTCAGTAATACCCCAATCCCGCTCCTTTCCCTCCCCCACCATCTCCTCTTCCTTTCTTACATCCATACACCCCCGCCCCCACCTCCCCATTCCTTCTGTTATACAAGAAAGATTTTGGCCTGTATTTCACCTGAAGATGACGCTGAGCGTCGAAACCTAGGTCGTGAATAAATATTTTATGTGGAAAAACCAAGTGTTTCCTTTGCAATATGTATCGTTTCCATAAAGTGACGCCTGAAGCTATCTCCTTTATCAGAATAGATTAATCAGTGATAAGTCATTATCCACCATGAAATCGTATTTTTGCTCGTTTACAACATTTGAAGCGCTCGCCTTTTCCAAATCAAATGTTTAAAGAAAAATTCCAAAGTCGGAAACCATTCGATACGCTAAATGTTGAATTACTTTTAATTAAGTATTAAAGATGGACATTTATCGATACTTTTTACCTATCCTAAGCTCGCAGGCCCTGTCAGCGTCCACCTTCGACATGTCCGATACGAGCGAGCCATCGCCGGGGGGAAGTTGAGTCTCTCTGACGCGAAGAGACCCTGAGCTTGGGCGAGCGGGAAAGGAGTTAGAAGTAGGAGAGGATGAGAAGGAAAAGAAGAGTCCAGAGGGAGAGGATGAGGGAGGCGAACCCTTCCCATGAATTACGTCACGTCCTCTCCTTCTGCACCCCATTGCGGAAATGACGACACTTCGCCCTGACGAATCGTAGGATTCGACAAGCGGACTAGGATTCGATCGCTGCGAGAGATAGTTGGTCGGTTTCCCACGTCCCATGAAGACCCGGGTTCGTATTTCCACGGTGGTGGAATTTTTGGTGTCATTCTGTTCCTCACATGGGTCTCGTATGCAGGGTGCCCACCGTTTTGGACACTTGACTATGTGAACGCTTGGTGCTAATTCTTAAGGGCAGTTTGAAGTTATTAATCGATTTTCGGTCCCCGGTTTTTTCCCGGAACTTCCGAAATGAACACCACGTGGCAAATTACCGACGTAAAATGCCTATTCCTAACTGAGCAACCGAGCTCAACTGCCGTTCAAATAATGACAAATTTTGCGACGAGTGAGTAGCCATCGACACCAGTAGATACCAATCAAAGTCGAAGATGGACCGGCATATAACACAGATATATAGTATAGTCGGTTCTATTGAAAGCATGTCTTAATTTAAATTACCATTGTCATTTTGACAGTAATTATATTCAGAGTACTCAACAAATGAAGTACGCTTGTGATTAGTGAAATATATCTTAAATATGCTTTTCTTCGATGGTAAAGCTTGATCGATAAAGACAGGAGAAAACGAAAGATGGGGATCAATGGAAAAGTGATGATACTGGTAAAGAAAAAAGAACAAATTAGCTGTCAAAATGAATCTCAAAATGAAATACACTATGTTATCCCACAGAAGAGCTTTATTGTACGACCCGGGTTTCGTCGAAGATCGACATCATCAGGTACAGAATATTCCCAGTCTGGGTTTAAATACATTTTTCAAACTGTGAGAGGGGGGGGCTGGAGGGGGTGAGGGAGGTTTGCAAAAATCGTTAGGAGGTGATTGGGATGAGAGGGAGAAAGGGTTAGGGTGTGGAGATGAGTGTCCAACTTGGGAAGGTACGGCGGTTGACGGAGAGGGGAGGGGAGGCACCACAGGTGGTAAAGCTATCTTTCCGCATGATATCATTCGTGTTCTGTTCATCTGTTTTTAAGTTTCCCTTTCAGTCCCTCTTCCCTCCCGGCGGGGGGAAATTCCTGCTACCTGCAACGTTGGGTCGAATTCCCTTCCTTTTACTGTCTCTTTGGGGGGTTGAGTGTTTTGTGGTGCATTTTCATGTGGTAGTGATGTTTCACATTCTTGCTTGTTGTGTCCTGGCTTGCGTGTTTTAGGATGGCTTTCGTGCTGTATCCTGGGGTGCAGTTTTTTGTTGTTTTGCGGTGTATGTGTTTGCATGAGTATTGGATGGAGGGAGTTTTGCATGAGTGTGTGCGCTGCTGGGGTGTAATTTTCCGTGTTGTTTTTTGCATGTGGTATTTTTCGTTTTTTACGGTTGGTGACCTAACACCCCCCGCCACACGCCCTTGCGGCGGCTTGCGGGGTATTATGTAGATGTAGATGTAGATGTAGAAAGCACCTAGGTACTTACCTAAGTTAAGGAGGGGGGAATGGGAAGAGTCTATAACATCGTTAAGGAGAATATTTGACCCGGACACATTTCTTAATATTTCAAATTTCTCTAAACAGTCGAGCTTGAGTCCCTTATTTTCCAAGTGTAAAATTTTAGGTCTAAAATCACTCTGATGTTCCTGTTCAAGGAGGTGTTTCGCGAACAAGGAGGCGGGGTTCTTTTTGCGTAAACACGCTTCATGTTCCTTGATCCTTTCCTTGAATTTACGCCCTGTTTGGCCAATGTATATGGCAGAGCACTCGTCACAGTGTAACCTGTAGACCCCACTTTTTTCCATGATATCCACCCTATCTTTGGTATGGCAAATCATGTTTTTCAGATTGGACCGGTTGTAGAAGGCGAATTTATGTCCGGGCATGAGTTTCATGACTTGGTGGCTAATGTCTCCTAAATAGTTAAGTTTTTGCCATTTATTATCCCTCTCCCTTGTCTCCCCATAGATATTATTGATGGCTTGCCTACGTAACTTTTTCTTGTGAAGGTTGTCTATAAGACTAGAAGAGTACCCATTGCTAATGGCTATTTGTTTAATTATCCCAAGTTCTTTATTCTTGTTTTTTTCGGATAGGGGGATAGTTATTAGTCTATGTAGAAGAGAATGGAAGGCTGCATGTTTTTGTGTATGGTGATGTCTGGAGGTTGCGTGGATGACTTGATCTGTGGATGTGAGTTTTCTGAAGATATCGAATTCTAATTTTTTGCCTGAACGCGTGATTTTTAAATCAAGGAAATTAAGGGACCCATTTTGCTCTAATTCTGTAGTGAACTGAATAGATTGGTTGACTAGATTCAAGGCCTGATTGAATATACTCAGCTGTCTTAGGGAACCACTCCATATACAAAAAATATCATCCACATAGCGGAACCAGCGAAACACATTTTTTGCCAGTTTGTCATTAGACAACAGTTCCCTCTCAAAATTGTCCATGTATAACTCTGCGAGAAGCGGCGAGAGAGGGGATCCCATGGCCAGCCCCTCGTTTTGCACGTAAATGTTGTTATTAAACGAGAAATAGTTTTGCGAAACACACGCGTCCATCATGGAGCACAATTCACTAATCACTGGGGCCGCCACGCCCTTTTTCACTAGGGTGGCTTCAGCTAACATGACTGCTTCTTTACACGGGACATTGGTGAACAAATTGTTGACGTCGAAAGAAACAAGCATACACTTAGTTGGGATGGTTAATTTCGCTAGTCTTTCAGCTAACACCTTTGAGTTTATCACTCCGTATTTGGGGGCGAATTTAGTGTAGTCACGGAACAGAGAGTTCACTTTTCGGGCAATCAGGTGGTTGGGTGCGGATATGTTGGAAACCACTGGTCTGATGGGATTTTCTTGTGAAATGAGCTGGTTGCAATCCCAGCATTTATCTTCTGTCACCAATTCCCTGGCTACGTCCTCTAAGTTACTATCTTATTATCTTCTGAGAACTCGCGAGCAGTAGCTGAAATTCTCTCTCTTTTCGGTGATTTTTCTCTGCATAATTCTACATCTACATCTACATAATACCCCGCAAGCCGCCGCAAGGGCGTGTGGCGGGGGGTGTTAGGTCACCAACCGTAAAAAAGAAAAATACCGCATGCAAAAAAACAACACGGAAAATTACACCCACAGCAGCGCACACACTCATGCAAAAATCCCTTTATCCAATACTCATGCAAACACATATACCGCAAAACAACTAAAAAACTGCACCTCATGATGCAGCACGAAAGCCATCCAACAACACGCAAGCCAGGACAAAACAAGCAAGAAATTGAAACACCACATGAAAATGCACCACGAAACACTCTATCCCCAAGAGTCTGTAAAAGGCAGGAAATGCGACCCAACGTTGCAGGTAGCAGGAATTTCCCCCCGCGGAGAGGGACGAGGGATTGAAAGGGAAACTTAAAAACAGATGAACAGAACACGAATGAGGTCATTCGGGAAGAATGTGTTAATATAACAAAACACATAAGGTTAGTGGAAGAGCATGCATTTAAATACAACTAATTATTTTTTAGACGCTGAGGGTGGCAAGTGGAATTTTGCTATCTATAACCCTGCAGTTGCTATCCCGTATTGTCCGTGGGAAGAAGGAGTCCTTGAGTCGGCTAGTTCTGGCATCTATTTCCCGAATTTTATATGCATGATCCAAGCGACCAATGTATGTAGGAGTACGAATAATTTGCGAGACCTCGGTGCTGAAACATGCGGATCTAAATTTATTTAATAATTTCAATCTTGCATTGAATCGTCTCTCAGCCAATGATTCCCACCCCAAATCCATGAGCATTTCGGTGACGCTTTGCGTTTTATCGTAGGAATTTTTTACAAAACGGGCTGCCCGGCGTTGAACCTTCTCAATTTCCCGAATGAGGCCTTTTTCACTCGGATCCCACACGCTGCATGCGTATTCTAAATGAGGCCTTACAAGAGCGTGGTAACAACGTTCCTTGACCTTCGAGTCACTTTTGCCGACAATGCGTCTAATGAATCCCAATCTTTTATATGCTTGACCGCAGACTTTACGTATGTGAGTCCCCCAAGTTAAGTCTTTTGTGAATGTGACACCTAGGTATTTTACCGTATCAACTCCTGCCAGGTCACCTCCAGCTAATTTGTAAGCAAATCCCGTTGATCTTTTAAAGAAATTTACCACTGAACATTTATTATAATTTAGAGTCAATCCCCAGTTAGAACACCATTTAGTAATGCAACCTAAATCCTGCTCTAGAATAAAACGATCCTCATCCCCAGATATCTCCCGATAGATCACCGTGTCATCCGCGAACATCCTAATTTTACTTTTCACTTCGCGGTTCAAATCGTTAACAAAAATCAAGAAAAGCAACGGCCCGATCACACTTCCCTGAGGTACCCCCGACGTGACTCGAACGCTGTCGGAACTAGCGCCATCAAGGACTACCCTCTGTTCCCGCTCTGAAAGAAAATCTTTAACCCAACTTATGGCGCCCTTGTTTATACCCGCGACCTTTAATTTATGAATGAGTTTACCATGTGGGACCTTATCAAATGCCTTTTGAAAATCTAAGAAGATGGCATCCACTTGCCTACCTCTCTCACCCGATAAAAGTAAATCATGTGTAAATAATCCTAATTGGGTTTCGCAGGACCGGGTTTTCCTGAATCCGTGTTGATTGTCACTTAAAAAGTTAATATTGTCAAGGTGTCTCATTATTGAACTGACAATTATGTGCTCTAAGATTTTGCAGCAGATAGAAGTGAGAGATATAGGTCTGTAATTACTGGGATCCTCCCTGTCACCACCTTTAAAAATAGGCGTTATTTGCGCGGTTTTCCAAATCTTAGGTACTTTGCACTCCTTGAGGGATTTTTTAAATATAAACTCAAGGTACGGGGCAATGTTTGGAGCTAAATGTTTTATCACCCTAGCTGGTATATTTTCGGGACCCGGGGATTTGTTGGGTTTAATCTCGTTAAGCAATTTTAGAATTCCTTGTTGGTCCACTGTTATTTTTTCCATGGGTGGAGTATGTATTGTTTCTTGGAGATGTGCGGTGGCAACATCATTCGAGAAAACGCTTTGGAAGAATGAATTTAGGATGTTAGCTTTACCCTCACTGTCTGTATGAATTATATTGCTACAATCCCTTAAGCAAGCCACGGTTTGTTTACTCCCATTTACTTCCCTAACATATGACCAGAAAGCTTTGGGGTCAGTGTCCAAGTGCTCGCAAAGTACTTTGCGTTTAAAGTCCAGTAAGGCGCTACGTAATTGTGTTTTGGTTCCAATTTTAGAGGATCTATATGTGTCCCATAATTGTTTATTCTCAGGGGATGATGTGTTCACGCCTGCCCTCTTTACCCTAGAGTGTAGCATTCTCTGCTTTCGAAGGGCTTTTCTAACGTCTTTATTGTACCACCTGGGGTCGCGATTTGCTTTAACGTGTTTTATAGGTATGAAATCTACGATTCCTTTTTGCATGATATTGACAAATTCTGTCCAAGTTTCTTCCACGTTGACATGACTTAAGCGGGTTTTGAACTCGGGTAGTGAAGAGTTTAATTGATTGGCAAAAGATTCAAAGTCTGCTTTATGGTAATTATAAATTTTTCTTTTTGGTTTAACAATCATTTTTATTTCTATGTCCAAGTGGACATTAATTGCTTTATGGTCACTCAAGCCCTCATCAGTTGATACACTAATAATACGTTCAGGCGTGTTTGTAAGAAATAGATCCAATATGTTCTTTCCGCGG
Source organism: Hetaerina americana (assembly GCF_022747635.1). Taxonomy (NCBI): domain Eukaryota; kingdom Metazoa; phylum Arthropoda; class Insecta; order Odonata; family Calopterygidae; genus Hetaerina; species Hetaerina americana. The sequence goes on from NW_027286070.1 coordinate 1,491,120, forward strand.
GTGGGCATGCGTACTGCTTGATGGAGGGAGTTTCTTTGAACCAATTTTATCATGGAATTGCAAGATTCGCGATCGCGGGTCCCAGATTTAACGATATTGTTGTCCCAATCTATACCAGGGAGATTAAAGTCGCCACCAATTATGTTTATGCTGTTATTATATTTACGTGTAAAATTGTAAATTTGATCGTTGAGGGTGTGAAGTGTTTTCAAATCTGAGTCTGGAGGTCTGTAGAAAGAGCATAAATTTATGTTGGGTTGATTGGTCCGTATTAAGGTGCACCAAACACTTTCTATGTTATTATTTTCAAATGAAACTTGCCTGCTTTCAAAATGACTTTTAACTGCCACGAAAACCCCTCCTCCGGGTCTTGTATCTCTATCGTGTCGGTAAACTTTGAAATCTATTGGGAAAATTTCTTGGTCGTTTATGTCATTGCACAGCCAACTCTCTGTGCCTAATACTATATCAGCGGAATGAGTTTGGATTATGTGTTCTAGATCCGCTGATTTGTTCTTGAGGCTTCTGCAATTTATAACAAGTATAGTTAAGTTATTTTGATGTTGAATAACGTCCTTATTTGTGCCTGACTGTAGTTTAGGACGCCTTTGTGGGGAAGTGCGTGTCACAATTCTTTCTAAATCAATGCCAGTGTTGTCGGTGACTTTTATATTTTTATTAATGATATTATACGCGCTATCCCCAGATGTTACTGACCCACTAAGTGACCTGCCCTTTATCCTAAAAAAGGCCTACAGTGGTCGAGTATCCTATCCGCCACCTTACTCGCCGCTTCCGCCGTGTAATGGACCCCAGATCGGTTAAGGGGAGTCCTGCAAGATCGGAGGGTTGGTCTCAGGTCGACGAAGGAGGCTCCTATGTCCGAGCAGAATCTCGATAGTCTCTGGTTTATGCCTTCCACTCGGCTCCAAACCAGAGACCCGCGATCCTCCCTCGGAACGATGCTGCAGACCGTTAGTCCCAGCCGAACCCCCTCGACGCCCTGGACGCGCTTCACCTCGGAGCTCAGTTCCCTAAGGGAACGGAGGACCTCCTCAGATCCACGGTCCGTGACGTCGTTGGTGCCCACATGGGCCACGACCTGCAGCCTAGAGCACTTCGTGCCTTTGACCGCCGCCTCGATCGCCTTCGTCACCTGAGGGACTCCTCCGCCTGGTATACACCAGGCGGTCACCCGTTGATCGGCGCCTACGCGGCGCGCCCTTTCCCTCAATGGAACCATTACACGACGGACATTGGAGCTACCTATTACTACAACTCCCTCCCTTCCCGTTCCCTGACGTCTTACCCTAGGCAGTGCCCTCGGAGTAGGGATAGGGGCTGCAGGTACGGTGGTGCTGTCATCCGACAGCACCTGGTACCTGTTGGAGACGGGGATGGTATCTGCCTCCGCAGAGTCCAATCCACGCCGCAGCGTTACCTTCCCCTTGCCCCGAGAGACGACCCTCCAATCGTCCGACCTACGGACGTGAGACACTCCCTCGTTGGGAGATGGGACACGGGGTAGGTCTCTAATCGCCCAGCCACGTGTTGCATTCGGACGAATCCGTGCACCCATATGGGCGTGGCGGGTTTTCGTATTCCCACCCCGAGCACCATCTCTCCTGAGGGGAGTCCTCCGGCCAGCGATCTCCGATCGAAGCTCCCGCACCATTCTCTCCAGCATGACAATACGGGCCCTTAAAGCCGCGCATTCGCCAGTGCCTTCGAGCATGGCAACAGGGGACCTAGATGAAGCCATCTTAAATAACAACCGAGTTCCCAACAAAAGCTAACTTGTATACGCTACGCTAAAATTTCTAAGAGGGGTTAGTTAAATTTACCTCAATCAATAAGTTACGCTTTGGAAGATAGTAAAGAAAGGAAAGAAAAAAGATGGTAAAGAAAATAAAGCACTCACCGATAACCAATTAGATTCGACGGACAAAAACCACCGCAAGCCACTACGAGTACCGACTAGGAATACCACCAAACAATTAAGACTATAACAACGATTAAATAGAAAAAGAAGCAATTCGAAAGGTGTCATGATAGTAATACCTTCAGTACTCGAAGGTAGAAAGAATCAGCGAAATTCAAAGTGATGCTTCGTAATTCAAGAACTCAACCCTTAGAGTTTGAAAATAATATATCCCGAAAATTTTTGTTTTTTTTTATAAATTCGTTTCAAATTTCCTGGAGAAGATAAAAGCTGAAATACTTTCACCAAACCGCCCAAAATACCAATTATTACAATATATCACAAAGCATCTTGAAAAAGCAAAAAAATAACGCACATTAGGTAAGGCCTAATTTCTTTACATTTTGAGCCTTTTTACAAAGGTCTCAAAAATTACTCCTTGGAACTGCTGAATAAATTTTGAAAAAGAAGTTATTTTAAAATAGTGACAAATCTAGGAATTTTTAAAAATTATGGGGTGAAGTCATTCCTCAATAAATACTTCCCCATCTCCATACAAAAAGTCTTACACAGCTTCACGTGTTAAAATAAGCCCCTGAGAGCCATAAATTTAACACTAAGTCGCCTTAACTTTTACCTCTCGGCTCCTTTCCTTCAATTCCTTTGTCCAACTGCGAGAATATCTTGAGAAGTTCCTTAATAAAAATAATTCGAAACACCTTGCGCGCACCCAAGAGTAAAAAGCAAAGGGGATTCCGACGAATTTTAGGGAGAGGACTGCGTATTTCGATATTCAAAGTTTGAAAAAGTGGATATGATACTTAAAAATACCTTTCATATCCAATGATTGTATAAGTATCGATAGAGCTGAAACGAACCCCCGGTTAGGAAAAGTGAATTCTTACCATCGTGTGACCATGAGACAACACACATGTGTTCGAAATCAAAAAGATATTCGGGTGGTAATTTATCGATAATAATATTAAAACTTCCTGAAAGATGCTTGATAAAAATCACTCTTTTACTTGCAAAGCGAGGATGAAGAAATATGTCTGCAAAAAAGATAATGGTGGGTATATCAGAGCCCAAAATCGGTCGTTTTGTGGCATATCACTTCTAGTGCTCTAATAATCCTAAGTACATCTCGGCCTGCATTATGTTACAGAATAATTTGCAGAAAACATTTTTCCAGGGCATCTTATTACATTTATATAATGTTTTTTTTTAATCTATCAAAATTTAGTAGTAATATACGGAATATTTTTATCAGCAGAAGTCTATCACGGGGTTTAGGGTATGAAATGCAGTCTTCTCGACAAAGAGTAAGTACATTAGACAGTGAATTACGAGAAAAAGACGAGTTCGTATGTGAAAACCACGTGTATTTTGACTGACATTGATTTGAATTACTGTAAGGTTAGATTTGATATCTCTCATTTAAAAGTGAATAAATTCAATCATTAAAGAAGGAGTTAAAACTGGATAAAAAATTACGCGCTTGTTTTGAGGCCATCATCCATCCTATCTCGCTAAAATTGTAAAACGTCGTTCATATCATGATATATATGTTTATGGACCTGTATGTATATGCATATATATGTATAAATGCATAAGTGTATGTATTCTGCATATTTTTTATGCGTAAATTGTACACATATGTGTATATTATGCGTATATTGTACGCAGACACGAAACCTGTTACAATTTTGCACTTTGTAATAGCCATCGTCTCTGTTATCATGGAAGAGTTCCACCACATCACACCAGACACTATAATACATACACAGATATAGGCATTTGAGGATGAGCTGTAAGAGGACGTATTTCCGATATTATTCCTTCATTCCGCTTTTCAGGGTCACCAAAAAATAATCACAACACACCTAAATAATTATATACGTAATTATTTTCCATAAGCTATTTATAGAATGCTGCCATTACATTTTGCCGTAATAAGAAAGACCGTCTAAAGAAAGTATTTATTTGGTCACAATAGTTTTATCCTTTTCCAAATGGACCGCTGCTTCGATGACAAAACGTCTCTCCCCTAGTTTAATTCTATTCACACCCAGTCACCGTGCCTGTCTGCACACCGCCAGCCCGTCTACAGTCCGCGGATAAGTTGAGGGTTCGTCGACACGCGAAATGAGATGCGGGGAGAGGGATTGAAGGAGAGGCGGGGTCCTCGCCGTGCAGGTGAAAGGAGTTGGTTTGACGGCGGCGTCAGGATAAGAACAAACCCCCCAACCCACCCAGCGCCTACGACCCTTTCCAATGGTGAAGGCCACGGCCTCACACCGCCTCTCCTCAGCCCACCTTCCCATCATGCCCTGCGCTCCCACGTCCCGCGGATCCTTGGGAATGAAGACAAGGAGGAGGGCAGGGGGCCGTAGAGACAGAGAGAGCAGAGCCTTAAGGATGGAGAGAGGCGGGAAAGGAGAAGTGGGGCCGTAATGGAGGAAGGGTTTTGGGGGGAGAAAAGGGTCGGGGGATGGGGCTGGAAATAAGATGGAGGGAAAGACGTGTTTGGTTTGCGAAGCAGTTCGGTGTTTCCTCCCTTTTTATTTTTTATATACATTTTGGCGGAGAAAGGGATAGGGAGGGGGGCGGGTAAGAGTGTGTGCAGATGGAAGAAGAGGAAGGGTGAAGGACCAAGGTGTTCGTTTGGAAATAGGCGAGAATACGGGGGTCATGAGGGTTTTGGCACCGTCCGTATGAAGAAGAGCAAAGGAGATATGTGCATGTATATAAACACACGTTCCGTCGGAACGTCAAAACTACATATATGAGTGTGTCCTTTGTGTTTTTTTTGTTTTAAAAATATTTTTCAGTGTTTATACATGTGTTTCGCCGAAGAGCGTTCCATTTTCTGCGTGTGTGTATGTATATATATACACACACACACATATATATACATTCATACATATGTATATAAAGGTGGATGAATGGAGGCTCAGGACTGAGAGAAGGGGCAACGCGTGAAAGAAATGGAATATATATATATACACACACACACACACACACACACACACGAGGGTCATCCGGAAAGTAGTACCCGTTCGTGCCGCATGACGTGCTGACGACGCGAGTAGCCGCTGGACGAGGTCAGATAGCTTCAGTGGCTTGTCTGCCTTCTCTGAGCCAAGTTGCGTGACGCTAGCATTGCCTGTGTTGTTTCTGTGATTGTTTACAATGTTTAAAAAAATTGAGAACGCCGCCAGTTGTGAAGTGAGGGCAGTGATTAAATTCCTCAATGCAAGAAACGTTCGCCCATGTGATATTCATCGCCAATTAAAGGAGGTGTATGGAGACAATGTAATGGACGAGTCGTCTGTTCGGCGGTGGTGTCGCAACTTCAACATGGGGAGGGGGAACACACACGACGATGAGCGTTCGGGGAGACCGTCTGTCATTACAGACCAACTGGTGAGCTCAGTTGACGAATTCGTGAGGAACGATCGGCGCGTCACAATTGATGACATCAGTGAGCATTTTCCCAATGTTTCTCGAACAATTGTTCATGAAATTGTTAAACACCATCTGCATTATGCAAAAATTTGTGCAAGATGGGTCCCTCGCGTATCTCAATGAGCTGGCGGCGAAGGACTATGCAGCAGGAATACAGAAACTTGTCACACGTTATGACAAATGCCTTAATTTGCTTGGAGATTATGTTGAGAAGTAGTTTAAAGTATCCTCTTTCAAATAAAATTTTTTATGTTTGTTAATATTTACTTTTGTGTCTTTATTTCACGAACGGGTACTACTTTCCGGATGACCCTCGTGTGTGTGTGTGTGTGTATATATATATATATATATATATATATATATATATATATATATATATATATATATATATATATATATATATATATATATATATATATATATATATAAATTGCTCTCTCTCTTCATTCCTACTCCTCCATCCCTTACTGCCATGCTGAAGGGGGGAGAAAGTTTGGGGCTCACGTGTGTTCGGTCGTGCGTATGCGTACCTATATGTGCGTGCACTGGCGTTCATTCTTTTTTTTTTTGAAATTGTAAGAAGGTGCAAAAAAGACGAAAGAATGGGAAGGAGAAGTAGGTAGGAAGAACGAGAGAGAGATAAGGAGTAAAAAAGAGGAAGGAAACGAAGACATCTGAAGACTGGAAGAGAAACGACTGTGACCGCTCTCCTTCTTCCCCTGCTCCCACCGCCTCGTCCCTCTTCACCCCATACCACGCCTTATAGAGAGGGGAGGTCATGCGAGGAGTGGGCAGAGGGGCGGGTTTTGCTTTTCGCAATTCTCACTTGCTTTTCCCCTCCGCACTTCAAGCTCCTCACTCTTCGCCTCCCTCTTTTATTCCGTTCCCTGAATGAGCCGCGAAATAAATTCCAGGTCCGCCGCCAGTGGCTCCCTCGTAGGAGCGTCGGGAGATGTGCGCTCGGGACATGCGAGCACGGGAGAGCGGAATTGCACAGCAACGGATTTAATCGCGTTAGCGCAACGTTTGGAAATGGAAAACCCATTTGGCCACCAATTCCATCACTACTCGATTGATTTATACAGCGCAAGACTTCAACACGAAAACATCTGAAGGGATATTATTAATGGCAATACAGTCTTTTGATAAAATAGAGGAAAATATTCTTTGGAAACGTAAGATATACTATAAAGCATTTGCCCAAATTGCCCATGCACTCAGAGGGGCATAATTTTGAAGGATCTTCCATGTTTAAGAGTATGAAAGACAAGGTATGAGGACAATGTCCTCTGTAAGCGTTAAAATTCCTATACCTTGGGGATATTCATATAAAAAGGAAGACTTGTACTTTTCCACAGATTTTATTGTATGGTATAACGCGTTTCACCGACTTGCGGCATCATCAGGTACAGGTGATGACGCCGCAAGTCGGTGAAACGCGTTGTACCATATAATAAAATCTGTGGAAAAGTACAAGTTTTTCTTTTTAGAATGGATATTAAATACTTCCACGAAGTGAAGCCTGAAACAATAGAATATACTTAGGGATATGTTATGTTTTGAGGCTGAATGACAAAGAATGTGTGCGTTAAAAGATAACTTTTGACCGGATACCTCATTGGAGTTGGAGACCAATCAAATTTCCTCCTAAAAAATGTACACCGAGCAACGAACATTTATTTACTACCGACAGCCCATTTATGCTGGAGGTGACCTAGCAGTAGTTGATACGGTAAAATACCTACATCTACATCTACATCTACATAATACCCCGCAAGCCGCCGCAAGGGCGTGTGGCGGGGGGTGTTAGGTCACCAACCGTAAAAAAGAAAAATACCACATGCAAAAAAACAACACGGAAAATTACACCCACAGCAGCGCACACACTCATGCAAAAATCCCTCCATCCAATACTCATGCAAACACATATACCGCAAAACAACCAAAAAACTGCACCTCATGATGCAGCACGAAAGCCATCCAACAACACGCAAGCCAGGACAAAACAAGCAAGAAATTGAAACACCACATGAAAATGCACCACGAAACACTCTATCCCCAAGAGTCTGTAAAAGGCAGGAAATGCGACCCAACGTTGCAGGTAGCAGGAATTTCCCCCCGCGGAGAGGGACGAGGGATTGAAAGGGAAACTTAAAAACAGATGAACAGAACACGAATGAGGTCATTCGGGAAGAATGTGTTAATATAACAAAACACATAAGGTTAGTGGAAGAGCATGCATTTAAATACAACTAATTATTTTTTAGACGCTGAGGGTGGCAAGTGGAATTTTGCTATCTATAACCCTGCAGTTGCTATCCCGTATTGTCCGTGGGAAGAAGGAGTCCTTGAGTCGGCTAGTTCTGGCATCTATTTCCCGAATTTTATATGCATGATCCAAGCGACCAATGTATGTAGGAGTACGAATAATTTGCGAGACCTCGGTGCTGAAACATGCGGATCTAAATTTATTTAATAATTTCAATCTTGCATTGAATCGTCTCTCAGCCAATGATTCCCACCCCAAATCCATGAGCATTTCGGTGACGCTTTGCGTTTTATCGTAGGAATTTTTTACAAAACGGGCTGCCCGGCGTTGAACCTTCTCAATTTCCCGAATGAGACCTTTTTCACTCGGATCCCACACGCTGCATGCGTATTCTAAATGAGGCCTTACAAGAGCGTGGTAACAACGTTCCTTGACCTTCGAGTCACTTTTGCCGACAATGCGTCTAATGAATCCCAATCTTTTATATGCTTGACCGCAGACTTTACGTATGTGAGTCCCCCAAGTTAAGTCTTTTGTGAATGTGACACCTAGGTATTTTACCGTATCAACTACTGCCAGGTCACCTCCAGCTAATTTGTAAGCAAATCCCGTTGATCTTTTAAAGAAATTTACCACTGAACATTTATTATAATTTAGAGTCAATCCCCAGTTAGAACACCATTTAGTAATGCAACCTAAATCCTGCTCTAGAATAAAACGATCCTCATCCCCAGATATCTCCCGATAGATCACCGTGTCATCCGCGAACATCCTAATTTTACTTTTCACTTCGCGGTTCAAATCGTTAACAAAAATCAAGAAAAGCAACGGCCCGATCACACTTCCCTGAGGTACCCCCGACGTGACTCGAACGCTGTCGGAACTAGCGCCATCAAGGACTACCCTCTGTTCCCGCTCTGAAAGAAAATCTTTAACCCAACTTATGGCGCCCTTGTTTATACCCGCGACCTTTAATTTATGAATGAGTTTACCATGTGGGACCTTATCAAATGCCTTTTGAAAATCTAAGAAGATGGCATCCACTTGCCTACCTCTCTCACCCGATAAAAGTAAATCATGTGTAAATAATCCTAATTGGGTTTCGCAGGACCGGGTTTTCCTGAATCCGTGTTGATTGTCACTTAAAAAGTTAATATTGTCAAGGTGTCTCATTATTGAACTGACAATTATGTGCTCTAAGATTTTGCAACAGATAGAAGTGAGAGATATAGGTCTGTAATTACTGGGATCCTCCCTGTCACCACCTTTAAAAATAGGCGTTATTTGCGCGGTTTTCCAAATCTTAGGTACTTTGCACTCCTTGAGGGATTTTTTAAATATAAACTCAAGGTACGGGGCAATGTTAAGGGGAAGGTAACGCTGCGGCGTGGATTGGACTCTGCGGAGGCAGATACCATCCCCGTCTCCAACAGGTACCAGGTGTTGTCGGATGACAGCACCACCGTACCTGCAGCCCCTACCCCTACTCCGAGGGCACTGCCTAGGGTAAGACGTCAGGAAACGGGAAGGGAGGGAATTGTAGTAATAGGTAGCTCGAATGTCCGTCGTGTAATGGTCCCATTGAGGGAAAGGGCGCGCCGCGTAGGCGCCGATCAACGGGTGACCGCCTGGTGTATACCAGGCGGAGGAGTCCCTCAGGTGACGAAGGCGATCGAGGCGGCGGTCAAAGGCACGAAGTGCTCTAGGCTGCAGGTCGTGGCCCATGTGGGCACCAACGACGTCACGGACCGTGGATCCGAGGAGGTCCTCCGTTCCCTTAGGGAACTGAGCTCCGAGGTGAAGCGCGTCCAGGGCGTCGAGGGGGTTCGGTTGGGACTAACGGTCTGCAGCATCGTTCCGAGGGAGGATCGCGGGTCTCTGGTTTGGAGCCGAGTGGAAGGCATAAACCAGAGACTATCGAGATTCTGCTCGGACATAGGAGCCTCCTTCGTCGACCTCAGACCAACCCTCCGATCTTGCAGGACTCCCCTTAACCGATCTGGGGTCCATTACACGGCGGAAGCGGCGAGTAAGGTAGCGGATAGGATACTCGACCACTGTAGGCCTTTTTTAGGATAGAGGGCAGGTCACTTAGTGGGTCAATAACATCTGGGGATAGCGCGTATAATATTATTAATAAAAATATAAAAGTCATTGACAACACTGGCATTGATTTAGAAAGACATGTGACACGCACTTCCCCACAAAGGCGTCCTAAATTACAGTCAGGCACAAATAAGGACGTTATTCAACATCAAAATAATTTAACTATACTTGTTATAAATTGCAGAAGCCTCAAGAACAAATCAGCAGATCTAGAACACATAATCCAAACTCATTCCGCTGATATAGTATTAGGCACAGAGAGTTGGCTGTGCAATGATATTAATGACCAAGAAATTTTCCCAATAGATTTCAAAGTTTACCGACACGATAGAGATACAAGACCCGGAGGAGGGGTTTTCGTGGCAGTTAAAAGTCATTTTGAAAGCAGGCAAGTTTCATTTGAAAATAATAACATAGAAAGTGTTTGGTGCACCTTACTACGGACCAATCAACCCAACATAAATTTATGCTCTTTCTACAGACCTCCAGACTCAGATTTGAAAACACTTCACACCCTCAACGATCAAATTCACAAGTTTACACGTAAATATAATAACAGCATAAACATAATTGGTGGCGACTTTAACCTCCCAGGTATAGATTGGGACAGCAATATCGTTAAATCTGGGACCCGCGATCGCGAATCTTGCAATTCCATGATAAAATTGGTTCAAAGAAACTCCCTTCATCAAGCAGTACGCATGCCCACCCGTGGAAAAAACATATTGGATCTATTTCTTACAAACACGCCGGAACGTATTATTAGTGTATCAACTGATGAGGGCTTGAGTGACCATAAAGCAATTAATGTCCATTTGGACATAGCAATAAAAAAGATTGTTAAACCAAAAATAAAAATTTATAATTACCATAAAGCAGACTTTGAATCTTTTGCCAATCAATTAAACTCTTCACTACCCGAGTTCAAAACCCGCTTAAGTCATGTCAACGTGGAAGAAACTTGGACAGAATTTGTCAATATCATGCAAAAAGGAATCGTAGATTTCATACCTATAAAATACGTTAAAGCAAATCGCGACCCCAGGTGGTACAATAAAGACGTTAGAAAAGCCCTTCGAAAGCAGAGAATGCTACACTCTAGGGTAAAGAGGGCAGGCGTGAACACATCATCTCCTGAGAATACACAATTATGGGACACATATAGATCCTCTAAAATTGAAACCAAAAAACAATTACGTAGCGCCTTACTGGAATTTAAACGCAAAGTACTTTGCGAGCACTTGGACACTGACCCCAAAGCTTTCTGGTCATATGTTAGGGAAGTAAATGGGAGTAAACAAACCGTGGCTTGCTTAAGGGATTGTAGCAATGTAATTCATACAGACAGCGAGGTTAAAGCTAACATCTTAAATTCATTCTTCCAAAGCGTTTTCTCGAATGATGTTGCCACCGCATATCTCCAAGAAACAATACATACTCCACCCATGGAAAAAATAACAGTGGACCAACAAGGAATTCTAAAATTACTTAATGAGATTAAACCCAACAAATCCCCGGGTCCCGAAATATACCAGCTAGGGTGATTAAACATTTAGCTCCAAACATTGCCCCGTACCTTGAATTTATATTTAACAAATCCCTCACAGAGTGCAAAGTACCTAAGATTTGGAAAGCCG